>NW_026639643.1:0-493404 GCF_028554395.1 Pezoporus wallicus
TATTAGTCTGTGGAGAAATTAAGGAATTCTAAAGAGCTAAATTTCCAAGTGTTACTCCCAAGATATCCTGAGACCTGAAAAAAAACACAAAGGTGCTTGCCTGAAAACATTTAAAGTAAATAATGAATACAGGTATTGTTAAAGATTAGAAATAATCTCCGGGGGAGCATAACCAAGGTTATAGAAAAGAAGATTCCATAACAAGTTACATTTTCTGAAAAAAAAAACCACTAGTCAATTCCAAACTCTTTATGCAGTTATATCCTTAATGCCAGAAATCCTTCCAGCAACACAGTAAAGGGAAGGAGGCTGTAAGATCTGTATTGACCACATGCAGCTATCACTGCTTTAAAACTTGGGAAGAAGATTAATCGGTGACAACCATGCCTAGGCAATGGAGATCACAGTACTCAAATGCCTAATATCTCAGAAAAGGGCCTTAAATTTTCTTCATCTGTGGGAATACAATTGCACACCATATACAGTCCTTACTAGCTAATAAATTAGGCATCAAACAGAACACAATGAAAAATAAATGGGTCAATTGTTGTGTAAGATCAGAAAGTCTGCTTTACCCCTTGACTTTAATAGTATTGCGCTGGGTGCAAATTAGGATTAGTATTTGAATAATTCTGCACCAGATAGTCAATTTGTATGATGAAAATAGAACTTGCCTACTCAATACTCTAGTTACAATTGCAAATGAAGGACAAGATTGATAAATCATCCAATTTCTGCAAACTTCTACACAAATAAGCTACCTACAGGCTAGAATTAATTTGTTGCAATGACATTGTAAGGTCAGGTGTTCTAACAAAGTGTTGTGCTAGTCCCTCCACAAAGGGAGGATGGCAGAGTCATCTATTTGTCCTCTTTGGGTTTAGAACTGATGTCTTTAGCAACTTTTTTGTCATGAAAAGGTGACAGCAGGCCAGAGGAGGAGCTTCTGCACCAGCAGTTTTACAGTGACCTGCACAGAAGAGCAATAGTTGCATTATTCCTGGTTCAAAAACTGTAAAAATGGAATTTAGTGAACAAATCTGCATCCCCACATAATCTCACACGCCAGGCTTTTGTGGGGAATAGGTGAATATGAATTTCCTATCTGCATTCTTTATATGCAATTTTAACAGACACTTTTCACCCGCGAAGTCCAGCTCAATGAATCATTTGCCTTATCTAGCCACTTCTGCCTTAAAGATTTGATTTAGAGGTATGAAAAGCTACAAAATCTCTCTGCACAAAGAGGAAAAACAAAATGAAATGAAAAGTTAGAGAAGAAAGAAGTTTTTCGTTAGCTACTGCCAAGTATCAAATTAGTTTCCGTTCATTTGAAGACTCACTTTGTATTAATTTTTCTTCTGGTATTACAGGCAACAGAACTTGCCTGAGGCTTCATCCTTTAAAGACTATTTCTGAGATGTTTTGCCTGTAATTGTTAGTTGTCATGAGGTTGCCTTGCTCTTCAATCATAGTTTGTGACGAGAGAAAACTAAGCAAGCATTTTTTTTAAAACCATGATGATACATGATAGCAAAATGTCATTCACGTTCCATTTCTGCATAGTGATCTTTTCTCTGCATACATGAGATATATACGTAATGGCGTGCTTGAAAGGAAAAATATTATTTGAAAGAAAAACTAAAATATTCAACAGTTTAAAATGCAAAGCAAAGCTTATTTACCCCAAAAAGAAATCCATATCAATCCCTGTGATTCTTCTCACCTCCAGATTGTGATGGAAAAATGAAGCAATTAAAACTCAGAAGTTTTAAGTCTCCTTGGAGCATTGAGACTGAAGGGCAGTAGAGCGGTAAGACTTACCGATTAATACTGATTCTGTTCCTTACTGGGCAAATTGGCAAGCCAGTGACAATCTGTACACACAGCTCTTAAATGAATTTATGACAAGGTAATGAAATTGTTGACCCCGAATGCAGCTTCTTCTAAATACTGCTGACGAGTAACTGTTAGTAACCATGGATAGTGATTTTAGAAAACAGTATTTCACACAGTGAAAAAAACAAACCCTAACTAAGTATGAGATTTGCATCTGTCACAACCTAAAGTCATAATGAAGCAACACTAAAGTATGTTACTTCTATATTCAATGGAGAAAAGTGTGGGCTTCAAAACACTTCTAAAGGGAAATATAAGGTACAGTGTCTAAAACTAAGTGCTTAGGGGTATTTCATCACTATGTGTGGATTACACTATTATTAAAGGTAATAATACCCTAATAGGTCCTAATAATAGGTAGGACCTTGCAACTCATTTTCCATAGTTTGTGAGATGCAAGAAGAGGAAAGCTGGCTTTCTTTCTTTCCTTTTTCTGCAGGAGGACATCCAAAGCTAAACTTATATGCAATTTACTGTCCTTCTGGGAACATTTTCTCCAGGAACACAACGAAACAGTTGTAGTTGCAAATACAGTCTTGAATGAAACCTTTATATTCTTCCCACTGGAACAACCAACTAACCAATTGTGCAGGTACCAGATGAGCCACATCTCTCTCTGGACTTCAAACCATAGAAAACTCACAGCTGTGTGGTTGACTGGCTCTTTAGGCAATTAGGGAACAATATTCATTAGTTTCTGAGTAGTGCCACAGAGTCCTCACTTAGAAGTTGGGTGTAATATTATGCTGTGTTATCTGACATAACTGATGAAATATTTAGCTATGGTTTTAGCTATTCTGGACAATTAAGACCAAAAGTTGACAGTAATTCCTGTATGAGAGCTTTTAGGCCAATGAAGATTATTGAATGTATGATTTGTTTCTGTAAAAAACAGACTTCAATGAGTAGAAAAAACCAGCTTGAAGTCTGGTATTTTTTATCTTAAATAAGGTATCTCAGAAAGCACATTTGAGAGTGCTAGGGCTTGTGCAGTATCATGTCACTTTTCAAATTACAAGTTATGAATTTATACTGCAAGGTTAAACATTTTTTGTAGCTTTTCAGTCTGACAGTACAAAGTGCTAGTTATACATGACATAATGAAGTCATACAAGAAGGAAATGAATTATTCATAAAGCTGGCCATACTCTGAAAAAGGTTGCATGTATTATTTTTCACATATTATTCTATATAACTGCAAAGAAAAAAAAAGGAGCAAAATGTATGGGAGATCTTCACAGACAAATAACTCAAACCACAAGAACTTTTCTAACTGTCACCACTTCTCAACTTGGTGTGGCTTAATCTCACCCTGTCAAATACAAGTCTAATAATCTGCTGTTGTTTGGGATGGATATAATGACAAAGTAGTCTCTTAGCATGTTTGAAATGGATACAATAGCAAAATAAACTTAGCATGCTGCAAGAACTTGAAAAAAGGGACACATTAGATCTTTTTCTCAGAGCTACTGTATTATAGGATATAGAGCAGATTCTAATGAATCTAACCTTCACTTGAACCTTATGACACTTTTCTTCCCCCATAAAATGACACCTTAATTAGGTGTGTCTCTATCTTTATTGTGGAAGAACAATAGTAATAAATAAATTATTCCCAAACTATTTTGCTTGGTGACACTTGATATTTTTAAGGTGAGCAAACAATAAAGGTATCTTTGTCATATATTGTCATCATTTATTACATCTACTTTTAACACTATTGAAAGTAAGAGGGTTTTTTCCAATGGAGGTGACTCTTCAGTGATTTCTGTGCACACATTCTTGTTCTGTTCCTGAAGAATGTTCCATTTGTGAGACAAAATATAGAGAACTGTTTTATGAATTCAATTTTAACAATGGAGGACAGAGTGAGCAAAGCAGAATGTTAGAATAGAAAAATTTCCTTGCAAGGGCAAGGCACTACAAATCACTTAGTGTACTTGAAAGTATGGGTTTTGTTCTCTGTGATGAGCAAAAATGCATGAGGCAATTCAATCCTTTAGAGGTCTGAATTTTGTCTGCTTTGATATGAATACTGAGACAACTGTTTGGAGTGCTATTCCTGATAAGAAATAAAGTGAAGTAAAAGAAGGCATTTGAACACAGTTAGGGATAGTCACACTTGTAACGATTAACAGTTTCATGCAGTGTAATTTCAAAAGCAAAATCATTACAAAGGGAACAAAATGTACTTTTACAAGAGCTTTATCTGACATGGCAACACTATTTTAATGTTAGTAACTTATGTTAGTTTCATAGTCTCTGTTTTGATTGTTTATACAACCTGTATCTGTGCCACAGTCCTAATAATTGCAAAACTAAGTATCACGTTTCTGCATTCTTATCCTTTTCCTTTATCATCTATATTCTGAATTTTTAAATTTTTTGCTAGATGTTTTTGATGGATGGGTAGAAAGCAACAGTGGGAAAGTTAACCTCAGTAAAATGAGGGAGAAGTATGGAAAGCACAAACTGCAGATTTCTGAAGACCCAAAAAGGCTAAGACACCGCTTAGGAAATGGTTTTCAACATGGGCTTTTTCCAGAGTTTTCTGAATCATTTTCCTATTTCACCTCACACAATCACATGCTAGTGATCTGCAAGGTAAGAGGAAAAACTCCATGCAACAGTACAGGTAGGGCTAGAAAACAATGTTTCTGAAAACAAGCAGCAAGGAAGCTGTCTTGATGGCCCTTAAGTTCAACACAAGTCAGCAGTGTACCCTGTTTTGACAAAGGTTAACCACATACCGAGCTGCATTAGCAAAAGCTTAGCCAGCAGGTCAAGAGAGTTGATTATTTCCCTTTATTCAGCATTATGGAAGCTGCATTTGAAATACAGTGATCGGGTCAGGGCTCACCAAGACAAGAGATGTTGTCAAAATGAACTCCAATTGGACATAAGGAACAAAAGTATTTCCAAAGAGGGGTTAAGAATTGGAACAGGCTGTCCAAAGGGGTTGTGTCATTTCCACCATGGAAACATCAACACCCAAATGAGGAAGGCCTTGATCAACTACTGCTGAAGCAAGCTCTGATCTTATCAGGACTTGGGACTAGGAAACATTCAGAGGTCTTTTCCAACCTGAATTATGCTAGGAACTCTAAGGGAATCCATTTTCCCACTTCTCCATAGAGCAATTACAATGCTGTAATTCTGCAGTCATTTTTATGCAGCATAGACCAGCTGAATAAAGAGAGCCATTCCTATTCCCTTGCTCTGCGATTCAATTCCCATCCTTATATGAACTCCTCACTTGTGCCAATGCAAAAGCTTGTGCTTCCAGGTGGTAAACTAGGCAGAGAAACTGTTCCAAGTTAAAAATGGAATATTTATTTTTCTTGCCCCTCTGCCATCACCTCCCTTTGTCCAGCACAACTGTTTGTGTGAGCACAGCAGCAGGAAAACTCATCTGGGGAAGGCTGAAATGCCTCTTTTGGCAGCTTCAGGAGTTAAAAGCGATGCATAAATTTCTCTAGCTTATTCACAGCCAGTGCCCTTCAGCTTGCTTGTAATAAACTGTTTCTGAGTATAATCTCTCCTTGTGGTTTCTGCTCATTTAGCTCACCTCAGGCAGTGAGCTGTGGCCTCTGTGGCACGGTACATCTGCTGTGTGATATTAACCATGTCAGAAGCCAAATTTTCAAAAATGTCAAATGATTTTTCATCCCTCACTTTTTTAAAATTTAAGCTGGACATTTTTTTTATAAGTGGGGGAGCTAAAAAGGACTGGTCACTGAAAATATTGCTCTTAATCTCTTTGGTTTCTGTCTCCATAAGCATAATGCTTTCGTAACTTTGAAAGACAGCATGAGAAACCAAATTTTTCAGGTTTGGGAAGTACCCAGGTAACACAGTGATACAAAAGGAAAATGTTAAGAACTGTTCTAAGCAACCACCATCTCCAGCAGCTCCAGGCCTGTAGATTCCTTCTGCCTGGCAGCTGAAGCCCAAGCCAGTGCCCAGGGACCCAGGGTCTCTGCCCAGGCTGAGAGATGCGGCTGATGCTTTCCTGTTGGCAGGTTCAGCCAGCAGCAAAGCTGAGTACATATCACAGAGACATGGAGACACACACATGGCCAGTCACACAGAGGACACTGACATGGCTGGCCACACCGATGGCCACAGACAAAGAGCTGCCTCCAGCAGCACCCACATGGGGAACAGAGGGCCCCATATGTCGATCTGACCAGACACACAGTGGAGTCTGCTGCCTCCCTGGGGCCAGGGTAAGGGACTTCACCAGGAAACTCGCTCGTCTGGTATGGCCCTGTGACTACTATCCTTTATTAGCCTTCCAGGTGGGCAAGGAGGAAATCTCTTCAAGCCTGAGGGGACTCAAGAAGATTCTCTGATTCTATGATTCTAAGAACTTCAGGGCCTTGGGGCAACTGGTTCAGGGCCCAGGAGCCCAAGTAGTGTTCTTGTCCCTCCTGCCAGTCACAATCAGTGTCAATGGTTACATCAGAAAAATCTCAGTAATTAATTCCTGGCTCCCTGACTGGTGTAGGTGTCAGAGTTTTGGGGTTTTTGACCATGGCTCAGTCTATACGGCATCAGGCCTGCTGGTGGCAGATGGGGTACGCCTGTCCCAAAGTGGGAAAAGGAGTCTAGCCGAGGAGCTAACAGGCCTCATAGACAGGGCTTCAAACTAGGTTTCAAGGAGGAAGGGGACAGCACCAGGCTCACTAGAAATGAGCTGCAGGGTAGTGTGCTGCCTTTGGAGTTCAGATCTACAGGGCAACTTCAGTGCATTTATGACAATGCTCGCAGCCTGGGCAACAAGCAGGAGGAGCCGGAAGCCATTGTGCAGCAGGGAAATCATGACATAATCACCATCACAGAAATGTGGTGGAATGGCAATGATTGGAGTGCTGCAATGAATGTCTACAGGCTCTTCAGAAGGGACAGGTAGGGAAAAAGAGGTAGTGGGGCTGTGTTGCATGTCAGGGAGTGCATTGACTGCCTTGAACTCGATGTTGTGAGTGAGAAGGCTGAATATTTGTGGGTGAAGATCAGGGGGAAAGCCAACCAAACATATATCCTGCTAGGAGTCTGTTATAGACCACCCAGCCAGGATGAAGCTGCAGATGAAGTGATCTTCAAACAACTGGGAGAAGTTTCATGATCGCTTGCCCTTGTTCTCAGGGGGGACTTCAACCTACCAGATGTCTGCTGGAAGGACAACACAGCAGAGAGGAAATGATCCAGGAGGTCCTTGGAGGGTGTGGAAGATAACTTCCTAACCCACCTGGTTAGCTAGCCAACTAGGGTGATGCCTGGCTAGATCTGCTGTTCACAGAGAAGGAGGTGTGGGTTGGAGGCTATCTTGGGCAAAGCGATCAAGAAATGATTGAATTTTCAGTCCTTGGAGAAGTCAGGAAGAAGGTCAGCAAAACCTCCACCTTAGACTTCTGGAGGGCTGACTTTGGCTTGTTCAGGATGCTGGTTGGCAGAACTCCTTGGGAAACATTACTGAAGGATAAGGGTGTCCAGGAAGGCTGGACACTCTTCAAGAATTAAGTCTTTAAGGTACATGAGCAGGTAGTCCCTATGTACTGAAAATCAAACATGGCTGAACAGAAAGATATTGCTTGAACTCATGAAATAAAAAAAAAAAAAAGAACATTTATCACCTGTGGAAGAAGGGACAGTCACCCCATGAAAAGTAAAAGATGTTGCTAGGTTATGTAGGGAGCAAGTTAGAAAGGCACAGATGGAACTAAACCTGACCACTGGCATGAAAAATAATAAAAAGTACTTTTACAAATATATTAGCGATAAAAGGAGGGCCAAGGAGAACTCTATCCTCTGATGGATACCAGGGGAAACCTAGTGACTGAGGATGAGAAAAGGCTGAGATATTTAATGCTGCCTTTGCCTCAGATTTAACTGTCACACAAGCCATTCTCAGGGTACTTAGTTCCCTGAGTTGAATGGCAGAGATGGGGAGCTGATTGAAGTCCCCATAATTCAGGAAGAAATGGTTAGAGACCTCCTGCTCAGACGTATACAAGTCTATGGGGCCGAATGGGTTACACGCAAGAGTGTTGAAGTTGCTGGCAGAGGAGCTTGCCAAGCCACCCTCCATTATCTGCCAGCAGTCCTGGTCTAGTGAGCAGGTCCCAGAGGATTAGAAGTTGGCCAACATGACACCTTTTTACAAAAATTTGTCTCACAGCACCCCACACTTGTGGATCCCCTCTGATACCAGCACAGACCCTCCACCTGCCTGACACCCCTGCCCAGATCCATTGCCTCTGGCTCCCCAGCTGGTCCAGCTTGGAGTATGCCAGTGAACCCACATGCACACCTCCCATACACACTGTTTGAGGCAGGTACAGCATCTAGGACTGGAGCTTTTGTTCAATCGCATACTGAGTGTGTGGCTGCTGAGAAGTCATTTGAACTACTTTAGTCCTCAGTTCCTTTTTCTCTGAGATGGTGGTGGGCCTGCCCACTTCACAGGGCTGTTCTAAAGATCAGCACACTCAAGTTTTGAGGTGGTCAGGCATTCAAGTCAAAAGGCCTAAAGAAACCCTCCAGAATACCTTGATGAAGATACTGAATGAAAGCTGCCTTCAAAGTAAAAGGAAAGAATAGGGAAGATTGAAAAATATATCTATCTCACCTAAGAGGTTCAAAGCACAAAAGGGAAGGAGGGAATTGCTTTTACCCAGCCTGAATCAGGTGCCCACATTAGCAGGCTGTCATAGAGATAAAAGAAAACTAACCTACATAATGTTCAGAAAGAAATCTATGTTATGTGTTGTTACTTCTTAAAGGCACTTCTTTGGCCACATCAGCAGTAGAGGTTTCCCCTTATTCAGGCATAGGCTGGCTCTCTATCAGGGCTAGACACTGCACATACCAACCTCTCAGCTATCATTGGACATTCACAGAAAAGGAATGCACATTTGGGGAAGACAGCCACAGCACATTTTAGTTGTTTCCTTATCTAGAAGGCTGGCAATGATATTAAAATGAACCACACTAGAGAAGTATAAACACAGCTTTAATGACTGGTTTTCACAGCCTCCACTTGTTTTTCATAGTCACCATGCATTTGTATCTGAGCAAATACTGAACGTGGGTCCTAAATCGCATTCCAGTAATGTATTTGTATCCTTCACACCAGAATAACTAAGAAAACAAAACCTTCTAAGAACTCTTGCCTAAGAACTGTTGCCTTGGTCTGTGCACATAGTTAAGTCTAAGTTAGGATCACTGAAAAAGACACACAGACTATCAGCCTCTGAAGAACAGGAGATACAGTATCACCCATGGCTCTTAACCCTTCTCTGGTTTCCTTCTCATATGATTGCTGTTGACTGACTGTTCAGTCTGGTCTTTGTTTTTCAGTTTGTGAATTCTCTAGGATTTCTCTATCCCTTGAAAGAGATTTAAGGACTGCCTCACGAGAACATAGGGGGCTTTGGTGATCAGCCTCCCAAATTAGGCAGTATGCATCTCCAAGTGGAAAGACAATTGACAAATAAGATGTATAATGCTACTGGACTTCCTTCTGAGTCTGCTACGTAATGATTGCCTGTCATGAAAAGCTTCTTGAAGCTTTTAGGAAACTCAGAAAATTCTCTGCAGTGGTTGGTGCCCTGGAAGGCACAGCAGTTTTATAAAGAATTTTTTGCAGACTTTGGAAACCTTGATGTTCATACAACACTCAGGTATGTTCTTATATTGATTTAGGCTAATTTCCATTAAATCTAGCCCTTTATCAAGAAGAAATAGAAAAGTATTTTTTATTCGAGGAATAAAATATACAGAAACTTTAAATTCCCTCACCATATATGATAATCAGATACTCTTTGTTTCTTTATTAAGATTGTTAAGGTTGGACATGTCTTTCCATTAGGTATCTCTATTAAGATAACTTACCTACACCCAACACTTAACTAGCTCCATGGACCTTTAAAATGTGTCACTTGGCTAGCACTGAAGGCTTTAAACATGCCAACTCAACAGAAACTCTTTTTCTCAAACACTTGGTAATGCAGAGGTATAAAGACAGATTTAAACTTTAAAATACTTTTTTTTTATACTTTCAAAAATGCATTGCTAGTGTTCACTTCCTCTTTTACGGGTTTCGGCTAATTTTCTGCTGAACACTGAGATTAAGCAGGTGTAATGAGAAGAAACAGGACTCATAAAACATATGGATTACATATTTCAAAATTAGGCATAATTTAGTGTGCGTTTCTAAATTATGCCCGTAGAAGCTGATAGTAGGTAACTAACTGTGTGGAACACCAATGCCTGACTTGTACTGCACAGCAGGTATTAGAGCCATGAATTAACTGCGTATTTCAAGTTGTGAGTATCTATTACTATAACAAGTCACTGCAACTAGTAAATAATTTTTACTCTTGTTGTCTGTTTAAATGGTACTAACCCAAGGGCAGTAGACAGACACTTCTAAATGGCTGGTTTAGCTCCTTTCATCTCCATCTATGGATATGTATACCAGAAATGCAAGAACAGAGGCTACAAAAAATAATTAACATACTGGGGTATGGAATGCTTTTTGTAGGAAAAGGGGAAAAAAAAGGAAACTCACAGACAGCTTGTTTATGACTAGAAGAGTGTAAACACACATCTATTTTATTTAACTCAGTAATCCTCTGACAAAACTTGTGATGTGTTTGATCAGCAGGCTTCTTGTTCATCTTCCATCACAGAAATATCTCTGTTTGCCTCAGAGGTATTGACAGCTGGCAGCAATCAAAGCCATCTAACTGCCAGGGTCTCATTTAAAGGGAATACCATTCAGCTACAAAACTCCAAAATGCCTTTATTTCACTGTACTGTACTGTGCATCCCAATGAAAAAAAAAACATCCTTGCTTAAAAGGAGACCTTTAGACCCCTTGTTCTAGGAAGGGTTTTGTTCATTCATCAGTACTTCAGAGGTGTATAGCACCTGGCATCACTTGTTCTTGAGCAAACCTCAGACATAAGGCAGCCTTGTCTATCATAATACACTTCTGGTCTTTGTGTCAAGCAGTAAGAAGTCATCTTCTCTAGAGTTAGTGTAATTGGTTTATCTGTGGCTTTTCTAACAGAAGAAATATATTTCAGCAAATCAGACTTTTAAAAACAAATCACTCCACCTGTCTGACCTTTCAGTCTGTTCATGGCAAGTCAAATGTAAATTATCCCATAACATGCTACAGTAGAGTCCTGTGCAACTTTCCTTCTTAACTCTATCTCAATTTCTAGGATTTTTAATGAATAAAAATCAAACCAAAAAGGTTTGTAATGACAGAGGCAGAAGATGAAAAGACTTTTTCTGAAAACTGCAGAGTATCAAGCTCTGTCAGCATCTTGTCCCAACTTCAGAGTTTAGCCTCCTAACCTGGTGTACATGAAATAGATTGGAACTACACGGCAGCTTTCCAGCAATTCCCTGCCTGTCCCAGTGTCAGGCTTTGATATAGTATGACTCTCTGGAAGAGCGAGAAGGTCAGCCTGAATGCCCCATTACTCTAGAGAATTTTATATATTACTGTACCGATAGACTAACTGGGATCAGTGATAGAACAGTGTCATGGTTTAAGCCTAGCTGGTAACTCAGAACCATGCAGCCACTCGCTCATCCCATCCCCTCGCACCCCCTGCCCTGGGCAGGATGGGAGGAGAATAAAAAGAATGTAGAGATAAAAACAGTCGAATAACTAAAGTATAATCCAAAACCATTACTACTGCCACTAATAACAATAAGCAAAATAGCAAGGGGAGAGAATGTAAAACTAAAAAGGGAAGGGAAAAAAACCCAACAAAATAGCAGTGATGCCCAATACAATTGCTCACCACCCACTGACTGATACTCAGCCCAACCCAAGCAACGACCTGGGCCTTCCAGGTAACCCACCCCAGTTTATATACTGGGCATGACGTGCTGTGGTATGGAATACCTCTTTGCTAGTTTGGGTCAGGTGTCCTGTCTCTGCTTCCTCTCGGCTTCCCATGCCCCTCCTCACTGGCAGAGCATGAGAAGTCCTTGATCAGGGTAAGCACTACTTAGCAACAACTAAAACACTGGTGATATCAGCATTGTTCTCAGACACCAGCTTCTAGGAAGGAGAAAAAAAAAAACTGTTACAGCTGAAACCAGGACAGATTGGCACAACTGTTTTCTGATGTATGCAGATTGAAATCACTTCTAAGGTCTGCAAAGTAGTGGGGTCAATTTTGTATTTTAGTTAGCATGCTGGTAATTGTCCTGGTTACCAGAGTATGAACAGATCTCTATTCAAATTTGAACCCTTGTGTCTCTAAACATATTCCTATCATCTTTTTTTTGTCCTTCATGCCTGTAATGATGCACTGTTGACCCTCCTTAAGCCTATTTATGGCCCTCCCTGAATAGAGTGTCCAGGCAAACGTTGGCTGTGTTATACGTTAATGTGTTAATTCTGTATCTTCAGTTGTGTATTCCACACATTCCATTCTAATTTCAATCTGGACTTTCATCAGATGTCTGTTCTTTCCTGGCATTATATGCTTGGCTCCTGCATCACTCACAGTCTCTTACCTATCTCCATGGGGTTTTTTTAATGCATCCTTCATGCATTTTATCCTTGTGTGTAAGGCCCCATTCTCAGTCAGGCATCATAGTTTGTTATCACGATGAAGTTATTTAACAATTAGCTTGAGTTAATTAAAAACTACGAAGCATAGTAAGTGACACACAAGCAGATACAGTCAGAAATCAGGGACCTTCTGATTGTCTTCCTCCTCATTCATTCCTTAGATTTCAAATGTAAGCATTCCTTACCTTTTTTTTGTTTTCCCTTCACAATCCAGGTGAAAGTTCTAGTGATCTTTTACCTGTCCTATTTTTCAACTCAGACTATTTCCTTTACCATTTACTAATTGTTGAGCAGCCACAGTAGGGCAAAGCACTTCCATTAGGTCTTTTTTTTGTTCAGTGACCAGTTCTAAATGCCTCAGCATGATAGAATACAAGTTATTTTAATTCCTTCTATGGTTCCCTAATCCAAAGCCAGACGTTTACCACAACAGTTCCTAATTCCTCACATTTTTCTCTTTCTTTTAGCATGACAGATTTGCTATAGCCTGAAGCAACTGGTTTAAAAAAAAAAAACAAACCAACAAACAAACCCCAAACCAACAGCAGATCAAAACGTTGAATATATCCTGTATTTCATATTAATTGCATAACCTATTGGTCAGACTCACCCAACTGATGAACTGTAAATTATGAGTCTTTTTTTTGTCCTGAAATTCCCCACTGAAATAGATAGATACTCATCACCATGAAACACCTAAATCCAAGAATTGTCCAGTATCAAAATGGACAAAAGACCAATTCTGGGGACTGCGATCAAGGGCTACAGAATTCACATTGACTCAGGTTGTTTTCTGTGGAATATTCTATGAAAGAATTTATCCAGCAAAACCCTGAAGTAGGGGACTGCTGGTACTGCTATCTCTTCACTCCCAGAATAAATAAGTCCACTGATCCAGAAAACTGACTGCATTTCTTGAAGCTATAAAAATGAATCAAAATCTTAGCTGTATGCTTTTACAATGCACATTTTAAAACTGTGATTACTCTGCCATTTTTTTTCTTATATCTGTATGCTTTTCCAAACCTATTTTGCAACAACAGTTAAATTTTGCACAGAGGATTAGAAGGCAGGCATAGAGCAGTTGAATAATACTTTCTTTTTTTTTTTTTCCACATTCCATTTCTGATTCCCTTATGCATTTTTATATGTTGGTGTTGTAGAAGGCTTGTGCCTTTCTACAGTTGTCTTAAACTGACTATTGCACCAGTCAAAGCCTAGGTAAATCAAGAGTACAGAGATTAAAAAATGTCATTAGTCCATCTGCTTATTATTTTTCCCTTGAGGTGACATCAGATATCAAACCCTTGCAGCTTAAAACTGAGCCAAGGTACACACAGAAGCAGATTGTGCATGTGGTGTGACTTCAAAATATTAAAATCTCCTGCTGGCTATCAGCACAAGGACCAGTCAAAATCTTTGCAATCATTCACACACCTTATTTCACACTGCACAGAGTTGTATGATCTCCAATTAAGTTGTTCAAAATCATTGTTATTAGCTTGTGATGAATGTTGATCATATCACCCAACCACAACAATTCTGCATTTCACCTGTCACTGTCCAGCTAATAGTAGTTACTGAAAACCAGTTTTGTCTGTGATCCAAAATATTACAGGAAATCAAGAATTGTCAGTTTCGAAGTGTAAAATCAAACAACTTTCTAGACTCTGCTGAACACTGTCAATGTAGATTAATATGATACAACTCCTAAGAGATTGTAAAGCCATGATTTACATAAGACTGAATCTGAAAGAATATATCCTGTATCATCTCCCAATTTAAAAGAAATGTTTGTACAATGACAGACTTCAGTTCTTGATAAACAGGCCAAGTTTTTCTCTGTTTCCGCCTAAAACATAAATGGATAATTACATCCACCCCCAACTCCTTTCACAAGTTATAGTAACAGACACAGGGATAAAACAGTCAGTTCTGAGACTGTGCACATATATTGTTAAAAGCTATAAAATATCACAAGTCTGAAAGCTTTATTGAACAACAACAATAAAATGTGAGTTATTTTGTAAATATGGTGAACACTGACAAATGACAACAGGCACTTGATGACTTTTTTGTCCTATTTGAAGAGTGAAACATTAAGTTTGGAAAGAAAGTGTATTTTATTCTGATATATCTGTTCTGGTGAATTTTACTCTGTAAATGCAGGCAGAAACTCAGAAAGTCTAGAAATCAAACAGAATTTAGGTGTTCTGGTTCTTGCATGTAATATAAGTATTGAGCTCTGTGTATTAATCAAAGTGTTATTGTAAAATGCCAGGGTCCTGGAGGTATGTTTTGAATGAAAACAAGGTAATGCCCCAAAAGGTTGCTGTCGTTTTGTAGAAGAGACAGGAGATACAGACCAAATCAGAAGCAACACCTAACAGCGAGGGAGGCTGTAATTAAAATCTACATTTCCATGGGCATACTGGCAAAGGAGGAATCTAAAGAAAGATTCAAAAAAGGAATAATTAGGGTGATCATCGATGCTTACAGATTAGTTCTTCATAGAGTAATGCCATCTGGGGAGAATGGCACACAAGTACCTGTTTAAAAATCTAACAAATTAATGATGGGACTGCTGTCATGCACTGATTAGAGAAGAGACTTCATTTCTTCATATTGCAAGTTTCCAATGTTGAAGAGGAAATTTTACAAATGAGAAAGAAAAATATATTGTAACAGGAAAAGGGAAAAATAATTAAGAAAAAATATTAAACAGAAAAATTGAATAGATTTTGTCAATAAAATGTGCTAGAATATTTAGCTTGGTAGCAGCATTAATCCATTTAATCACCATTCAAGTAAGACCATGCAACAGGAAAAGTATATTGGCAACTTAAGACTTCCACAGTTTTGGAAGTACCTCAATATCCGTAATGATAACAGGCTGAGCCCTTGGCACTGCAGGACTTCCTCTGCAAGATCCCCTCCAAGCTCCTCGACAACCACCTCTACAAGGAGTGGATGAGCACCCTACAGATGACCAGCAAGCAGGAGAGGCTGGCAGCGCTGAAAGAGTAAGTGTGGCAGCAGCCTCCTTGCTCCACAGGGACTATCACAGGCTGGGACTCACCTGCAAAGCAACGGCCTGTCTGAAATAGCCATGGTTTCTGCATGGCTTTGTGAGGTGATCCCACCACAGCTGGCTCAGCTGAGCTGAGCAAACCTATCCAAGAGATGTGCCTTTCGGAGCTCGGGTAGCAATGGGGGAGGGAGGTCCTTGCCCCCTGCTAATTTACACATCTCCATTGCAGGTGCCTCCTGTCACTCCTGAGAGCGAACACCAGAGAAGCTTTTCTGGGGAGAAAAGGTAAAACTACCTAGATTTGCTTGGTTCAAGGTAACCATGGCTTCACCTATCTAACAATACTACTGAATGAAAAGTTCCCAGGCTCTGCACAACAGAGCAGAATGCTACGAGCAAGCAGTGAAGATGGCAGTGATAGGACATCCTGCAGGAAAAGGAGCAGGTTGTCAAGCGAGCCCTCAGGGATGGGTAATTAAGGAATTCCAAGCAGGGGAAGAAGAAGGAGGAGCCTGGGTATGTAGCAGACCCTGTTTTCCATCTTTTCAAGCTCTGAGTATAGGAAATATTCCTGAGGTGCACAGGATGGTCCTAGACAGGAGGCATGTACCTGCCCTTGGGGGAACATGTGTGTCAGGAGAAACATACAACTGCAGTGTTGACAGGGGTCATTTTGCCTCTGTAGAAGCTCTGCTTGTGTAAGTCTGAGCAGACACAACAGCATGATCAGCAGACTCACAGTTTGAGTTCTCGCTGCTCTGCTCATGCCAGGGGACAATCCTAGTGCTTGCTAGTGTTGTCGGAATCCCAGAGACATGCAAGGAGTTGTTCCAAGTATCTGTAGGTGCTGAGATATTGGCAGTTTTTACTTTACCTGAGATAACTCTGTGTGTGTGTGTGTCTGTCAAAACAAACAAGCAAACAAATAAAAAAATCCCCAAACAATAGTAACAAAAAAGACGTGCTTTGCCTGCCAACCTGTGATTTTAGTATGGCAGAGCAAGGGATGATGCTGCTTGGGTGTTGGAAAGAACCATACCTCAGCTTCCCAGGGCTCCCTGCCAAACCCTGCTGCCCGGCAAGGGGGCACTGCACATCTCTGTCAACTTGTGGTGCTCTGAGGGTATCAGTTGCGTTGAGAAGAGACCAAAGGAACACTGTAGATGCCAGTAAGGAGCCTCTTCCCTGTGCTAGGAACGACCCTTTTTACAGCATACTTCCAAAAAAGCCAGCGGTCAAGTCCCGCCTGCTCCTGCCCTCATGGTTTCATCAGCGCTTTCTGACTCTGCCCCTGTAGGTGCCCATTTCCTTGTGCTGCTTGGATTCTCCGGATGAGATCTGCTGCCTGGGCTTCCAGTTCCATCCTGTGGCCCCAGCACCACCTCAGCAGGGGTGAGGACAGCATCACCATCTCCTTCTGCTCTGGCCAGAAGGTTCTACCAGCTTGTCCTGGAGCCAGAGCAGCGCCCTCAGACCCATTCAAGCCCTCAGGTGGCCTTGCTGGCTCCCTCCTCAGCTCCACCAGCAAATGCCCACCCACTGGCACCTCCCCAAGGTGGAGGGAGCTGGCCTCTGGACTTCACCTTACAAATGGCCCTGAAGAGCCTCTGAGCGGGACAGCGGAGGCAACACTTATGCTGGGCCGCATGTTTATTACTGCACTTATTACCATGTTTGTTACTGTGTTTATTACTATGTTTATTTATCAGGATATATTTTAGGAAACGTGTTATAGGATAAGTTGCAAAAGTAGTGTCTTAGCTCCCTTTCCTCCCCTTAAACCAATATAGATATAATGGTAGGAGTTCTGGTTTAGTGGCTTTACAATTTAGACAGTAGTTATTTCATAGAATCATAGGATAGTTAGGGTTGGAAAAGACTTGTAGTAACTTGATCTGATTTCACAAGACTAGTCTTAGAGTGACTCTTCAGCTCTATTAGTAAAAGAGCAGAATTACAAAAGCCGTATCTCTCTACCTTGCCATCTGCATCTTGCAGAATGCAAAACGGAAAAGAAAGTACACTGAGAGAGTCTATTGTTAAGAAAGAAATGACAGATGGTTTTATTTACAGCTAGTCATTCTGTGCAGAAAGGTGCTGAAAAAAAAACCCAAATCCAAGCCAACCCAACAAAAAACGCCAAAACAAATGAATTAAAAAAAAAACAAAACCAAACAAAGCAGAGCAAAACAAGCAAACAAAAACCACAAAAGAGAAAAAAAAAAAAAAACAAACCCACAAAAACCTTTACCTAAATTATTTTCTGGGGAAAAAAAAAAAGAAAAAAAAATCCCTCATTTCTGTATGTATTCAAGAGGGAAAACATCATATCTCAAGCTCTTAGTGTGATGTACCATAGATGTCCAGTGTATATTGTGATACTTTATGAACAGAGGACTATTTAAATGCCATTGGGAAATGGCAGGCATACTAGCCATCTGCAAACAAAGCTGTCTCAAATCCAAGTACTAACAGAATGATTTGTTTGTAATGGGGCCGAATGACTGATACATGTGTTTTGCCCTTGTATTTGCTGGAATAGAATCAGAACAGCTAGGGTTGGAAAGGACCTTAAGATCATCTAGTTCCAACCCCCCTGCCATGGGCAGGGACACCTCCCAATACACTGTACGGTCTGCCTGCAGTTCTCAGCACTTCTTCATATGAATGACTTCATGAATTTTCTTACCATTTACACACAGAAATAAAGCGTCAAATGTCTATCTGGCCAGTCTCTATATTTGGATAAGTCTCTTTCCTTTTTATTCGTCTCTTCATCTCTGGGTTTCATTTCTCTCTCTGATACTTACGTGTCCAAGAAGACAAAAAGGTCATGCAATGGTTGCACTTTTATGAGCCTTTGCTTTCTCCCAAGAAATTTGTTTTTTCTCCTAAGAAACCTGAGGAGACACTTGCATCCAAGAAAAGGTCTTGACAAGGAAAGAACAGAGTATGTTACTACTTCTTCTAATTCGAGAAACAGAAGCCAGTGTTGTGTCAGACAACAACAAAAGGCTTTTTGAAGTATGCTTATAAGAAGAGGTCTAAGGAAAGTACTGGACTGATACTTCATGAAGATGGTCTCTAAAAGTTGGGCATGAAGTAAAGACAGAGGCATTTAATGCTTTTGTTCTGCCCCAATCTGCATGGTAGACCTGGGGCTCCCTGGGCTTGCGAGTTGGAAGACCACGGCTGCAGGTGTCAGGACTTTCACTAAGAAGGAGAAAAATAAATGTTACAGCTGAACCCAGGACAATATGTTTAAATGACAGGAAGCATTTTTTCTTTATGTACCTGTACAGTACTTAGTGTAGCTGAATATCAAGTTGCAGTAACCATGATATGATTATATCTGTTATTCTTGCAGGAGGAAAAATTGGAGTGAAAAACTTAAAGATGGATTCGGATAAGAAAATTAGAGACAAATAAAAGCTACATAAATTACAGTCAATTTTCAGACTTCCTCAATATATAACTAACTCATAAAAAACATTATATATGCACATACATAGATGTGTTTATATATATATCAAAATGATACATCTGTCAAAAAGAAAATGGGATTTTTGAAAGCAGACAGTATCATGCTGTAGTAGAAAGTAATACAAATTATCAGAAGTAAAAATGAATCTTATAAGGAAATTTGGAAAGTGAATCATAAAAAAAGACAGAAGTATACTAAAAAAGGAAAGCCATGAGGAATTCAGACAATTATCAAGAAGTAATGGAAGATAATCACATCCCAGAATTCTGACATAAGCCTGAAAAACTTTATAGTAAATGCCCTGACAAATGTCTGTGCTTGATCAACACCACTACAGACCCTTATATTCATAGGAAACAATTTTCTCCTCTGGGAACATACTCCTTTTCGGAAAAGTTAACTGTTTGCAATAATTTAGCTAGGAACATTTAATAGTGCAATGGCAGAGCAAGCAAGGTTTGAACAGCTCATTTAATTCTTTAGGCGGCTCTGAAAATCCCCTAAAAAGTATAAAATTATGTAACACAGTCTTTATTGCAGCCCGTGACACTCAGACCACTTAGAATTTGCAATTTATACCAGCTGTCAGGCTTAGCCTAGTCACTTTGACTAAACTTAGAACTGAAGATAATTTGGACCATAATTAAATTACAAACCTGAACTTTATAATAATGTAGTATGCAATGTATCATAAATAGTGCCACAAATCACATCTCCAATATCCTCATAAAGATCCATTTGATGAACTGTATAATGGACTTCTTTACTATTTTTTCCCTATCTAGGCAGTATCTCGAAAGAGGTATATTAAATTTCCTCAGCTGAATGAGAGGCCAGCCTAAAATATTTTGTGAGAAATTATTAGCAACGTGTAGTCACAATAAATTGAGGAAGCAAACTACTTTCCCATTTCTTATATCCTCATCTTTAACAGGGTGACTTTGAAAGCTTCCAAAAGGACAATGGTGCTATTCAGACTACAACTACTTCTGAAAGCCCTTAATTTAATTTCTAGCTAGAAAAGAGAGAAAATAAATCCCCTGCATGAAAAATTTTGACATTTCAAAAAGCTATGACTGATACAAAATCAGTAACAGGATTGTGACATATGCTGTCATCAGGGATGCCTTTCTCATCTGTACATTCTTGAGTAAAGGCAGCTATACAGCTATACCTTCAGAATCTGCTAAAACCATTTGCTTTGCTGCTTTCTTCAGTAACAACTCCCATGTAATAATTAGAAATGTATGAAAGTATTTTAAAGACAAATCTCAGTGAAAGCTTCATTTCACCTTAAATCCTTTGATTACATCTTTTTAAGTGCCTGGAATTTACTGCCATGCAGAACAGAAATAGAGTCCTAGTGTCCTTTGTGTATCTCAAAAGCTGAGCATTTTTTATAACTGGTGCAAGATACATATTACATTGATACATAACATTGATACTTAGCACTGCGCAGGTGTGACTGATCAAGACATCTAGCAATAAAGACCTGGGATCAAAGTCAGCAAGATTTTGGTTTCCAAAACTACTTCTGTTGATAGCAGAAATTAATTACAAGCAACACAACACTAATACTTTTTTTTTTAAGAAAGGGAAGAAGACAACTCGGTTTAGAACATACTGGTTCAGAGACTTTTAAGAAACAAGAAGTGTACCTGCCAAGAGGTGTGACCTAGTTCAGCTTTACCAAGCCCATGATCCAAACGGCTCAAAACTGCTTGTTTGTCTCTAAAGACAATTCAGCATACCAAGCAAGACAGCATTTTCTTTAATTATCTGTCCTGTCATAGGGCCTTAATTCCACCTAAAATATTCAAAAGTTTTAGACAAATAGTAACTAGCACACTTCACACCTAGTCTACCAGGGTGCCAGTGAATGATACTAAAGTGGTTTGAGTACTTCCAACTGCGTGTAGTGCACTGGGTAGTCACACAGAAAAGAGTAAGAGCAGGGACTTAAAAAAGAAGCATAAGACAAAAAAAAACATTCTTAAACATTCTTAAATTCTTAAGACATTCTTAAAACATCATATGAGTAAAACGACCTTGTTACCAAAATAGAACCCAAGGAATCTCAAAGAAAATGAGAATTTTTTGCCGTTCAGCCTAAACTCAGTTCTTGGATTCCCTTTAAGCAAATTCATGACAAATAGAAGCTTTTTTGATAAAGAGCTTAAGCAAAGGAAAAATTCAATCCTTTATGAAAAGACTACAAAACCCAAAACTCCTTTTTGTCACATTTCTGTGACTTACAACTCTTGTAACTGTTCATAACTAAGTTCATAACTATAACTGTACATCAGAAAACGTCTAATAGCTTTTCCCTTCATAAAAACTTCAGGCTAGCATCTTATTAGGCTGCAAATTTCTAGTTGCATCCTTTCTCTGATTGATAACCATGATCTTCTAGCACAGAGTTATAGCTATGGATTTTCATTTTTCCTAGTCTATGCCCCAAACAGACAGCAGAGATGACATATACTAGTATAGTGTCAGTGATATTGATGAAACAACAATCAAATGATGTTCAAAAATTCATAAGAATTCCAGATGTTTGTTTTATAGGAGAAACGTATTAAATTTTCTTCTATAAAACTTTATTAATTGGATAGAGCATGAATTCTGTCATAACTGTAACAGAAATTAGTTCATTCATTAGTATGATCAACTTGCTAACAGCCAGGTTCCTTAGGAAAGTTAACAGACTAGAGTAGATGAACCACTTGAGTTCCTATCTACCCATTATATTAATAATGGAATAATGCGCTTCTTGAACCACCCATGCTGTGAAAATTTAGTGTCTTACCCATAGCTTACATTTAAGGGTATTATATTGCAATACATTTAAATTATTAATGATTTCTATTGCAATATGAAAATGCACCTGTTAGAGTTCCTTAGATAAAACAAAATCAATTGTCTGTGTAAGACATGAAGACAGGCCATGTTTTCCAACATAATTTTTACCGGCATTATGAGTTAACAATCCTATAACTTGATGTAACCACTTTATTAAATGTTTGGATGTTAAGAAAAGTGTAAGAAAGATACATATTCAATTGGTATGACTTATAAACAGCTATTCAGGGTTGAGGGATTTGGTAATGGAACGGCCTGTTTGGTACTTTTCATGAGAGAAAGAAGAAAACATTTTCCTGAAAAGACACATCTATCTGCCATTTGCCTTGTTTCTGCCAAGCTATGGCAACAGCGGCTCTGGAAGGTTCTGATTGTGAGAATACTTAGATAGTGTAAGTATTAAATTTGTATGCTTGCTGTATAAAAGCAACAACATTGCTCACAAAATCCTTCATAACTTTTATGTGACAGTTTAAGAGGATGAACCTAATTAAAGAACAGTTAATTAACTGTTTTATCTTCTTCTCATAGGACAGGACTAGGTGTTTCCAAATGAAATATGGAGAGCTGCCTAAACTCTGTCAAAAGCCAGTTTACAAACACTGCACAGGAATTTATTTGAAATACTCCCTCCCTAGCACAATGAATATTAGGAGGATGTTTGGGTTTGGTTGTTTGTTTTTTTTTTTAATTTTTTAATTATTTTTTGGTTTAAGACCTGAGTCACAGTATATTACAAAAAAAAAAAAAAAAAGAAGGAACAGAATGGGAAGAGCCTAATTAAATCCATCAATCTAAAGGACTAGTTTTGCAAATATCCATATGTTTAAACTTTACACACTTACTTTGTCTCAGACTTTTGCCAGCTACACACATGCCCCAGACAATACATATGCTATGTCCAAGTATAATCTCTGCACAATTATAGTATTACTGATTCATTTCCTTCTCACATATTTTTCCTCAGTCATGAGTAATCTTGGCTAACTAAGCTGCTGGAAAAATGTATTTAGGGCTATGAAGCACCTAAAAAGCACAAGAGGGGTAGGATAAAATAAAAATAATTGATCAAAAGTACTAACATTTACTTTTGGCTTAGTAAAACTGTCTGAGAAATTAGTCCCTTTAGTGTTTCCTGTATTATTGCAATACAGTACCTTGAAAGTGATAATATTGGCACAAGCCATTGTGTTCTACCACAGTGCAATTAGGAGGCCCGTTTAAATAGCTTTATCATACACATACATAGGCTGATTTATTTTCTAATCAAATGTTCCAGGAAATCATTAACCATGACATTAAACAGTGTTGTGCTAATTACACTCTCCACAAAGAATTCCAATATAAATTTACAAAACATCTATGGAAATATGCAAAGTACAAACAGTTTAATATATGCAAATAATTCTGGCATCTACTCTATGTAGCCCCACACCTCTGTAGTGTTAAATCCCTGTTCTGTCAAGGTCCAGCCTGGGCCTAGATTCTGCTCCATGAGCTCCATGTAGTGACAGTCATGACATTTTGTTTGTCACTGCCCATGTAAGTCATGCTGAAGGATTGAGATCTTTATTCTTTTGATGTCATTGCATGGGAATGAAAGCTCCTCAAACTGCATGGAAAAAGCGACTGCAGTTGTTGGAGGCAGCATTTTATTTTTACTGCATTCAAGACAGCACAAAATGATAAAAACAATATGGAAAACAGAGCACCTTTCTTAATGACAGAAGAAAAAGGAAACTTGTTCTGTTTTAGAAGATACTCTAGAGATACAAATGTTGAATGTTAGCCTTCTTTTTCTTAAAAATACCTAACATTGAGATTTGGAAATAGATTTTCCCCTGTATAACTCTCCAGTTTGCATTGTTATTCTAACTAGTGCTAATTTAAGATACAGATAAAAGCAAGGTATTGACTGTAGTAATGAGAATTCAGTTACTTTCTTAAGCATATACAAATTGCTAGTCTATAGTGCAATGAAATCTCTGGCTATCTGTGTATTTCCCCAGAGTCTTGGAGGCCTTTCTGTGACAGAAAACAAGACTCCATTATACAAATACAGTATGTAGGTATGCTTGCTTTTGCAGCCTTGCTTGCTCCTCCGTAAAGACTTTGTTGATCACAAACCAAAATCCTGCCCTGAAGAGGTGGATGGAAATACTGCCGCTGTTTTGAATAGGGCCTATGTCTCTCCTGTGTTATTCTCCTGTCTTAGCCCAGAACCGGCAAACCTATGGTAGAAAAAAATTGAATATATATATATATATATATATAAAATACATTACAAAATGTGTATTTACAGTGTTCTAAAAATGTAAAAAAAAATATAGAAATAGATACACCAGTTTTCACCTGTCAAACAGTGGCTCTACGTATGAAATGAGAATTATTAACAAAACCACGTGTTGAAAGTCACCATCCTAGGCCAAACAGCTAAGGTACCCATCCTATCCTTTGGGTGAGTGTGATCAGATCCTTTCGAAGCAAAGGCAGGGCCTGGGGGACAGCGAAATAAAACACTCCTGAGGGGGTCAAGATTTGTCTTGACCCCTTAGATGGAGAAGGCCGTACCTCAAAACACGGAGATTTACCCCATTTCTGTCGGTATTCTGACAAGAGAGGATAAGGCAGGCGGGAGGACCACTCACTCCTTCTGCCTGAGGTGAACGACATCCCCCCGTCCAAGGGGCGTTACTACGGATGGCCGCTGTTAGAGAAGCATAAAACTTCCTGCGCCCAAATCCAGAAGGCAACCCGTATGTGCCTACAGACCCGCACACTGACTGCCCCATTCCCGGGCGGACCACTGCCACCCCCGCGCTCACAGTCATTCCGAACTAAAACTAACTCTGTAACTCCATCGAGCAGCCCTGTCTTATTCCGTGGACTCTGCCGCGCTGCACCCAGAGACATACAGTGCGGGCAGGGGCAGGAGAACCGGTATGTTACATAACCAGGCGCGGTAACTTGTACTGCACGCCGGAGCTTGAAGCAGTTTGAGAGCAGCTGATTCACCGGTGATTGGCAGAATGCCAGCCAACCGGAAAACGGCATTTCCATCCTGCCGTCGCGGATTGGCTATCGCGGGGAGGCCGCGGGCGGGACCGGCAGTGGCGGGACTATTCGGACGGCGTTACATTCCTAGGTTCTGACAGGCGGTGGCGTGCGGCCGTTGGGGTTGCGTGTCCTTACTTCCGTGCTGTGCGCCGGTGTGGCGGTTCTTGGGCAGGGAGCAGTCACTGCTTCCGCTGCTGGGATTAGTGACTCCTCGCTAAATCCTTCGTTGCATTAAGGTGGTGGTGGTGGTGGTGGTGGTGGCGGCGGCGGCGGCTTTAGTCCTGAGCCTCCCCTTTCTCCCCCCGCGGCTCCCTGCCTGGCCAAGCCCAGCTAAGCCGCGCTAATCGCAGGCGTCCAGCTCGGCTGGGGCCGCTGGGCCTGGGCCCGATCGCTGGCCGCGGCTTCTCCTCATTTCTCTTCCTCTCCTTTCCTGGGCACGGCTATGGAGCCGCGGCGGCCGCGGCCACGTTACCACGCTCAGTCCTCGCCGCCTGGTCGCGGTGGGCGGGAGAGCAAGGGGCTCCGTCGGAAGGGCCCGCCGGGGAGTGGACTCCTTGGCGGCCCTGAGGAGGTGGCGGACGGCAGGAAACCCAAATTCGTAAGTACGAGTCTATCCCACCCGCTTCCCCCTGTGACAGGTGCGGGGCTGCCTGAGGTGAGGGCCTATGGGCAGCCAGGCCCAGCGCGACGCCTGCCTGCTACGCCTGTGCCAGGGGGCCTGTCCTCCCCTCGGGCCTGGTCCCTGGCCTGGAGCCCTCTGAGAGGCCGGGGCGCCGGATAAGAATACACGCTCCACAAAACGGAGCTGTTGACTTCGACTGGGCTTCAGGGCGTGAGCCCGCCCGCTCCAGCTTGCTTCTTCTTGCCTGCCAGGGCACGGCTTTATTTAGCAGCAAGTTTTCGGGCCTCTCCTCGTCATCATAAAGCTTTGTTGTCTTTCTAGCTGTTTGACAGCTATAGGTGTAAGGGGAACAGAGCAGACTTCTAGCTCTTAAACGATGTTACCTTTAATAAAACTGAATTGTGGTGTGTTTTTTTGTTTTGTTAATTTTGTTTTTAATTTTGGTGAAAAACTGAGTCTTTGAATTTAAGGGATATAGTAAAGTTCTCCCTAGCCTTGCTTTTACAAGCCTTTTGGGTAGTGCACCAGTAAGCTAGGGAACTGGAGGCAACTAATAATTGTCCACAAGACAGCATGTCAGTAAGATGTGCTCTAACTAAAAAGCACTTGCGACCAGTCGGGTTTTGTTTGAGCATCATGAAATTCTCACGTTTAAAGCTGGGACAAATACATACGCTCATATCCACCACATGTAGAACAGATACATCTCTTGTTCATATTTAGGAGATACACATTAGTCTTTGTTCAGCCAGCTCTAGGGCCACCTGCTCTAAACTGTATTATGTGCTGATGAAATAGATATTGTAATGCAAAACATAGAGTGGATTCTTGATTCTAAGGTGTCTTTGTGTGATACTTGATACTTCAGTGTTTGACGCTTGAACACAGGTTCAAAAAAGTCAGCCAATGAGTGATATCAAACCGTAGGCTGGCCAAACCTGTTCTGGGAGGTCACAACTTGCTCCTAGCATTCCTTTTTCCTGGAATCCTTTTCATACTGTGGCTGTGTATATTGCTGTTTCAACCAAGTCATTGTGCCTGGTTTTGCATGTTAGAATGGGTGTATATGAAACTGTGACAGACAGCTGTTTGGTTGTCCTCATAAATGGCTATGTATCCCCTGGGGGCACATGCATTTTTGTCATGTTATGACCTGACTGGCCGTGCCTGAGTATAGGATCCCCGAGTAAAAACCACATGATCTGCTGAGTCTGAAAGTTTGAATAGCGTTACTAGTATATGACTTGATGGTTGGATTATTCTGTGGTGTGCGGGAGAGATGGATTTGTGTGTGTTTGAGACTGACAAGAGCACTGAGTCAGGAGGTTTTACTTATTATTGAAATTTCAATTGCTAAATTCCTATGCAAATAAGAGATTGCGAACATTTTCACTTCTCCCCCCTCAACTACGTGCCAAAACAGTATTGCCAATGTGTTCAGCTTTTTTTCCTAACCATGTGTTAAAATGGAAATACAGTAATTTACAGGAAGTATAACCCTGCAGAGGTTTTTTTCCTTGAAGTCTTACTGGCTTTTCAGTGAAAGAAGGCCGTCTCTTTCATGTAAATGATCTTGTTTGATATCTGTCTAGCCTTCCCAGGATAGGCAAGAGTAGTTTTGAGCATGTGGAGATGTGGGCATCAGCTGCCTTGCTTTTTGAGGTCACAGTGTTGTTTTTTGACCCTGGTAGGGTCAACGGGAGCTCAGTTGAGTATCTGACTTAGCTTTGTAGTATGTATGATCATCATGTGTGTGTTTTTAGTTTTGTTCTCTTCTGCCCAGTTTCTGAAACTCTTGAAGCAGGGATGACTGAGAATACCCTTAATTGTCAAACTGCAGCTTGACTGTAGATGGTAGTCCTATTTTTTCATCTTTAAGTCATCACTTAAAGGTTTTGCCCTGGGGTGTTGATAGGGACTGAAGAATGATAGTTCTGCAAACCTGAATTGTGTTCTAGATATGCCATTAGCTCACTGGATGACCTTAAGAAGTATAATTGGTGAATATTTCTTGAATGGAATTTAGGATTTTGTTTCTGCCTTCATGTAAATTGCTGTGAGTGGTATAGTTTACGAATGTCATCTGTGGAATTCAGAGGTTACTAAAGAGCAGCAGGCTGCTCTGTGCCTCAAAACTTTAGGAGCTGCTGTAGCTACTATAACCTTTGAACTGTCGTCTAATCCCTGGCTTGCTCTGGATAATTTCTGGTGAAGAAACACACAGTGGTAGAGGTAGAATTACTTTAATAATTGTTGTCATCAACCAGCTTCTTTGGTTCTTGAAGGGTACTATGAATACACTTTTATTTCTATTGCTTTATAAGTTTATGCCCTAAGCTGTTGCAATACAGAATATTTATCCCTTTGCTATTAAATCGGAAGTTGATAAACTCTCCTTCCTGTCTACCTCCTGTTGTCTTACACGACTGGTTTATTTGTTTTTTTTTGAGGAGGAGTTGGTTATATTTATCCCCCAGAATGGGGGGGGATGGATTGAATATATCCTCGGTGCAAATGACACCAAATTGGGTGGGAGTGTTGATCTGCTGGAGGATAGGAAGGCTCTGCAGAGGGATCTGGACAGGCTGGATGGATGGGTTGAGGCCAGTTGTAAAAGGTTCTACAAGGCAAAGTGCCAAGTCCTGCTTTTGGGCCCAATGCAAAACCCCATGCAAAGCTACAGGTTTGGGGAAGAGTGGCTGTAAAGCTGCCTGGTGGAAAATGACTTTGGGGGGGGGGGGGGGTTATTGGTTGACTTAGGACTTGTCAGTATTAGTAGCCAGTTGACAGCCATCTGAACATAAGCCAGCTTGTGTCCAGGCAGCCAAGAAGGCCAATGGAATCCTGGCCTGTATCAGAAATACCATAGCCAGCAGGACCAGGGAAGTGATAATCTCCCTGTACTTGGCACTGGTGAGACCCCACCTCAAATCCTGTGTTCAGTTTTGGCCTCCCCACTACAAGAAAGACATTGAGGTGCTGCAGTGTGTCCAGAGAAGGACAGTGAAGCTGATGAAGGATCTAGAGCGCAAGTCTTATGAGAAACAGCTGAGGGAGCTGAGGTTGTTTAGCCTGGAGACAAGAAAGCTGAGAGGAGACCTTATTGCTCTCTACAACTACCTGAAAGGAGGTTGTGGTGGGGTGGGTGGAATAGGCTTCCCAGGGAAGTGGGGCAGTGACCATCCCTGGAGGTATTTAAAAGATATGTAGATGTGTCATCTGGGGACACGGTTTAGTGGTGGATTTGGCAGTTGGTTAGCAGTTGGACTCAATGATCTTAAAGATATTTTCCAATGTAAATTATTCTGTTCTGTGTGGTTCAAATCTTATTCTTCCTGTAAAACATCTTCAATACAGTTTTATTAGTTAAATTAGTTTTGTGTTAGAAGACATAAAACTTACCTCAGCCCTTGGATTCTATGTAATCTAGTCTTACATACAGGCTGTAGCCTTTTCTATGTTTGGGTTACTTAGAATGCCATACCTGTTCATGTGACTTGAATTATGTTTCTGATCGTTTGTCAGATGTCGATGAAATTGACTGTCAGATTAAGTGAACTCAAGTTCTCCGGACTGTATTAGTCTAATTTTCCTCAGTGCAAAAGGCTTGAAAGTAAGTTCCAGGTTGGACCCTTCCAATCAATGCAACATACTGAGCTGTCACAGCAGATATGCTAATCTGAAAAATAATTTGATTCTCTGACAAACCTTGAGGTGAAATTGGATTGCTAGTTGACAAAGTTGGCATCATTAATATGTACCTCCTTTTTATATTTTTTTTTCCTTGCAAAGAAAAGCTTGTTTAGCAGGGGGTAAATATCTCTATTTAAAAAGCACTTCATCTGGAGGGTGGACATAAGAGTCTTTGGGATAAACAGTTGTAGTGGTTGAGTCTAAAGGTGGCTCTGAAGTACTGCTTTTCTGAATAAACAAACTTCTCAGAAGAAATGAATAGTTGTAAGCATCAGCTGTCTTACAGACTAATTTTTCTGTTTTGTTTTGTTTAAGGAGTGATAGTTAATTTTGAAGCACATACCAGCTTGGCTTTGTTCAGCAGTTCCAAAGTTTTGAACAGCAGGACTCTTGAAAGGGTAAAGATATTTTGTGGTACACTGGTACTTTGGCGTACTGAAAGCTCTTACATTAAACATTGAGATTTAGGGCTTGGTGAAAAAAGGAAATGAATTGAAGGATGTCAGAGACTATACCTGTTTTCTATGTTTACATAGACCGAGCAGGAAACTTCTGAAATCAGCTGAGAGGTGGGGTAAAAAGCTTCCCCTTCCCCTTCCATTGCTCTTCAGTGGAGTTATATCTTGTAGATGCTAGTTCTCAAAAGACTTCTATTCATCTTCAATTTCTACCTCAAATTAGAGGTGTTTCTATTAATTTCAGTATACCATTGACTTGTCTTCAGTGACTTTCTGGTTATGTTTTTGATTAGGTTCTCCATGAAATTTATGAGTCAAGATGGCTATCTTGTTTGCACCAATCTGTTAAAAATAGACAAATTAATGCTTGCATTTAACAGTGTCTGTAAATCAAAGAAAATGTAGTTAAGGGCAAAACCACTTTCATTTCTCTGGCATAGAGTAGAAAGGTAAGACTGATCTGTGTCAATATCTTTAATTACAAAGTGACTGAGTTATTGCTGCAGTTACACTGCAGTGTTAAGACCTTGAATCTAAATTAGTCTCTTAAAGAAATGATTGCTGAACAGATGTTACCTAAAAGACTTTATTGCAGCTTTGTAGAATTGTAAATTCCTCATGCTGTTATTTTTGTTGGCATGAATTAACACTGTGGGTTATGATATTAAATTTTAGTGTCGTGTTGTAGCACTTTGTTGTATAATCTTACCTGTAAGCACCAATTTTGAGTTTAACTCATCAATGTCTAAAGAATATCACTGTGTGGAAACTGTCATGTTAAGATAATTTTGCTCCTGATTGCTTCTCAGACTTCTTTCCAAGCAACAGAGTGTGTGATAAAGTCATTAAATAAATGCTGAAGTAGTATATTGGAAATTAAAAGTAGGAAACACTGTGGGGTTATACAGCAGTTTCTAAATTGCACTTATAAACTGAGGTAGCAAAATTACTGAGGGAATATTGTGACTAAGGAGATCCTGAAGTAATAGCATTCACTGTAATCGTCCAATTTGCATCTCTCTTGAGCCTTCACGTTTCCTTGCAATCCCTGCTTCAGTCTTGTGGTTGTGTTTCTGCTGGAGAATAGCCTCTGGGGAAAAAACAGCTAGTGTTAAATCTTTTTCAGTGGTAGCATTAATGGCAGTATGTTGTGAGCTCTTTCTCACTTTCCAATATAAAAAGGCACAGAGGGGATTATGTGATTATATGTATATCCTTAGTCTTTATCTAGTTTCAGTATTCTGGCTTAAGTTGGCCAGTTCTTCTAAAACTCATCACTGCATCTTGTTTGAACCCTCTCATTTTTTTTTTTTTTTTTTCCTCTACATCTCCCTGTAGACTGTAAACTCTTCTTAATGTATCAAGAAGCTCCACGTGTCAGTGGTTTGGAGGGGGTGTTATGTGGTGGTTGTTGGATTTTTTTTTTTTTTTTTTTTTTGCCTCCTTATGCAAGGACGGCAAAAGTGAATATATCGAAAAGATTTAGATACCAGGCTGTGGGATTTATTTTATTTTTGGTAAATTGAAGTATTTCAGTCCAGTGGAATGTTGACATTCTTGTTTAGCTCCCTGAGAACCTGTTACTTTGCATGCTGAAAACTCCTCTCACACAGGCTGTGGTGTATGGTTTGTCTGTCTTCTAATTTCACTTACGATCAACAAATCGGACATTGTCCACCCCTGTGGCATACAAACATGTCCATCCCTGCCAGGCATGATTTGAGTTCGTGTGCCAAACATACCGTTTTTAAACGTGCTGTTTTAATTCAGAAAGTTAGATGAGCAATGTTGCTCTGTGTTCAAGTGATGGTGAAAAGAGCACTTGTGGAGACCAGAGATAATGTCCCTTTTGGTAGAGTGCCAAACCTTTTAGGTGATATAGAATATATATTTTATTGTGGTAGGATATTCCTCACTGATTCCAGGCCACAGTGAGCTGTAGTGCTGGTGGAAAAAATGCTGAAGTCATTCAGACCGAAGTACTGTGTGAGAAGATGTCACTCTCCTGAGTTTTGGTTCTGCTTGTCTGGACTGCTTGTAACACATTTAGATAGAATTTGTTTATAAATATGCATATGCAAAGATAGAGAAGTAAATGTAATGACACAAAAGATCACACTAGTACTGTTGATCCAATTAAGTGGCATTTCTCGTTTCTTTGCTTCACTTCACTGCTTCTACCCAGAGTTGACTGGTGGGCAGTTACGTAGATTAACCATCAGTATGTGCTACTATTTGCATATGCAACAGAAGATCATTCTTTTCTGCATAACAGTAAGATTATTTTATTGTTAATACATGTGAAGCCAAGTAGTATTTGGCTTGCTTTCTGTAGCTGGGTGGTGCAGAAGTTGCATTACACATGGCTTCATCATATATGACCTTTTTGAAGAGAGTATTCTTTCTGTTCTGTAAATAGTCTTGTTGCTGTGCATGTGTTGTGAACCTCAGCTGATGTGTGTCCTGTTGAACCTTGCAGTTTCTATCTAAGGCTCTCTATCTTTGATGGTTTTGAGATCAGGCCTTTTGATAGTTTATCAAGGACATTTTACCATACACCAAATGTATGTGTAGATCCTGTACCCAGTGGAATTGGCTATTTACCAGTATGCCTGAGGGAAATAATCTTCAATAAGGGGTAATTCTATCTCGGATTGGTTGCTGTCCTCAAAGTATGATACACCTATACACTCCTTTGTTGTGACTTAACTTTAACTAAACTGCTTTTACTCAATAGCAAACCAAAATGACCTCTTCCTCCATGTCCCAGACTACAAACTAAGTTAGTACAGAAGATGTAATTTCAAAACGTTAGTTGTCTTCAACTATACAAACACATTTATAAACAAAGCAATGGTGATAATTCTGCTTTTCTAAGTATAGGTGCTACCGATAACTCTGGACTTTTGAAGTATCCTAATTAACTCTTTAATCTCTTAATGGTTTAGTATAGTTTTGACTAGAAAACAGGATGTCAGTGTACATAAAACATTGTTAAGCTGTTTAATTTCATGCATCTACTTTCTACATGAAAACCAGACTAGAGTGATAATTATACATAGCTCCTATGTTCTCAAAACCAATAATTTTATTATTCTGGAGTAGCTCATGCACTATATGTACAGTATAGCATATTAGTCCTCTAATCCATTGCAGAGTAGTATTCTGTAAGCTTATATCATGTTTTATAACAGTAACTGAATATTGGAGGAATATTACTTAAGCGAGATTTATTTACTTGCAGGCCTAAATTTAAGGCAACCTGCTCACTTGAGCAGAGTTATGTTTTGTGAGCTGATACATCCAGGCCTAAAAATAAAAATATGTTCCTGTGTTAGTAAAGCACTCCAACCTCTACCTAATGGTTGTCTAGTTATTTTTTTCCCCTTAATTAGGAATGTGTGTGTTTTTTATGGCCTGGGAAGAATAAAAATATGCTACTGTTCTGGAGTCACAGCGCTTCTCTAATTTTAATGCTATTAAAGACCAGGAAAATGGCAACTGGTTTTACTTTGTACAGTCTTGCCAGAAGAGAAGGACTTGGTGAGGGGGAGGGGAAAAAAAGGTCACTCCAGTTCTTGTATTTTGACCAGCTCCACTGACTGAGAAGTATTATAACTTATATAAAGTGTAAGTATATATAAAATTCACAGATTAAGTCTTTTGACATGTTTTAGTGCAAGTAATCTGCTTAGAATGAAAATCTTCTTTGTTCTGTGCTTTGAGGTAGAAGTTGGGGACTTATCTGAAACTTACATACATTCCACTAAACAGACACATAAAGCCCAACATCACTTCCACTTGGGAACAGATGTTGTTTCCTTTAATATTAGTGTGGTAGAAAGATCTGGATATTAGGTTGTAGTTTAAATGGGGTTTCTCCTGCTTTATAAAGAAATCTCGAAATGCAGTGTCACCAGTGTTGATAGGTGAGTGCTGGTTAAGCAGGTCTGCTTCCCTATAGAACTTACTTTTGAACCAGACCCCATAACATTATATGAAAGAGGTCTTATGCTGGTAATTTTAGACTACTGTACTGTAGGTAGACAGTAAGATGAAGAGTTAGGAGGCTCATATCTGTATATTGAGTATCTTATACCATTATGGTGTCTTTTATTGGTTGAATTATAGTCTTTTTTTCACTAGTTAGTAAGATTTTACCTGGGTCAATGAGATGTTCTGATATATTAAATGGGGAGCTTACTATCCTGTATCACAGTAAATTCCATTGCTGAATTTCATAGCTTAATTGCAAAGCAGAACAGTGTCTTGACCTATCCCGTTAACTATTATCTTTTTCAAAGAATAAAACCTGAATCTGAAAAATACTGCCTTGATTCCATGCATGATGATGGTGTCTTGTACAGGGCAGTTGCAGACCATCCAGCATCTGTTCCTAAGTGGAAGTGGTTGTGCTTCCTGTCTTTAGTGGAATGTACGTGAGTTTTGACATGAGTCTCCAACTTCTACCTTGAAGCGTACAATGAAGATTTTCGTTCTAAGCAGATTACTCTGTCTCTTACCATGTTAGAGCAGTTTCACAGTGGTATCTGTACATTGCTTCAGGCTTAGTGATGTAAGTGATGCGTGTGAAAAAGGAATAAATGTTTATGTTCTTTGCTACCACGCTGCAGACCATATGTTAATGTTTTCTCCTGCAGTTTTGATTACTTAAGGGTAAAAGTATTATACCAACAACTTGCTAAACATGAAGTTGTGAGCTCTGGCAAACGACAGAAGTTAACGCCCGTGCTGTCTTTGTAGCTATTTAGCAGAATGAGAAGAACAAGTCATAAAACCCACCTCTGTAGCAGTGTGTGGGGCAAAAATCTGATCTAGCTGTGCAGCAGGAGAACACCAATGAAAAGACTAGCATGCAGATCTTCAGTCTCCTTATGGGATTGAAGTATTTTCACTTTGTTGTTTTCATTTATTAGAAATCCTTATCTGGATGGGATGGGACATGGAATGGGATTGTTGCAAAAGTGCAGTGGTGACCAGCTCCAATTTTTGTTTATTTAATTTTATTTTGAAGGTAGAACTTATTCTATGTCACCAAGTACTGAATGTTTCCTCACACTTCACTTGCTTTTTATTTTTAACTTCACAGCCACTTATCAGATGCGTCTTCCTCGGTTTCTTGACAGTATTCAGAGTAGAGCTACCATGGGATAATATTTGATTTATAGAAATTGTTCCGCAGTCCTGAGGGAGAAGCCAGAGAAGATGTCATAAGTAATGATACTTAACTATTACTGACTTGGTGAAGACGAAGCAAGAGTTTCCAAATCTGATTCATTTGGAAATAGCACTGACAGCTGCTGTAGCTGCTGACGAGCCTTGTACATGAGGCAGTGAGGGGAGTCTAAGAGTTTGCATAGCCAAGTATGTGACTTCTTGTTCTTCTCATGTCTTTGCTAAGTCTGTTGTAGCCTTTTCATAAAAACTAGAAATGGGATCACTGCAATGCTGGCTTATCAGGTGCCACAGTTCTTTGGTGCTGCTCTTTTGGTTTGTGCAAGATCTGAACATTCTAGAACTTCCTGTGTTAGTAAATGTGCAGTGAATAGTCAAAGAGTTGGTTCAGGAACTCTTGTTTTACACAACAGTGACTAATCTATAGATTTTTGAATGTTACTACTAATAAATGCTAATGTCACTTTCTGCTCATAACTTTGTGTTCTGCTTGCCATGTAGGCATTGCTTGAGAGTCAACAGTCTCAGTTGTTTGAGTGCTGCACTTGGCAGATAGTTTTGAACTGCTGAGGACCTCTTTCTGTTGAGTTAAAAATCTCTGGACAGACTTCTTAGTGGTGTTCTCACAGCCATTTTGAGGAGACATAAGTCTTATAGCTGAATTATGAGCAGGTTTTCTAGTATATTTAGCTATAAAATATAATCAAACACAACTTGCTTCAAGCTCTGCTTGGTTTATGTTCTTCTGGTATTATTCTATCTTAAGGGTTAGACTACAGATTGTTTTGACTCTCACTGTATTCCCAGCTTAACCTGTTCACTGTAATCCAACAATTTGCCAAGAAACATCAAGTTCCATGGTTCGACACTGCTTAACTTGCATCTTACTTTGGGTAACAGTAGCTATAACTGAGACTTGCTTTTTTATTTGGGGTTTGTTTTTTTTTTCTTTTTCCTGCACAATTATGACATGACTGGTTTCCTGTTTGATTTACAGCACTTAAATATCAAGACACTGACAGATGATGTGGTAAGACAAGTTTTTCTTTGGCTATGCTAAGCTAATAACCTTATTGCTAATGCAATAGAAATAACCTTATGGATACAAGAAGCTCTTAATTGTGGAGTTAATTTAGTTAATTGGCAAAGTCTCACTAAAATGTAACTATCTGTAGCATACTTGGTGCAAGCAGCAAAAATCTGTGGATGGCTTTAAAGTATGCTGTAATCATAACTAAATGAGCTTGACAGGTAATTGTGCCAATTTACATGCAGTATAGTTAAGATATCTGTGATTGCATGTTTAATAATAAAGTTATTTAGGCTGCATGGCTAATTTAAAATACCATGTTTAACAAACTAACAGTTGATTCTAAAACTCATTAATGCTTGTTTCAAACTGCGTTAGGCATATTCAATGTCATGTTAGCACTGTTTCTCAAACTTCATCTGTCTGAACAGCAGATGGGGTTCTGTATTACAAAGCAAGTTTTTTTTTTTCTTGCTTCTGAAGTTACCTATTTCACTGTATATTCTTTTGTTGTTAAGAATAGCTTTCCTTAAAGTGGATCATTTACGGTCTTTGATTTTATCTAGGAAGTAATGTTCTGTAGGTATCTAAAGATCACCTGTTATGACTTCAGTGCTATACAGAGTTCTTGCTGAAGTACTTCTGTGCATGACTGAGAACTTAAGTGTAGAGAGTTTTATGCTGAACAATGTGCAAAGTGCTTCCTAGCTGAGGAACCAGTACTGCTGATTAGGTGTGCAAAGGTGGTTGTGTTGAGCATGTTGCCTCCACCTATTATTCCTAGATTAGCTTAAATCACCTGTTGCCATTTCTTTAGCAGAGTTCCATGTGTGGGAAATTATTAAGAAATTTGAGTCTGATGGGTTGATAATGAAATTTTGATTCTCTAAATTTGTGCTTTTTCTCGAAATGCTGAGGAAATGTTCACAGTTCTGTCAAAGCAAAGTATTTTGTGGTAACCAAAATTTAATTTTGGTCATGTCCTGGAAGGGTTAAAGCCTGGATGCGCAAGATCTTGCTGTTTGTTTCTGTGGATTTTTATTTTTTAAACAGGCTAGCTTGATCCCTTATTACACTTAGCCTATTGGACTTTTCTAACTTGTAATAATAGCCACTAGAAGTCAGGAGATATGTTTTGCATGTTGCAATAAGGACAAAGAGCCTGATAGCTTTGTTGTAAGCAATCTCCTACCCAACTCCTTAAATTTCTTGGAGCATACTTAAGGCCCCTTCACAGACTAAAGAAATGTCACCTGAAAAATAGATACTAGGTGTCTGTACATGTCTGTACAAGTGATGGTACATATGTATGTATTTTAAAGGGAAATGACAGCTGTTTAATAAAAGGCTAACAGTAAAAGCAAACGACCCAATCCTTATATATTGCAGTGGCAGACGCTTCTAAAGATGTGTATTTTGTTCACTTTCAACTTCATCTTGGAACAAGGGTATGCTTTCCAGTTGACGTTTTTCGTCCCTCTGAGTTTTCTGTTGGTTTAGTCTTTCTGTGCCTGATCCTGGGAAACAGCTAATAACACTAGGTGTCTGAGTCCTAGGCAGCTTAAATGTGGCTCAGAGCAGAGAAGTTTTGGCATTTCACACCAAGCATAAAAATTGCTAAAGATGTTTTCTCAAAATTCCTTTTGTGCCATGGGGGGAAACTGTAGTAAGAGAAAGTTAAAACCCTGAAGTTTTAAGATTACTTGATTTTTGTAGCTTTCAATGAAATAATAGATTTCTTTCTTCTCGGGGACACTCATTTGCATGTTAATTTGCTCTATAAAATATTACTCGCAGCCTGTTTCTTACAAATACAGTGTTGTATCATGGTCACTAGGAACTTTTTTACATTCAGTTAATTTAGCAACACTTGTTAGTCTAAAATGCAGACTGCTTTCAGTATTTCAATTGTATTGGATTATTCCTGAGACACTGTTGCATTGTCTACTTTTAGTGACAAATCTCTATAAAGTTCAGAAACACCTTGCTTTTTTACACATTTGACACATTTCTTTTACATTTTTTCTTTACAAACTGTGAAGACAGGAGTCTTAATCTTATTCCACAGAAGAGTGGCAAATAGGTACATGAGAGCTCATCTACCTGCCAGATCGCTGTGGGAGCAAGCCTTTTTTCTTTTATCTTGAGTGCTTCACATTTCGACAGATGGTTTGTAAGGTTCATAAAAATCAAAAACCTGCATATGAACATAATTTTATTAAAAATCTCTTATGTAGACAAAAATGAAATGCTTGCTAAAAGTCCTTACAGCTTGAAAGTTATAAAGTTGACTGATTTCATAGTAACTGCTGTGATGATAAGAAAGGCTGTATAAGTTCCAGTATATAGAGAAACCAGTTCAGAGTAGAATATATTCTAGACATTTAAGATGTGACTGCATAGGCCTAAACTCTGTGACTTTTAATTTTCTACCATTTGTAAGGTTCATAAAAATCAAAAACCTGCATATGAACATAATTTTATTAAAAATCTCTTATGTAGACAAAAATGAAATGCTTGCTAAAAGTCCTTACAGCTTGAAAGTTATAAAGTTGACTGATTTCATAGTAACTGCTGTGATGATAAGAAAGGCTGTATAAGTTCCAGTATATAGAGAAACCAGTTCAGAGTAGGATATATTCTAGACATTTAAGATGTGACTGCATAGGCCTAAACTCTGTGACTTTTAATTTTCTACCATTTGTAAAATTATTTGATCTCAAGAAAGGTAAAATAATCTCTGGGAGACTGAGCATATTAGGAATAAGAAGTCATATAAAAGGGATTTTCTCTGTATCTTGGTTTATGCAATATACAAGGCCTACAAGGATGCTGGAGAGGGACTTTTCATCAGCAGCTGTAGCTGTAAGACGAGAGGTAAACAGGGGAAGTTTAGGTTAGGTGTAATGATGAGGTTCTTCACTGTGAGGGTGCTGAGGCCCTGGAACAGGTTGCCCAAATGCTCCATCCCTGGCAGTGTTCAAGGCCAGGTTGGACAGAGCCTTGGGTGACATGACCTAGTGTGAGGTGTCCCTGCTCATGGCAGAGGGGTTAAAACTAGGTGATGTTAAGGTCCTTTCCAATCCTAATCATTCTATGATTCTATTTTATGTCTTTCTCTTATGAAAAGCTTTACTGCCACTAGTGGAATTTATCACATAGTAAGAAGTTAATTTTATAGAGCAATTCGGCTGTCAAAGAAAGAATATACATTTTTAATCTTCTTTAAGCCCATTTGGACTCAATGATTTTAAGGATATCTTTTCTAACCTAAAAGACACTATGGATTATTCTAGTGTTTTAAGTAGCAAAAATTGTTCATGTGCTAAGAATATCTTATGTTACTGGCAATGTAGCTGTGAACATGTGAGCTGTGGTGGGTAAAATAAATCCTTTGTTCTGTTGGGGGAGGAAAATGTAAGGAGGAAAATGCATCCTGTTACCCAACAGAGGCGAAGCTGCTGTAGCTCAATGACCCACAGATCCAGTCAGTATTGAGGCTGGAGCTATGTTCTACCTGTGTCAGTTGCTTTCTTTCAAGTAGTTTCTTTAATGTGTCTCTGTTTAAAAAATATGCATTATAAATTAAATCCTTATGGGATTTCAATATTGCCGTGATGATACCATTTTGCAAATAAGCCAGCATATTTTCTTGTACTACTAGTCATAAAAAAGCACAGGTCAGATCATTTTTGCACTGTATGCATGATTTATGTTTAAAGATATGTGGGATCTTCATCATTCATTCAGATATCTTGACTGCCAAGTGATTAGTGAGATAACTTTTCCCTGTGCAGATGCTGTCAACACCGTGACTGTGTGTATTCAGGAACTTGCTTGCCCCTCATACACTGTTGGAGATTACTGGTAGGGTTTGGTTGCTGTACTTTTCTGAAGCTAGTTTCACATAGCTGCGTGATGGATGAAGCAGAGCAGTAGAGGAAACATTGCTGTAAGACAGTTTTAAACTCTATTACAGTGCAAGGGGGCCATAACAATAGTTTTGCCAAGGCTTCCAGAGAATCTTAAGGGTGGTAAATGTAAATGCTACTGGAAAGCAGTCTCATGGTAACTCATGGTTACATGTTGACCATGGTTTATTTTTCACTGTGTTTGAGTTATGATGTTAAGATTTCGTTTCAGCTGCCTTGCCATTTTTGTGTCATGGAGAATGTGAACTGACAGAATAAAGTACACAGCTTTATAGATGTTTCAGTCTCTGGCAGTAGGAGGCATAAAGACAAAAAAGCTAAAATATATGCAAACAACTCACTGCTTTAAGTTTATGAGAAAAGACGTCTCATGCCTTTCATGCTGCGGGATCTAGTCTTAGGAGCGAAAACTGTGCAGGCTATATCTTTAATAACTTCTTTGCTGTCCTAATTAATTTTTGTTTATCTTTTCCCTCCTCTTACTCTTCCCTCCCACTTAAGAAAAAAATCAGGCCAAACCTACCTTTTGACCAAAAAAACCCTTAAGATTGTCTCTATTAGTTGTTGCTAACAAAATAGTGGTATATCAGTGTTATTTCTAGAATTACGCTTACCTTTGGATAAGAAACTTCTTCCTATCATTCCTTTCCAGAGTTAACTTCTTTTCAGTTACTTTGACTTCTCTTTTCAATATCACATACTTTTAAGCATAAGACCACTATGCAGCCTATATTGCGCTTACATAGGCAGTTAATGTGGGGTTTTTTTTTCAATTTCAACACAGATAGTTTTTAATGAATATTACAGAAGCATTTTTGTACTCTGTATTTAATTATTTTGTTTCTTTTTAGATTATGTATCTGAAATAGTTTTTCTCATCTTCAGTACCTGTGCTGTAATGGTAGGGGTAGATTTCTTTGAATTTGTGAGCTGGTTAGAGATTCCCTGTTATGTTTTTGTATAGTGGATTAAAAGAATTCTTGCTTTCTCTTCTGAGTGCCCAGAAGTACGTAATTGCACTGTTATTTCCTTCTCATTCCTTTATTGCCTTTGAAATCTTAACTCTCTACAATCTACTCTGCCTTCCATCAGTACATCAAACCAGATATTAATTTGGGGAATTTCAAAGTGATTTTACTATGAAAATACTTTATATCAAGAGCATATGAAACACTGATTATTGTTTGGTTAATTATAATGTTGGCCCAACAAACTTTCTGAGGGGAAAGTTTGTCCCTTTCAGAAAATTATTGTCCTAAAGCACTGTTCCTGTATGGGTCTATATGTATTTATTGGTAAAGTAAATACCAATTTATTGGTAAAATAAGTACCAAAAAAATGGTAGACATCTTTAGAGAAGATGGAAGCTGAAACCTGCTTTAAACTGTGGTGACACTTTGTATCAAAGCTAACTTTATATATTCCCCATTGGAAAACCATGACAGCCTGATTTAAAATGTTTTGGTGTAGCATGGAAGATTACTGAACTATATTTTTGCCATTTTCTCCTCAATGCACTTAGATCGCCAGCAGTGATCAATGGTAGATTTCATTACAACCAAGCAATGAAATTTCCATTCTTTCTCTATAGTGGTTTCTGTGGACCATGAAATTATTCGCCTGTATGGCATATCGAGAGGTGTTAGCTTTTTTTGAAGCACTATCAATGTATAATTCAGCAGAAGTGTTTGTAGAATAACACTGTGTTTCTGTGAGAGTTTCTGTGAGAGTTTCTGTGAGAGTTTCTGTGAGAGTTTCTGTGAGTTTCTATTTCTTTTGTGAATTTCAGTTTTTTTTTGTGTATGAAAACCTTACTCTTAGGCTGCATTGTTTCAAATTATTTAAAGTAATTTGTTTGACACATGTTTATATGTGCTTATAATCCTAGTATCTCACTTCGTCTTGCATGTTCTGCCTGATCAAATATATTCTAAGAGTGTGCTTCCCTCCTTTAGGATATGTGATATAGAATTTGGTGAATGTGGGGAATATGAATGTTATGTCCTTACCTGTAGTGTTGCGAAACATCTGGCATACAGTCTAATGTTCAAGAGGAGCTTAAAAACAAAGCATAATCTAAGAATGTGAACAAATTTAAATATATCTTTTCAAGGATGGATGTTCTCTCATCCCTGGATTGGTGCTGCCTGTTACTAGTGAAGCAAGAGCAGCTCTGGGACTGCAGGGAGGATTTCATGGCAGAGACTGGGGTGGTTCTGCCTGCCCACAGCTGATATTGCTGCTGCTGTGTGGTGCAGGGCAAGGAAGAGAGGACACTTCAGCATCATGTACTGTAAAGAAGGGGCCAAGATTTTTCAGGAGAGATGGGATAAGGAGTGTACAGCACACACTTCTCTTAAACCTAATTTAGTAAATTCTCTGCTGACTGAATGATGGGCTGAATGTTGTGTTTTCTTGGTTGTTTTTTTTTTTTCTTTACCAGAGTGTCTTCCTTCTACCCCTGCTTCAGTTCTATGTATGAAGAATCTTCAAACATAATGGTTTATTTCTTAGGTTACGCCCTTGACAGTGAATAGTGGGGCATGGAGAAGCTACTGGCTAATTCTTTGGAGTAGACTTGCTGCCTTTTGTTGGTGCTCAGTGAAAGACATTGTTTGAGAAGAAAAATCTCAAATTGTATGTTTTTTTTTTTAAGATTCTAGTCTCAATATTGCAGTTTGCAACCTGGCTTTATGCCCCCATGTTTACCAGAGACTTCTGCTTTTAAAGGCAGGAAGGAAAATTGCTGTCTGATTGAGATGTAAGATGATTTGTGTCACTGATTCTACTTCTCTTCCAGTGATGTTACTCCCCCTTTTGCTTTTGCTGCATTCTTTCTTCCTGGGACTTTCCTATGTAATTATTCCTTTAGAGTGTGCTCTCCTCACTGCCTGCTGGTTTGATATGACGCTAAAGAGCCCCATCATCCATGCTGAGTTCTTTTATGTTTATGCTATATTCATTTTCTGCTTTTGCATGTTCTACAACCATCTGTATGTGAGTGGCTTGTACTCTATTTCTGTGTTCCAAAACCTGTTCTTTCACAATTTTGAGCAGGAAGAATTAAAAGTCTTTTTGTTTTTTCTCTAAGCCTCTCTTCATGGATGTCTAATAGTCAATTCTTGCTCTGACTAGAGTGGAACACTTGTACCCAGTTTTTGCTACTAATTTTCTTTGCTCTCTCTAATCTTAATTTCACAGATGCTATAATAACTTGTCATTTAGCTTGGTAACTTGGATGTAGTTATTAAGTGATATCTCAAGATACTTATATTCAAGATATATTGAAGTCTCAGAATATTTTTGCATAGCATTTCAAAGATTTAGGTCTGTTGATGGGGTTGGAATCTTGTCCAAAACCTCTTATGCATCAAATGCTACCATAACTTCCTTCTGTACTGACAAGTGTAATACTGGTGTTCACATCTGTTCAGAAGGCTGCTACAGAGATGATTAAGATTTAGCACATCTCATTGAGCATGTCATCTGCTTTTGTATTCCGTTGGCTCTTGGCCCTATACGTTTAAACTCGCAACCTCTAAAAATGAAAATGTCTGAAATTTCACTTAGTAAGCCTTTATTGAAAAGGTGATATATACCTAATAAGTAAAAAAAAAAACAAAAACAAACCACAACAAAAAACTCCCCACAATCCAAACCACTTGTCCAAAGAATTTGTTTTTGTTTGCTCTTGAAAGGGTAAAGTTCAAGTGACTGTCTCATGTTGGTGATAAGACCTAAGGATTATCCATGAAACCATGAGTGTGTCCTGCTTAACTTTAATAAATGAGCTGATGGTATTTATGCTTCTCTTAAATGAATTTCTAAATAACTGGAGCATAAAAAGGCACTAAGTTTTGGGTAGCATAACACAAATAAAAAAACAGAGCAATGTCTTAGTTATTCTAACTTGTCTTTTAATAAGAAGTAACTTCTGTATGTACTGTATAAAAATGCAAATATGTATATTCTGTTACAGTGTGAGGAGTACAGCTGTTTCAGGGTAGCAAAAAATATTTTAGAACTATGCTTTTGATAAATAAGCCTGCTTTTTCATATGTTACATGTAATGGTTAGGAAGAACTCTTCATAAATTGGTTTTGTAGATATCTTTGCCTCCAAACTTTCCGTAAAATTCTCATGTTCTGCATGATTTCTCCATAATGCAATGGAATTCTGGTCTGTTAACTTGATCCCTAAGGCAACTGACTGTTACATGTATATTTAGGAAAACCCTCTAGAATTAGGCAGTTAAATAATAAGCAAGTTACCACAGAAAAATAAGGATGTTTAGTTTTCAGGAATGCTCATCTTAATTAGGGTTATGTAGAATGGAAACAGTATGTGATGTTACACCTTTTCTGTTTTCAGTTGGATAGGTTTGCCAGTATAAGAATTCCAGGAAGTAAAAAGGAACGACCTCCTCTGCTGCATATGAAGCATTCTCATTCTACAGATTGGTCATCCACACCTATGGACACAGAAGATTTTGCTCCAAAGACCCTGTCAGAAAGAGAAATTATAGTGCTGTTTGAAAAAATGATGGTAAGGGTCTTGCGTTATTTTCCTTTACTTGAAGAATAACAATGTGGCTAACTGACAGGAGGGGGCCTTCTTTTGTGCATATGTTCTGATCTTCACCTGAGTTATTAGTACTGTTACTGTGTGTTTTTTTAATGGTGTTTCTCAGGGGCTTAACTCTGCATTATTTTGATAAGATCTTTCTCTAAATATATTTAAAATGGAAACAAGAGGTTTCTGGTTATTAGATTATGCAACAGATTTTGAGGAAAACAAGAAATGGAGAATCCTGCTTCCTTTCAAGATGACCTGAAACTTTTACAAAGAGATTTTATACCTCTGAATGTCACAGCAGGGTTTTGTTCTGAAATTACGTTCTCTGTCATTCTTGCACAAAAAAAGACTCAAGGTTTTTGCCTCCAAAGCAGCATTTGTCGGCATATGAGTCTCAAATTTGCTGCATTCCTCAGTTGTCATTGTTATTGTGCAACAAAAGAGCAGTCATTTGGTGGAAAGGTTATGTGACATTGGTACCACCTCTTGGTGGTACCAATAGGTTGAGGCTTTTTGTCATGGTGATGATGACATTTTGAGCAATTTAAAACTAAACATGGAATGGCCATGAGAGAAGAAAGTGACTGCAATCTCAAGAGCATAAGAGGACATTAACAAGGAGAGTGATGTCCAGATTATTATTTCTTTCTCTGTCCTGTAACAAGTAACTATTGAAAAACAAAGGGACTGCCAGGAGCTGGGATGTGGAAGAAATCAAATGTGCTATGAGGGAAATACCTTGATGGAATTTCTGATTCCCAGTACTCAGTTTAGTCATGAAGATGCTTTTGTAGAACTGTTGAGAGCTATAACTGAAAGAGAGAATTCAGGATTTTCGTTTTCAGGTTAAACTGATGGAGAGGACAACTTTACCGTGTTATCAACTTTTCTAAATGTACTTGTTCTTACATGGTTGATTTTCTTGGTGTACATCCGTGTCTAAGCTACTTCACTACTTTTAAAAAATTTCACTATGAATGGTAGTTGCTCAAATGTTAGGAAATGGGAGAAGTTTTTCCTTAAATAAGCTTCAAGGTATGCCTCCCTGTGCACATCCCCTGCTACATAAATGTAGGATGTATTTCTCTACCATTCCACAGGGACTCTGGTGTAGGATAGTGTGTGATGTTGAAACTATGCCATAAAAAATGCAAACTTCCAGTAAATCCTCAGAAACCTACTGCTGTGTGTGTAGGTAAAAAGAAGTGCTTATATCCAGGCTTATTTCCATGGATCCTGAAGCAATTAATTCCAATTTTATAACTACTATGCAAAAACATGTTACTGATGGCATCAGGATAATTTCAATGCTTTCCTAGTCTCATTGAATAACAAAGCACTTAAACTACTTTATTAGTGTTATTTTAGCTATAACATAATGCAGAAGGGATTCTTCAGTTTATCCACACTTGAATGGAGTGAAATAAAGCTAGTTTAATCACAGTAGATTATATAGCTAATTATATATTGTAGCCTCTGGTTTGCTGTTTTGATCAAATTAAGTGATCTAGGGGGTGGTGAGCAACTTGAATGTTGTAGCCAGGCTTTTGGAACTGATTTTGCACAAAACAGAAAGTCAATTGGTTAGTATTGAAAAGAGTAGTTTCTGAATTCTGAAGTTGCAATGAATGTGTTATGTTATACTTTGGGTTTTCCTAAATGCTTGCAGCTTCCTTCTCCCAGTATTTTATGCAGTGTCTTCTTGTGTGGTTTTGATGGCAAAAATGATGGAAAAACTCATAAAAAACAGACAATTAACGCTCCTTTATTTTCTGTTAGTGCTGTTAGGAAAATATCCATGTGAAATTGCTTATTCTTATTTTCCAATGAGAAAAATAATATTATTGCTCACTTGTAGAATAACTGTAAATGATTTAAGAAGAAATAAGAGAATGGAGTTGAAGATTTTGTAAACTAAGCCACGTGTGATGTGCCCCTTGTAATGCTGAATACTTCTAATCTGTACAAATCAATTGCATCATAGAATTATAGAATAGTTAGGGTTGGAAAAGACCTTAAGATCATCTAGTTCCAACCCCCCAGCTATGGGCAGGGACACCACCCACTAAACCATGTCACCCAAGGCTCTGTCCAGCCTAGCCTTGAACACTGCCACTGATGGAGTATTCACAGCTTCCTTGGGCAACCCATTCCAGTGCCTCACCACCCTCACAGTAAAGAACTTCCTCCTTATATCCAATCTAAACTTCCCCTATTCAAGTTTGAACCTGTTACCCCTTGTCCTGTCGCTACAGTCCCTAATGAAGAGTCCCTCCCCAGCATCCTTATAGGCCTCCTTCAGATACTGAAAGGTTGCTTTAATGATGCTTCATTTCTTAAAAGCAACAACAAAGAAATTACTTTTTGCTGCACGCAGACAGAATATTTTTTATAAATAAACCTGGGGGTACATTTAGGATTCTGGAATATAGCTGATAGGCTATAGGCTACTAATAGGCTTCTTAATGCCTCCTCCCTTCCTCATCCTTTTTTTTAACATGATTAGAAGTTAGCTATTTTTTGCAGGAAAAACAAGACCCTTTTCCACCTTTTTATTATTTAAGAAGTTATTTTTCAAAAAGCTTAAAAGAAGTCTGAAAGGAGGGCTTTTAAGTGAAGAATGAACTTCACAGTGGCTACAGGCTAATGTGAAAAAAAATTTCTTGTTTGTGTTTGTTTGCTTTTCTCCCCCCCTTAGGTAAGATATACATATCTTTCAATGTTTCTATGAACAAAACCTGTTTGGCATATTGGAGGCAGGGTACTGATGATATGATAACTCCCAGAAAACAGTGAGAAAAACCTAGTGTCGTGGTTTAAACCCAGACAGGTAATTCGTTCGCTCACTTCCCCCCCTTTCTTGCCCTCCCCCTGCTCTCGGAGGGATGGAGAGGAGAATCAAAAGAATGCAACTCCCACGGGTTGAGATAAGAACAGTTTAGTAACTAAGGTATAACACAAATCACTACTGCTACCACCAATGATAATAATGATAAAGGAAATAACAAGGGAAGAGAATACAACACCTCACCACCTGCTGACCGATAACTCGCCCCCCAAGCCCGACCAAGCTCCCCCCTGCAGTCTCCCAGCCCTTCCGGCTAACTCCCAGTTACATCCCTGGGCATGATGTGCTGTGGTATGGAATACCTCTTTGGTCAGTTTGGGTCAGGTGTCCTGTCTCTGCTTCCTCCCGGCTTCCCCTCCCCCCTGGCAGAGCATGAGGCTCACAAAGTCCTTGGCCAAACCAAAACATCCTTGTTATCAGCTCTGTTCCCGAGCTGAAAGTCAAAACACTGCACTGCACCAGCTACCAAGAAGGAGAAAAATGACTGCTACTGCTGAACCCAGGACACCTAGCCATGTATTTCTGTGAAATTTAAAATGGAATACTTTGGATTCGGTGTTTCCACTTTTGTCTTTATGTAGGTTTTAAAAACACAATTTAAGTATTAAATAAAATACAGCTACCTCTATTAAATATACATGTAAAGTGTATTTTCATTTGAAGCCAGTATTGCTATACAATTGTATCCCTGTAGAAAGGAATCCTGAGGCACAGTTTTGCAAAGATATTTATTGGAACTTGCAGAAAAAAAATCATCTGGTAATATCAAGTTGGACTTGATTTTAGTAATCTATAGTATGGGTTGTCATGTACGTATCTCAACAGATGTGTTGCCTGTTAGTAAGAATAGTCATAAATATGATGTTCTGAATTTAATGTAAGGTAGTTAATTAAACTGAAGTATTACATAAATTGAGAAATACCTGTAGTAAGGTAACAAATGGAAGGCCAGAGGGAACACTAGCATTATAGTGTTCTTGCCAATTTGATTTGATTTTGATTCCTCCCATTTTTAAGCTAAGGAAATGCTTGTTGAGAATTTAAGGTTATAACATTTTGCTGGCTTTCAAAGAACTTGTTACTGAAAAAAAAATGTTTAAAGTAGTAAATTGAAAATAACTTTCTTATCTGCTCTTAGTTAAAATACCTTTTAACAGTCTCTAAATCTCTATGTCCAAACCCACCTATCAGTGCCAGAATACACTGATGAATTGTCCAAGTCCTCTGTAGTCATGTAATTAACACTAAGTGCTTGACCAGTCATTAAAATACATAGATTGGTTTGTTGTCTAACTAGTTTAAATTTTTAGGTTTCCAGCTGACCATGTGTGGCCTCCTTTCTTGTTGGCTTTGGCTTGTTTAGACGAAGGTGTTTTGCATTTACTTTGAGATGTGGGAGGTAACACCAATATGCAAGCTAGCTGCCAAGGATTCAAATGACTACATTATTGCTTGAATGAAAGATTTTTTACATGCCCCTTGTGCTTGCTTGATAGTAAAAATATCAATAATAACATTGTATATATAGTATCAAATAAATAATAAAATACTAAATAGTAAATAAATATGAAGTAATAATTTAAATGCATACTAGACTTAAGAATTTTTTCTAGTCCTTAAGGAAACAAAAGGCTAACATTTGTGTGTGCGGGAAATCTACACAAAATTGCCCCATTTGGCAGAAGTTCAGCATAAGTGGTCAAGCATTTTCTGCAGTGTCTTCTCACTTGCATTTATGCAAAACTCTAAATGTCTCTAGGAGTTGTGTTTGGTTCTGTCCTATTCAATATGAAAACTAGTGAAAGACAAGGAAACTTAAGTTTCAGTGTAGTATAAAATTTTGGCCTTTAGGTTTTTTTTTTTTGTTTGTTTGTTTTTTTTTTTTTTCTTTCTTCTAAGGTTATGAGTTTGCTTGCTGTTTGTCTTTGATTTCTGACTAGGTGAAATAGCTTTGCTATCAAGATGCTTACCTACTGATTTTGTAGCATTGCTATTGCCAAAGCTGGTGGGGATTCACCTTGTGAATCTCAGCTGGTAACTACAGTAATTCTTGCTAAGCTTGGGTGGCCATAGTAATGCTGTATGTGCTCATATGTGTGTGTGCCTAAATTGTTTCTGTTTCTTAAGCCTTTTTTTTTTTCCTGTACTTCCAGTGTGATAGGAAATGTCCTTTCTCACAGATGTGGAACTGATTACAATGATCAGAGCATTTCTAGGCTGGAACAGTAGAAGTCCCTGTGTCAGAAATGTCAATGAATAGCTGCTGTATGGCTTTCAATGTAGCTCTGCACATGTTAATTTTGACCTCTGGTTTATGTTAGAATGAATGAATTGTGATGTGGTTTTGATGACAGTTGAAGGTGTTGATTTAGTGATCAAATCGTCAAGAATTGCTTTTATTGCAAGGGTATTGTGAGCTACCCTCGGTGCAAAGCAGTTTCTGCTGCCCAGGTTAAGTATTTAGTAACTGAGGAACACAATTATGGAACAAATTTAATATATTATTTTTAAAATCTTTCTAAGAGGCTGGTTTATAAAAAAAAGATTTATAAAATCTTTTAGGAAGTGGTAAGTATTGCTTTTCTGGTGTGTGTGTGTGAAACTGCAGGTGATTTTTAAGTGTCCATGCTAGTGGTTGTGGTGCACTTGTTTATTGTGACATAGTTGGCTGTTTTTTTAGTCTGAGTTGCTAGGGAATATGGATAAGGATTTTCATTATTTTGAGTAACTAATCTATGGGAAGTTCTTTGTGTTACAGTTTTCAATCACGCATGTTTGTATTTTTGTGTCTTTATTGTTTTCAAGTTAGTCTCATAGTTAAACAACTGTTTCTGGATGACATTTAAAACTACATTTTTTTGTTTGTTTCCCTGCTTCCCATTCTAGGAAGATATGAATTTAAATGAAGACAAGAAGATGCCATTGAGAGAAAAGGATTTTAATACCAAAAAAGAAATGGTGATGCAATATATTAGCACTGCTTCCAAGTCTGTAAGTAAATGTTTGTGAAGTGCAAAAATTACTTAATGTTTAGGTTGTTTTCATGTTGGACAGGAAAAAATGATGCCTGCATATCACATTCTTTTGACTAACTCCTGTTTTTCATAGACACAAACATTTTTAAAGGGCATTATCTCATTTTATAAGCTCCAGTGAAAAATACTCACTTGTACTTGGAGTGTGTCTTCTGCTACAGTGCAGTACTTCTTTTTGGTAAAGGTATGGCTCTTAGTGGAGATGGAAAGATTTTTCATAGAACTTAAAAGCTTGATGTGAACATTTTTATTTTCTAGCAATGTTTGGAAAGAATTACTTAAGTGGTTATTCTTTTTCATTCTTGACTTCAGTACAGAGTTCATGTGATGCTATGAAATAGTTGCTAATGTGATTGTTTACACATGAACCCAATTAGTGTCCATTTTTTACTTATAGGAATAATGACTGGTTGTTCTAGAGAAATGCAAGGAGTTGTGTACCAGGCAGTTTAAAGATTAAATTGGCATACTTATATCTTACTGTCTGTTTTAAATGATGTACCTTATTAGTGTAATGCACTTTTGGGAAGGTAGGTGCCTAGTGCAGGAGTGAACTGTCTGGTCATTGTTTTAGTTAAGCTAAGCTCATCAAAACTGCTATTCCTTCTATAGCGTAAAAGTTCCTTAGTACTGGAAGGATCAGGATGTCGACCCTGTTTTTCTTTTTTAGAGATATTTCCTGGGAAATCAGGAAACTTCAGGCTAGTAAATCTCACAACATTCTTGAAGTTTCTTAACCTAAAACAGTGTGTCAAGGTTTATATGTCATTGGCACTGCAGGCCTCCACATGCCTTCTAAAATCTCAGCTGTTTCATCTGAAAAGTAATGTGACAATAACACATGGATGGCTGTGCAGAGTGGTTGCATCCACATCTGTTGCTGGAATCTTAGCATCCTGATGTTGATGTTAAGAATCCCTTTCTCAAGAGAAAGGTTTTCACGTTTTCAGTTCCTGGCATTTAATACTTTCAAAGAACTAAAGCCTATAGCAGAGTAGGTTTCTCTGATCCTTCTTTCTGAGTGCCATTTGCAATAAATAATTCTTTTGTGTCTTTGGTTGTCATCACACTTTTTATGCAATGGAGCTTCTTGTGCTGTGCCTGAAGCAGCCATACAAGGTACTCTACTGAAGAGGACAGGTCTGTTTCCTCTCTCAAAGTAGTGATTTGTTCCCACATGCTTTTACCTTGTATGTTTTCATAAAGCCCCCATAGCATTTTTTTCCTTTCTGTTCCACTCCTCTGCTGCCAGCGCATGTATCTCACAGCTTTCTGCTGTGGGAGGTCAGTGAAGACTAATTTATGCAGGAAAACTCTTGTCTTCACTGAACTCTATTTCTAGTGTTGTTTTCTTACTGGAAATGACATTCAGCCATTGTGAAATTGAGAGGAGCTGTTTCTGTGATGCATAGAGTCAGCTGTTTGATACAATAGTGCTCCAGATCAACTCAGCTTTGTGCTGGAGCTACCGGAATGGGAAACTCCTTCACTTGCCCTTGCAACTCTTTGTTCCTGGCATGCTCTTTCCTGCCTCCTGTGCGTTGGACTGTCTGAGTGATTTCTGTCTAGAGAGATTAGTGCACTGCATGCCCAGGGTACTCAGCTAAATTTTGGTGTACCTTGACTCGACGGAAGTGTCATACTTTTCTGAAGAGCTGAAGAAGTTACTATTGCATACAATTAATCCCATCTCAGGTCTCTCTATGAGTGATGCTGCAGTAAAATCTGATAGTAGGTACCTCTCAAACTTTAAGTAGACAGGGACTCACCTGTATTGTGTTAGGACAAATATCCTCATTTGCAACTGCTATGCAGAGTACCAAGCACGTTTTATTTATAGCACTTATTACAAAAACTATTAAAATGAAGAACAGAGGCTGTGGCTCTAAACATCACTGAAAAGGAAGCGGCCTCTGGCGATTAGACTATAGTCAGATCTTCATCGCTGACCTCAGTGTCAGGGTTTCTTAGAAAAGCAGAACTCCTTTACAATATTAATAAATCACATCTCTGTTATTGATGCATCTAGAAATTCTGCTGGCTTTGGTAGCGCTGCGCTCAGGTAATTATTTAGGTACAGAATATTGTGACCTACCTCTATATGGTGAGATTTTGAGAATCATAGAATGGTTTGGGTTGGAAGGGAACTTAGAGATGATCTACTTCCAACACCCCTGCCATGGGTAGGACACCTTCTACCAGACCAGGCTGCTCAGAGTCCTGTCCAGCCTGGCTTTGAACACTGCCAGGGATGGGCTTGCCACAACTTCTCTGGGCAGCCTGTGCCTGTGTCTCTTCATCCTCATAGTGAAGAATTTTTTTCCAATGTGTAATCTAAGTCTGCCCTCTGTCGGTTCTAAGCCATTCCCTATTGTCCTGTCACTTGTACAGGCCCTTGTAAAAAGTCCCTCTCCGGATTTCTTGTAGTCCCCCTCTAGGTACCGGAAGGCTGCTCTAAGGTCTTCCTGGGGCCTTCTGTTTTCCAGGTTGAAAAAGCCCAACTCTCTTCATAGGAAATGCATCATCCACTTTGCTTAGAGACTTCTTAACAGTTGGCTGAAAGAATGCTTCTGTATATATGTCTGTATATCTTTGTCTGTAAGCTTGCTGTTACCATCACTCTTTATAATGTGTAGAAGAATTGCAAAGACTAAACAGTTATGGTATTTGGGATGCTAGTAGTACTTGATGAAAAATTTTAATGATAGCAAAAGTTGTATGCTTGGAAGAATTCTGCTCAAGTACTTTAGTATACTGTTAGTACTTCCTGGTATAGCATTTAGGTGAAGCCTTATTTCTTCCCTTAAAAAGATTATCTTAGAGATGTATATTGCATATTGTGTAAACCATCATGGCTGTGAAATTTTGAATGAAATTTCTGTCTGCTGTGTTGTCATGCCTTACTTATCAGAGAAGGGAGCAACAGTTGTGTTTGAACGTTACTATGCAAGTGTGAATTCTCATCTACCAAAAGCAGTGTGGTTCCATTTGTCTTTGGAGATTATGTCCAATGTATTTTCTGTGGTTTTTGTACCTGTTGGTATGCAGCACCACATTTTTAAGTGATGTATAAAAAATACAAAGGTGTTCCAGTCCATGTTATGGAGCTGATGCTCAAGTGGGAATAAAAGCAGCACTCCAGTAATGTAACTCTACCATAAGTTTTGCTGTTCTGTATGTTGAACACACACAAACTGGGTTGTTAAAGTGAGTTTTCTTCACAAGACTTTGTTTTTGTTTTGCAGCTTTTACTCCCTTGTAATGTTTTAACTGAATTAATTAATGCTGACTTCATACTGCATCTGCTCACAAACCAGTTGTTCTTCAGTTGAGCAATTAAATTTCTAGAGGCACTGATTCCTCAAGATATTTCCTGTTTCTCAGTTAACTGAAGCATTTTGAACTTAAGCAGCTTTTCCCATGGTGAAATGTAGTTAATATAATCAGTTTCACAATTGGTACCAAATGCAGCTCTCATTTTATTTAAGAACTGGCAGATGTATCATATTCTTATTATATTGCAGAACCTTAGCATAAGTATGAGTAAGTGGTACTTGGTACTGTGGGTGTGTTGTACAGACATTCATAATTCATTGGCATCTTTCGTACAGGGTAATGTTCAGGTGGGGAACTGAGCATGAAACAGGATGTCTGATACTGCCTGGATATTGATGTGAGACTCCATTGCTTGTGAGACTTCAGATAAATCAGAAGAGACTCTGAAATGTCATTCTAGTGAATTCTTCTAGCCTGGTTAGGCTCTTGTCTCATGGGACCTTTCTACTGCACACATTTCTATCGATTATATTAAATTACTTCCAAAATGTCTTCTGACCATCTTAACTATATGTCCTGTCCATATGACTATCCTATATGACTGTTTCTGCATCAAAGGAAAGCAGTCTTGCCTGCTTCTTGTAAGTACCTTAGTTGTATCCAGCTTGGTGAATTGTACAGCAAGAACTGCTGGAGGAAGTCATTGGAAATTAGATTCTCCACCCAGGATATTAATCCATATGCTTAGGCATACAAGTACTGCTTATCAACTAGTCCATGCATAGCAGGAGCTGCCAGGAGAATTTCTGGAACTTTGTTAAATTTCTGACTGGAGAGCTCCTGTAATATTTAGTTAAATACTTTGTCACGAGGGCTGCTAGGAGTTTGGTCATCTTGTCTCTAGTCAGTCTCATCTATGCAGAGATGAGCTGGGAAGATACAGGATTGCATGGGGAACTGTATATTCATCCAGGCACAGCCTTGAGCCCCTGTTACATCATGGTTATTACAATTTCTTCCTTGTATCACAGCTGTAACTCATATTCTTCTGACTGCCTCAAGAGTATATATTGTCTAGTCTTAAAATGTTTGAGAATTATTGTAACCAGATGGATGTGCTCAGTATTTAATCTCTTGAACAACCAGGCAGAATCCCTTGTCAGCAGTTCCCCTTAGCCAGTGAATTTGTAGTGTTTTGGGTAACTCATGGTGTAGTAGCTTTTACTTTTCAAGTTTTATCCAGTCTTTGTTATGAATGCTTTATTGTTTTGTTTAGGGTCTTCTACATTTGGCTTTGAGATTGCTCTCCAGCTGTGGTTTTGTTTATGTGGGGTTTTTTTTTGTTTGGTTTTTCATTTCTCTGTAGATATAGTTGTGTCAAAGCTGTAGGGGAGCTGAGCTTTCTTGCTTTCTGCAGGTGCAAGCAATTCTACCATCTTGGTGAGGAGCATAAATTATTTATGGAATAAGTTTGCCACCTAGATTGAGTTTTTTGAGGAGGTAGTGTTCTGTTCCTGGCATTACCAGAGCATATAGTTAACTCTTTGGACCCAGACAATATCTAAAGAGGTTAGGGTATGTTCCCTTGCTGTGGGGCCTGACTTGAGTATTATGTGGTTATGAACTAACACAGAACATGAAAGAAGACTGAAGCCAGTTGCCACTTGAGTTTTTTGTGGGGTTTTTTTTTTTTTTTTTGTCTGTGGGAACATTTGTTGTTATGAATCCTGTATTCTAAGGTTCCCTTCAACCGTCATCCCTTCCTGGCCATCTCATCTATTCTTTTGCGGAACATTGGAAGTGACTTTCATATGTAAGCAGATGAGGGTCTTCATCAATTCAGAGGCATGTTTGGAATCGCATTCTTTGTACGATGTGTTTTGTACCAAAACATAGCATGAGATGCTGTATTTTCAGAGTGGTTTCTGTCAGTAGTCTGTTTTTGTTGTCTGGAACATATGTTTCCTAAGTCTGAGGAAATACATGTGGAGCAGAGAGGTAATGAAGCCTCCAGTAGCTCCTCACTGTTCTGTTATCATAGTCATAGAATAGAATGATTGAGGCTGGAAGAGATCTCTAGAGATTGGCTTGCCCAGCCCCTTATCTAGTTCATTTCTTAATACCTCTCATAGAGGAGGCTATACAGTCTGCAGCCTGTTCCAATGCTTGACCAACCTCACGGTTAAAAACTAAACAAAAACAAGGGGGAAACTTTGTTTTTGTCTTATGTTTAAACAATTTCCTATATTTCAGTTTGTGGCTCTTGTCCTTTCACCGATAGAATTCCCCTGAGCCTTTCCTTGGGGCTAAATAATCCAAATTCTATCAACCTCTCCTTGTACAACAGCTGCTCATTTAGTCTTGCCCACAGCCCTTACTGGACTCATGCCAATGTGTTCGTGTCTCTTCCATCCTGGGTGAGCCCAGAAGTAGATGCAATGCTCTAGATGTGTCTCACCACCACTGAGCTGAGGAGCAGGGTCATCTCCCTTGAAGTGCTGCACTTCCCTATGGTCAACTTGTCATCAACCAGGACCTCTGTGTGTTTTGTTATGTTGTTTTGTTGTTGTGTTTTGGTTTTTTTTTAATACAAACCTACTTTTCAGCTGGCTGGCCCCAACACGTGTTTCTGCATGGGATTATTTCTCCCAGGTTCAGGATTTAGCATTCCCTGAAATTCCTTTGCCCATTTCTCTTGTCGAGGTGCTTCTGCTGTTGCAACTTCTCTTGCCAGTTTTTGACATGACTTCTCTGCTAGAAACAGTTTTATCATCTTTTACTTCAGGATGAGAACTTTTTTTTCAACACTTCTTGAGGATCTACCAAACAGAGAAAGCATCCTCTGTATAAACTCTGTATAATAACATAATGAGACTGCCTCACCATTCACAGTGGATAACGTCAAGTTGTTATGTCATTGCAAGTCTTAATTATTTTCAATTCCTGACTTAAGCCACTAGGTAATCAAGTATTATTTCATATCTCTCTTTAGTGCTATATGACAGAATAGTTGAGCTTCTATTCTCTAAAAAGGGGTTATTCCAGTGAATTAAGTCAGAGAATAGGTTGTATACCCCATTGTGTGCCTCTGTTTTTAGAATTTAGATATATTCTGCAGAAAATATATCTATCCTTCTCTTGTTGAAAATGGGTGTTAGATGGAATAGACTTGTTATTTTGAACATCTACAAATTTTTTGTCTTTGCTGATATTTAAAAATAAAGGGGAGGAGGATACTCTTAATAATAGGGTCAGTGCTTCTTAGATTCCTCATTTTAATTGCAAATTATAAAGCTTCTTTAGTTCAATTCAACCATTGTTTCATTTACAACCATGGATACTATATTTCCTTCAGAAGAGTTATGAAGATCTTCCATTTATTTTAAGCAACGCTTGACAATACAGGTGCTATGATGAATCAAAGCCAGTGTCTTTCAACCTATAATGCTATAAACTACTTTTGCAGTGTTGCATTAACTTCCTGTTGCATTTTCATTTCTATCTTGCTGTTTTCCATGTCCTCATTTGCTTCCCCATCTGCCAAAAAGAGCAAAACCTAAAAAATAAGGCAAAATCCAAGCCCGAAGGTTGAGTTATATCCTTATGTTACTGCATCAGTAGTCATATTTGTGTTGTACTGCATTCTCACAGATGGCAAATACAACTGAGGAGCTGTGATTTATTTTTGGAGCTTTAGTGATTCTGAAGAAGTCTTTTTTTTATTACTATTATTTTTAATTTTCAAGTTATTTTGCTTTAGCTATTACAGCCAAAGCTAATCTGTTTTTATAATCCCAGTCTCATATACTCCTCATCTGGAGGACCTTTAAGGGAAAAGCCTTTTAAAAGAGTGTCTACAAGAACTCAGGTTTTTGTGGTAACATCCTGAGTACTCTTCGGTTGCACTGGTTCTTTCCTCTGTATTCTGTTATGACTGCAGTCGCCCTTCTGGACACGTGCCCTGTGATGTCTTCAGAGCACCTCAGAGTTGTTTTTTCTTCTGTTGAGTACTGAAAATTAAGACTCATAAACAGAATCCATTCATTACAAAAAATGCATTTCAGTGAGTGTGCATGATGATACATTTCTACATTTGATGCCTGCTGCTTTTGACTACTGATTATAAATCTGTTCATAAATTGACAACATTTAGGCAGAATTTAGCATATATGTTATATGGACACACCTACAGGTTTAGGACTAAATTATATACCTATTTTCTCTCCCCCTCTCCCCCTCCCAGTTTTTTCAAGGAACAGAAATAAAGTTTAGCCATTACTAATCTATTCAAGTTCTATATGTGCCAAGTAAAATGTGAATGTATTTTCTGCATTTCAGGGAAGCCTTAAGAGCAGTCGAAAGATTTCACCCCAAGAGTTTATTCAAGACTTAAAATCTGGGTTAACAGAGGAAAGACTAGTCACTTGCCTAGAATCTCTTCGTGTGTCCTTGACTAGTAATCCTGTCAGGTAACATCATTAATACACATTGCAAAGATTAATTATGTTCTTTATTTCTTAATGAATTAAAATTAACGGATCTGTAGATGTATAGGTTTCAAGATTTTAGTTAATAAATGTATATGCATTAGTGAATGATTGTACGCTTTTGCTTTTAGTATGTATCTTCTGTAGATCTTTTTTCTGGTAGAGTTCACTAATATGTACAAGATAATGTGAAGAAAATGTAAAGCAAGTGTAGAGCAGAACAGTTCACTTTGTTTTGTGATCAAATAGTCATATAGCTAAACAGCTCTAAGTTATTTTTTGGTTTAATTGTGTGCTCCTTCTGTCCAGTGAGCTTTAGGCTTTCTTCCTTGCCTTCTAGTGATCTTTGCTATATCTGTGGGGTTTATCTATACAGAAGATAGTTTAGTTTCCCTGTGCTTTTTTTTAAAGAAGTCTAACTCTTCAGTAGTTATAAATCTAACACTGTTATCAATCTTTATGTTAAGTTTTGATTTGATCCATGCAGTTTGATTTGTAGATGCTGACTTTTTTTTTAATAAATTATACATTTATTTTTTTTTCCTATTCTTTTCAACCTTTTGTTTTAGAGTTCCTATTTAAGCCAGTTGTTGAGCACATGATTTTTGGAAACTGTTTTGTGTTTAGTTAAAAAAAAATGCAAATGAAATTTCAGGGTTGCCTATGGTGGGATGTGATTAAAAAAGGATTTGACAACTTCTTTCTGCATCTGGCCTAGCAGAGTTGTTGGTGTGGATCTTCTGTATGGGCGGTTGCTTCTTTCCTTCTATTAATTTGTTTTGGAATTGGATTATTTTATTTGGAATATGCAGTGGTTCAAGTAGGAAGAAACACGCCTTACATTAACCAGAATTATTCTGATAGAGGGTTTTACAGAAGATATACTTCTTCCAGGAATGGGAAACCAATTTTTGGTACACTTCGTTTTTTCTCCTTTATTTAAAAAGCGAAAAACAATCCAAATATACCTCACACACAAAAAAAATAATCCCAAACAACCCCAAAACAGAAAAACAAACAAACCTCACTAAGACCACATCCCTCCCCACCCCGGGGATAAAATTAAAAAACAAAACCCAAACCCCAGAGACATTTTGTTTTTTTTTTCATTTATTTACACATACATTGATTTAACAAAAACTTTTGCTTGCTAGTATTTGTCTGTAAATAGAAACACAAAATGTGTGACAGTTGAAGTTTTAGAGCAATCTCTTCTCTGTTGTTTATATGACTGGATAGTTTTTCTTTTTTTGGATGGGATTCCGCTTTGCTGCCACTTTGCCACACACCAAAGGAAAAGTTAAACCTCCTCCTCCCAAAAAAGCCAAGCCCCATGAGCTTGGTGAGGTGCTAATTCTGTTTTCATTTTCAGAAGCTTAGTGTATTTTATGTCAAAACTTCAAAGCATGCTAGAAAGATTATGATGCATTGTTGATATCAAAGTATTACACTGATAGTTTTGAGAGCTCAGTTTCCTTAACTTATTGATAAAATAGTTCTAGATTGCAACACTGGCTTTACCCTTGTTCAGTGAAATATATACTATGGTAGGGAGAAAATTTGACAGTTGAATCTAAGTTCTAATGTGACCACAATTTATAATTTAACTTCAGTTTGAAGCATTAAGGAGAAAGAAGTGTAAAAGATCTGTAATGGTTGGATTGGAGTGAAACTTGTTATTAAGCTAATGGATATATGGCCTAAGAATAGCCCAGGATTGCAACAAGTAGAACAGTTCTGAAACAGTCTTCTGGTGCATTGAGTGATGCTGGAAAAGACTGGTAGATAGACCTCACTAGGCTTAAACAGAGCATCTTAAAATAGCCTTAGTAAAAACCTGAGTTCATCTGTAGGGCTTATATAGAAAAATAGCAAAAAAAGTAACAATGGCATACTGTTCTTCATAAAAAAAATGTGTGGCGTAAACATCTTTAAACCATGCCTCTTTCTTTCTAATGAGTAACAACAGTTGGTGTTCATTGGACGTACGTATTAGTGACTTTGATTTTCCTATTAGCAGCCAGACTTTTGAGTAAGAACTCGCTTTGGCACATAAATACTGAACTCTAGTCCAGCTGCTATAAATCCATGATTATTTTTAAGTCCAGCTTCATATCATGTGGACAATAAGAGATAATTGATGAGACTCTCAGATTTTATTTTGTGCACATATAATAAGAATAAATCTATGCTTTTTTTTTAACAGGATGAGAATTAAATTTACATCTAGCCCAGCAATCTTAACACTTGTGGGCTGTAATCTTTTTGACAATATATAATCTAGGGGTTTTTGCTGGTTTTCCAATTGCTATACTTTAACTTTTTAATCTTGTTGACATTTCAGTTTCTAATGCAAGAACTGGTTCTACAACATTGTTTCCAATTAGTCATTTTTATAAAATGTGTTTTTAGTTCACAGAGAAAATCTGAATTAAGTGATATTAAATAGTTTGGTCCTGGTACTTAGAAAAATATGCTGAAATCTATGGCCTACTGCAAAACATAGTGTTTATTTTCCATCGGTATAAAAAGAAAGCCTCAAAGGTAAAATGCACTCACTGATATAGGCACTTGATCATTCTCAACTGCAATGTGATAAAAAATGGCTTGTAGGGTTATCTTTAGGTCAGATTTGGCTGGTTACATCAAAACCAATTGACAGTTATTTGCCTAATCGGTTTCGGAACAAAGCACCCATCCAGGACGGACAAAATCTATTTTCATATATATTTACTTTTAGGGGCAAACAGATAAAGGCATCTGATCTGATTCTTTCTTCCTGTAATTTTTAAGTCCATTACAGATCTGTATCTCTCAGGTATGAAGAACTGTTCTAATCCCATCATAGGATTGAATCAAAGTCTTCTGTATTTCAAAAGAGCTATTGCATCTCCCTTGTGTTATTTCCAACAGAACAGCTTATTATTTGTCACTAGTAAGGCCACACCATTATAGGAGTATCTAAATATTCTGGTTACTAATCAAAAGTGGTGATACATAAGTTTTACCCAATGTGTACAATGGTGTGTAAATATGCAAAACAGAAAACAGTGCAGAGGCTGTAATACAGCTGAAGCAGCTGTCTCATGTAGAAACAACATGCCAAGGTCTAAGCTCACCAAAAAATAGCTTTGGCAATAGCTGAAATCTTAAATTTTTGTTGTGTTCACTTGGAGACATTCCTACGGATTAATATTTCAGGCAGCCACTTCTGCAATTCCTTTAGGTTTTTCCTTCCTTCCACTTATGGTTAGATTCTGACATTTACAGGAGATCCTGTATGTTGCTTTTCTCCCCTTCCTTTGCAAGGGTTTCTCAATTACAATTCTGTGCCAAAGAATGTATAATTGTCAATTTAAAAATTAAAATATAATGGCTACTGTAAGTATTTAATATTTTTAAGTCAAGGTTATCTAGTTACATCTGTGAGTGGATGTAATGCCTCTTAATATTCCGTTGAGTGTCTGTTTGGGGTTTTAAATTGATCCAGTTATACTGCTCTTATTCTGACAATTCTCATTCATTGTGATTAATCCTTTTAAATGTCAATTCTTTCTAATTTCTTTTTTTCTTTCTCCCTAGCTGGGTTGAAAACTTTGGCCGAGAAGGTCTAGGGCTGCTGTTGGATGTTTTGGAAAGATTGGTTGATACAAAAAAGTAAGGATCATTTCAGATAAAATTGTTAGCTTTTCTTAATAAGTAAACAGCATTTAATTACACTTTTTAATTTTATTTTTATTTATTCAGCCAAGACAAAGTTGTGAAGAGGAGTCAGCATAAGGTTATACAGTGTTTGAGAGCCTTCATGAATAATAAGGTAGGGGATTTTATTTAATCTGGAAATATAAATTACCATAGTTCAATCAGATAATATACATGTTCAATGGGTATAAACCTATGTTTAATCTGGAGAAAAAGGTATGTTGGTCAGCTGTTGTTTGAAGTCCTTTCTGCTTCCACTTTCTCTCCCTAGAAGTATACTGGGATAATAATGTGAATTTTTGATCCTGATGTCTGCCCTTATTACAGAGTAAGTGACCCAACTGGGACTTTGCTCTCCTTCAACTTTTTTGCTTGGGTGTTTGACAGACTTGAATGTCATTTGAAATATTTACTTGAGGGAACTGTTGCTGTCTTATACTAGATATTCAATACAGTTATTTGGATTCCATCCAACTCTCCTTACAACTGATTTTCTGTTGTTTAGTATGGATTGGAAAGAATTCTAGGAGAAGAGAGGAGCCTTCTATTGTTGATCAAAGCAATTGATCCCAGGCAAGCTAACATGATGACGGATATAGTTAAACTCTTATCTGCAATGTGCATTGTTGGAGACGAAAACATGTAAGTAATGTATTTAGCCTGAAATAGTAACATAATTTTACAATATCCAATATTATAGTTATACCTGAATGAAAAGCAAAAGTTTTCAGCTTCAGAGTGAAATTAATACCTGTGCTATATTGTCAGTTTTCTGAACACCTTTGTCTCTGATTTTTTTTTTTTTTTTTTTTTTATTATGGTCATATCAATAAGAGTTTTCTTTTTGACATGTGGATCTATTGGTTAAATGGAAGTAGTTATGCAGCCATTCTTTTGATTGAATTTTTTTAGCATTACTTTTAAAGGTCCATTAACCACTGTAATCCAGTAAGTAATTTTTTGGCTATGGAAGTCTCCAAAGGAAACAAATAATGCTTAAGCCTCCTAAATTTGAATGCAAAAAATTTAGGCAGGTGAATACTTTAATACTCTGAATACAAATGAGAAATGAACAGCAAGGTTATATCTCTCTCCTGAAAGAAATGCTTTTCTTCTCTTACAGCCTTGAAAAAATTTTGGAAGCTATAACAGCAGCAGCAGAAGAAAAGAATGTTGATAGATTCTCTCCTATTGTAGAAGGCCTTCAGGATAACTCAGTTCAGCTGCAAGTAAGCAAATTTTTTTCACAGACCTCTGTAACAAGTATAATTAAAATCAGTTATTTTTCCTTACTGAACATGTTGTTACAATAAAAAGAAGGAGGAATACTTTTTCAAATGAAGGTCTAATTTCAAAATGTTGTATATAATGTTAACTTTTAAAAATGTGTCATAGGAAGATTCAGTGTTGAGAAACAGTGGAGTGTTTTAAGTTCCTTTGTTGATATCTATTTACCTAAATATTGCAGACTTTGGGACTTAAATTTGAATGTATATTTGTTTGCAAAAGATTATCTCACTTCTGGCAATATTTGCTGAAACTTAAAGATTAATAACAGTAAAAAAGCAAGTTTTTAGGCAAGTACTTTTTATAATCGATGTTTAAATCCGTGGGAAATCTGTCCCTCATGCCCACTTGATGATTTCATAAAATTGGAGCAGAGAATCTGAGGAAAGAAATCCTTCACCTTATTTTCAGTTTGTTTCAGTTTGTGCAGAAAGGCACAAAGTATTATGGTGTATTTGAGTGATGATTATAAATGATTGGTCTGAGAGTGTAAATATTTACATTGTACTGATTTTCATGTAATTAGTTGAACTGAACACTGTTCATAATTGCCATTGTTTATGAATATTACAAAAATAGTATAAGATGAATCTCAAGTTAGAAAGAAATGATTGTGTTACTTCACTGTCACCTTGTATTAAAAAGTCCAAGTCTGACAGTAAAGATTGCTGTTTGTCTCATCTGTCTCAGAGAAAAGCTAACCATAAAGAAGTACTTGAAGGTAGAGGAGAATCATTTGTAGCTGAATTATGCCAATACTGATGGGAATATATTTTGAAAAATTGTCCCTCCTGTCTTACACCTTCTATCTTGTAATCATAGAATGGATTGTCTTGAAAGGGACCTTTAAAGGTCCAAACCCCCCCCTACCATGAGTGGGCATCTTTCACTTGATCAGGCTGCTCAAAGCCCTGTCCTACTTGACTTTGAACATGTCTCTGTCCTGAGCCAATAGATTTTTATTTAATATTATTGTCATAGCTGAAGCTGGGCTCAGTTGCTATGATAGGACAAATTCAGCTTTGAGTTACTGCTTAGTTGTCTTACAGTATGAATTCATAGCCATGGTGTAATTTGCTCAGTGAGCTCATAACTGAGGGAAGGATAATCCTCTAATTGAAATATATAATTTTTTTCTTTTCTATTCATTAAGTTCTGTAAATGTTTGTTTATCTCAGCATAGGCTTTTTGCACCCGGTTAAAGAGTTTTGAATGAAAACAAAATCAAACCATTTATGAATTCTCTAGTTCCTTCCTTGGCATCAACCTTGAAGATTTCAAATTACTATAATGCATATTGTACTCTATTACCAACAGTGATAGTCAAAGTCGCTTAGGAACCTTTAACAGTCAACTTCAGGGCCAAGTAGGCTCTCCCCCAGCAAGGGGTGAAATGTAGGATATTTTGTTTGTTCTTGTATTTCATTTGTTGTTTGTTTTTAAAAGTGGATCAGCTTGGTATTGTCTTCATACAGGTGGTGTTGGTTCTGGCTTAGTGCAGAAAGATTTGTCTTTTTTTTTGTCTTTTTTTTTGGTCTTTTTTTTTTCCTCCCTTGTGTGCATAATGTATTTACTGTGTTGAAAATCATAGTAATTGCCATTAGGGATCAAAAAGGAGACCTTGTATTGGCAAGGCTGGAGTGGAGCAGGAAAGGAGAACTGTAGAGTAATTTTTAATTTGGGGCTGGAGAGATTTGTGTAAGGCTCAGCCTAGAATTAAGATCAGCAAGGAGAGAAAGAAAAAGCTTTGAGCTACAGTTGTAGTGTGACTGGAAAGGGACTGCAGAAGTATAGACTGTAAGACAATGTATTTCCTGTTTTCCAAGGCTCTTGAGTCTGTATTTTCCAGATTGGATGCACATTTCTTGTAGGCCTTTACCTTAGGTATTTTTGCATGAATCATTGCAGTTCTACAGTATTAAATCTAAATATATGGTCTCATATTTCTCTTCTCACTGCGGTTTCTGTTTCATTTAGATTTCAAAGTGAATGATGTTCAGTTAACAAGTTCCTATTCAGTATGATGTCTTTGGCTCATATTTTAGTATCCTTGATATTAGGCAGTATGAATTTGAGCCAGGCATGCAAGCTTGGGCATGTCAGACTTTCAGGACTATATAACATTTGTCTCACTCCATCAAGGGCTTTTTTTTTTTTTTTTTTTTTTTTTTTGCATGTTTTTTAGTCCTTCTCAGTTTACTTGCTTGGTACTTTTGTTCCTATTTGATCAACCTGAGAAATAAAAATATTAAAGTTTCATTGTCTGTTACGCTTAATTCCATTGTTTTAGTATCATCAATAAGGAAAAAATCTATATAATATATATTAAGAAAATGTTATTTTAAATATAACCAAAGAATGGTAAAGTCCAAATACAGAAATTAGTTTTAGTGTTGAATAATGGTAGTTCAGTGTCTCTTTGTATTGGTTAAGCAGCTTTATTCTTTGTTTGGCATGAATATGGCTATCAATTTTGATTCAGAAGGGAAAAATGCTGCTTTCCCTACTAAAATGCAAAAGGTTTTGAGAACTTCCACATCCATCACTGCACTTATATAAAATGTGTAAACTTTAATACTATGTAGGGTAGTACTTCTGAGTATTTTTTAGTAGCTTACAGGTATTCACAGTTCTGAAATTAACAACTTTTTGTTATGAGTATGAGGCTTCCAAAAGTGTATAGTTTTAGTACCAGTAGAAAAACTGTCTCTAATTCCCTTTGCTTAGAGTTAAGAAACCATGTGAAAACTGCCTTTCAAAGCAGTCCCTTACTTTGTTTGAAGCAATAAGTAAAAAAATTAATCCTGTGTGCTTCTCACTTTACCCTGATGGGTACCCAAATGGGCATTTCACCCCTTTTCTCCCTTTAAAAAATTAAATAAAAATATAAGGCCTTTCTAGAACTATATGTCTTGCAGATCATAGAATCATAGAATAGTTAGGATTGGAAAATCATAGAATAGTTAGGCTTGGAAAGGACCTTAAGATCATCTAGTTCCAACCCCCCTGCCATGGGCAGGGACACCTCACACTAAACAATCTCACCCAAGGCCTCGTCCAACCTGGCCTTGAACACTGCCAGGGATGGAGCATTCACAACCTCCCTGGGCAACCTATTCCAGTGCCTCACCACCCTAACAGGAAAGAATTTCCTTCTTATATCCAGTATAAACTTCCTCTGTTTAAGTTTGAACGCGTTACCCCTTGTCCTGTCACTACAGCCCTGATGAGTCCTTCTCCAGCATCCTTGTAGGCCCCCTTCAGATACTGGAAGGCTGCTCTGAGGTCTCCACGCAGCCTTCTCTTCTCCAGGCTGAACAGCCCCAACTTCCTCAGCCCGTCTTCATACAGGAGGTGCTCCAGTCCCCTGATCATCCTCGTGGCCCTCATCTGGACTTGTTCCAACAGTTCCATGTCCTTTTTATGTTGAGGACACCAGAACTGCACCCAATATTCCAAGTGAGGTCTCATGAGAGCAGAGTATAGAAGGGCAGGATCATCTCCTTCAACCTGCTGGTCATGCTCCTTTTGATGCAGCCCAGGATATGGTTGGCTTTCTGGGCTGCAAGCGCACACTGAAGCTGGCCCATGTTCATTTTCTCATCGACCAACACCCCCAAGTCCTTCTCTGCAGGGCTGCTCTGAATCTCTTCTCTTCCCAACCTGTAGCTGTGCCTGGGATTGCTCCGACACAGGTGTAGGACCTTGCACTTGTCATGGTTAAACTTCATAAGGTTGGCATCCGCCCACCTCACAAGCGTGTCGATGTCCCTCTGGATGGCATTCCTTCCCTCGAGCGTATCAACCGAAGCACACAGCTTGGTGTCATCGGCAAACTTGCTGAGGGTGCACTCAATCCCACTGTCCATGTCGGTGCTTCATCATGCTGAAGGTGATCAGATAGTAGCTCTTTTGGGGAATTTACTTGAGAAATTTTAATCCCCTGTGAACAGTTGCTGGTAAAGAAGCCCTTTTAAGACAAAGGTAGATAGCAGTTTTAATGGCAGTTGAGACAATTGATATGCAGGGACAAAAAGGTCATGACTGATTATCTCTAACCTCTTAGATCTTTTTTATATATATGAGTCCTTTCATACTCACTGTTCACAGCAATGCTCGAGTCTATTAGTGAAAGCTGCTGATTAGATAACGCAGTTAGCACAGAAAACGTTAGCTGAATTCTTAACTGTGCAGTAACAGCTTTTATTTTCATGGGACTACAACTCAGATATTAAACAAGTACTTTTCTACCAGGTACCCCTTCTTGTGTTTGTGCTATACCTCCATTTGGTATTTTGCTATCCTCTTAAATAGAAGATAGGAACATTGTTGAAATTGAGAATTCACTCTAAATGTTGCAATTGCAATACTTAAGCTAAATATATTAATTTGTCTTCACTGAGAGTGTTGCCCTAAAGTTCCTGAAAATGGGTAACATTTTGCTATGTGTATCTTGTGCAGACACAGAAATGTCTGCTGAAAGCTCTCTTTTTTTGAGCTAAAACTTATATTTGAACATGTTCTTTCCACTGAAAGGCTCTTTATCTTTTTGAGACTTCACAAATGTTTGCCAGATTTCTTTTTTAAAACCGGAAAAATCAAGGTTGCTCATGTGAATCAGTTGTAAACTTTTATAACAGTGCTATTGACCTGGTGGTTAATTTGACAGTGTTTTAATGAAACAAAAGTTTACAGTTGTCAGTTACTTGGCATACTTGCTTTGATTACCAGCTTGATATATGTAGGCTTGCTGTGTGGCAGTTCAGCTTGACACTAACGACTGACCTTTTCAGTTTTGAATTGCCTAACATTTCTGCTACTTGAAGGCTGCGTGTATAAAAGGCCTCCATATACCGATTTTTTTTTTTTTTTTATTTTTATTTTCAGTGAAAGCTCTGTGTATCTACTTTTTTTTTTTTAAACCTAACTATATCTTCCCTTTTACCTTTTATAAAATCCAAAGCTGTGGAAAGCATACCTTAATATTTTTGGTTAAAGACAAGATTGGTTTGACCTTAGTTTGAGACTATACTAACTATAGCCTGGAGTAATACTGAGTTTCTGGATTTGTTAAAAGTAAACATAGTTTAACATTTTAAGCCTGAGCTTGAGAAAATATGCTCAGGGTAATCTGGTGTCTTCTATACTTCGGATATCAGCTGAAAAATTCTAATATGTTGGTTGTTCATGTCACATGTCACAGCTCTTCTGACACAACCCATTTTGATATATTTTAAGACAACCGGAACAACAAATTTTGTGTTGTACATTTCTTACGCTTCATGGAGAATCAAATGAATGCTTCTACTTTCTAATTATCATCTTTCCTCACTGTCTACTAAACAGGCGATTTAACTAGTGGAAGAGTGCTGCTTTTGTGTAGAGTTCTTGTTGCAGATGGCAGCTCCGTTTAATTTTTCCAGTTAGAACTGAGAACAGGTACGATGTTGAAGCAAGGTGCAATTCCTCCTTTTCCAATTAAGTTCCTGAAAAACTAACATTGATCATCCCTGTGGAAACCTGCAGATGTTTCATGCTTGTAGTAGAAGAGCTTTTGTGACAAAGTAAAAGTCTATTCATCGATTGCATTACCCTCATACTACTTTTCATTGTCGGGGAATAAAATTTCATCTTTCTTTTTCATCTAATAATGTGAAATGGTATAGTCTGTGATATTTTAGTTAGCTGAATCACTTAATGAGTCTTGGTTGCTCTATGCTAATGATGTCCTTTCCGTCACTGAGTATGTAATAGGATGAATTAGAGCAAAGCTCACCTTATCCAAATGTAGAGACTGACAAGTGTTCAAGATCCATGTAAATGTACATGCATCTGGATGGTACATCTCAGTCATTACTGAGAATTTTTTGTCATTAGTAACAGTAAATAATTGGTGAACACTGATACAGTTTCTATACCAAAGCCAAATCTACAGCCAATTTGATACTGGCAAGCAGAATTTAACTTAAATATGCATCTTTAGAGCCCTTTCTACAAAAGCATATTTGGAGTAAGAGTGAGAAAAGTGAAGTAGGAAATCTTACTGCAGTTCCTCTTATTCAAATGAGCAAGTTATAAGAGGATACTTGCCACATAGTATTGATTGTCTTGTTTATGCAAGAAAAAAGCTATTCAAAGCTAGTGGTATGTACCTGACATTTTCCACCAGAAAAGGACGAAGTATGGCCTGCCTGGTCGTCAACTGGGAGAAATGCAAGTTTGAAGTACAGACTGTGGAATCCTCAGAAAATGCATCCTGTGACTGGATAGACATCATCAGTTAGGACTGGAATTTGAAGCTGTAACTTTTCACGTAGGAGGATATATCTGATCTCATTGGTCTAGTTTCTCATGGAGGAAAGTATTCAAAATTTTTACTTTCCAAGTGAACTGTATCATCATCAATGAAAAAGTCACTACCAAATATGTGTGTCCATCAATATATGCCCATCTCTTAGATAAACAAAGTATTGTAGATTTCCCTACCATGTAACAGCAGGGTGTTTAAAAACATTTCATATGGAATATATTTGCAGACCTGAAAGCTCTCTGAAAACTAACAAGATGGATTATACTTAGTTGAAGTTCTGTAGGGATGAAGAAGGAAAAGAAGCATCCAACTGGACTACCGCATGAAGAGAAGACTTTGCTTTTGGCTCGTCCCTGAAGAAAAGAAAATGTCTATATGCCTTCACTGCATGCCTGTTGTAAACAGAAGGATACTCTCAAAATGTAACTACTGTCTAGGTTAGAGGTGCCGTTCTGGAAAGAGTACTTAGAAATTGCACTCCTCAGCACCACAGCAAAATTTTAGAAGGTACATGAGAGAGCTGTGTATTATCATATGCCTTTTGCTGTTACAGCTGAAAATAATTTCATTTCTTCATGGATATTCTCAAGTGCAGACTGACAAGAACCTCCACCTACATCATCTACAACTTTTAATGAATTGCTTTTAGATATAAACCATTTGCCCAGCATGTTTGCTCACAATGACTTGTGAATTCTTAGGAAGCTAATTTACCTATCATTACTATAGTTATGCTACCTCAGCAGTAGTACCTCTTCTTGTATTGAAGATGGAATATCTTTTTTGATGTGAACACAGCTTTCCTATCTTATGTCCGTGGCTGAAGATTCAAAAGGCTGTCAGTCTGTTTACAGAATCTTATCCAAGGTAATTGAGTGTAAAAGAATGCAGTTAGGGCCCACTCATCTGGAGTGCAAGCAATGACTGATTGTTCTGTGTCCCAAGAGTTGACCTTTATAGAGCTGTCAACTGAGGTGTCACAGGTATTTTAAGTGTTATGTGCTTTGAGATTTGTCAAGGAATGATGCTACATTTGAGATAATTGTTCTTCAGTTTTTTCCTCAGTTAGGAACACTGAACATGAGCCATTATGAGTGGATACTCCTTGGAATTGTGTGTAGTATGAATGCACATAGAGGCCATCACTTGAAAAGAATTACTCACCTGTAGCTTCCTTTCTTCCTTTTTTTTTTTTTTTAACTCTTTGGACCCTGTTTTCTTTGGTGTGACCCTTTATTAGCATCACTAGAGAATGGATGGTCTCTTTCTGTGGAAGAAATTACTATATCCATTGTTTCTACGGCATTTCTTTGATTAGTAGCTGCACTCTGGAAGTAAGAATCAAACTTGTGGTTTGATTAGTGATCTGAAGTGAGTAGTACTTTCTGGTAATTTAATGATTCTAAATTCCAGTCTGTTTCTTCAGAGTTTTTAAGCATGCTGTTAAACAGATTTAGCACTACTTCAAGGTAATAAGATCCTAATGTGGTATTTTTAAGCAAAAGTCATGTACCTCTGTAGCTAAACAAAAAACAAAACCAAACAAAAAAAACCACAACAAAACTCGTGACAGACTTTGTTTTTCTGAGGCCTTTTTGTGATTGAGACATTCTCACTAAACAAATAGACACAGATGGAAGTAAAGCGTGACACTTTGTAGATCAGGAACAAATGGCTGGCATTTGTAACCCAGATGGGACACACTGCAGCAACCATAATGGTACTCTTTACAATATGTGTTCATGTTGAAGCTGATAACTTGGGTCCCTAGTCAGTAAAGACAGTCGATCTTAGAGTGCCCTGGTCACTTCATGTGTATTTTAAAGAGGATATTTTAGAACATAGATCTTAAAGAAAAGCTTTAAAGAAGAATCTAGTTGTGATTAACAAGAATGGGAGTTTAGCTATGCATATAACTACATATAGGTATCTGTCTACATAGAGGCATGTAAATGTAGGTATCTCAGGCTTGAACTGTGTTGTCTTGACAAACTCTTGAGAACTCCAAGTTTATTCCTGTTTGTTACATAGACACTAGTTGAACTAAGCTTGCTACTTTTTTAACGTTGACTTACTGTCAAACATAGGATAATATTAATATATTGTTATTACAACTGCAGAGTTTAGGATTGCAAAAAGTTTCTTTGTTCTTAAATCTTCCCTGGGTTATTGATTAAAGTAATTTTCTTAAAAGCTACTCTAATGCTGTTCACCAAGTTTGAGTTGTTTTGGTTTTTTTTTTTTCCCCTCTTGGTTTTTACATGTTTCCCCAAAATCTAACTTTCCAAACTGCAGTTTAATAAACTGCTCACAAGCTTGTTTCCTCCTTTTGATAGAATTTAACATGTTGTTTTCCTTATAGATTTTTAGGTTCACTGGACAGAACTATCTTGCTGCACTCTACTTCTAAGTGAATGAATAATTTGAAATTATTGCAATTGTATAGTTTAAATATTATATACTAACTGCTGGATACTGAATTATGGTTTCATAAGTTTTCATAAAGCAAATTTTTCAAAGGTAGATACATACACAGTGCCTTGCTTAGATCTGTGTTTGCTTCATGGATAAACTTTTCTCACCACGCTTTTTGTTGACTTTTGTTTTGGAACTTTCACTATTACTTTGTCTTTGTATTATAGAAATAGATTGTTAACATAATGCAGCAGTCTTTGTCTTGTTTATTCCAGGAAATCAAAAGTAAATGTGATCAAATTCGACTAAACTACTGGAACAGCAGTACTTTTTACTGATGTGTTTCTTTTCATTGTCATATCTTCACTCTGTGCTATTTCAGTAGCAAATCTGTACGTGTACCTTGTTGATTTGGAAAATTAAAAGAAAATGCCTTTTTTTTTGTTTATTTGGCAGTAATTACATCTGTAGACATCCTTTCATCAAAATTGCATTGCTGTCTCAAAGATAAAACTAGATTGCTTTTGATCAGGATTTTCACAGTAGCATACTTTGTTCAGTCTCTGATTGCCTTATTGATAATTTAAATCAAGTGTGATAAATGCTGATTCCTTGCTTAGCAGTCCATTCACGTAAAGGTTTGCATGAGAATATACTGTGTTTTAAACTGCTGATGACAATGCCAAAGGTTTCAATTCTGTTGTAATCAAACAACATGGAGCTTGACTTTATTTGAAACGTAAATGTAACCTTGCAGTACTGTACCTTATTATTGGCTGTACGATAATGTTGTCCAGTGGAGTCTACAGTTATTGAAATGCCTCACTGATGTTGACAGTAGTACAGGTGTTTATGGCATCTGTCAATGTGCTGAATTACTGGATTTGAATGACAGAGGTAATTCAATCAAGAAAATGGAATTGAGTGAAAGCACTCCAAAGAGGTAAATTGATGATGGTGTATAATAGGTTTCAACTAAAAAAAGATCAAAATTAGATGAAGTCAAAATGTTCATCATGGCTACTGTAGAAAAATAAAAATACTGATAAAATGGATGGTTTGGTAAAGTGTACCCATACTAAAACAAGTATGAAAAGGTTTAAAAATAAAGAACACAGCCTGTATTTAGGTAATAAGAGAATATATTCTGTAAGGTATTGTTACACTAAAATTTAACTGTTTTGCTTGCCTGCATTTTCTACTATTTGTTGCATCCACACTCTCTGCCACATTGTGACCCTGCAACTTGTGCAGGTTGAGGGCCTAGAGAATACACCTTCTAGACCGAGGCAAGAATTTGTTGTTAGTCTAAATGAAGTCTTAATGGTCTAATCAAACTACTGTCAGTAGTGCTAACACAAGACATCCCATGTTTCTACTCTTCTATGCTGCATTTTACTTAGGGCCATATGGCTAGCTGCTAGTTACAGGAAACTGTTATGAAAGAGTAGACTTTATGCCACAAACTTGTACAAGGCTAAGCAAAATCTAAAGCTAGTAGGATGATAGTCATTCTGTTATGAGACAAGTCCTGATGCATCTAAATAAGTCAAAACAAAGCTACAGGCAGGCGAGCCTAGTCTCAATAAAGCCTGATGAGTATGGAAGCATGTTAGCCTGTTACTAGCAAAAATAACAGCTACAAGGACACGTATTCTAAATAAGAATGTAAAGGACATGACAGTTAAATATTGAATATGAAGAGCTTTTTCAGTTTCCAGAAATACTTGTCTGTGCAACAGTAGAGTCCTAATTTCTTATTAGGTGCTGTTAAGATTGGTTTTATTCAGTTCACTTTTTATGAGTGGACTGAGCATTTTTGGTGGGTTTAAATTTTTGTTGTGTGCAGATATAGGTAAGCCTAAGTATGTTCTTTTTATTTATATTTTGGTATTTGTGGTTTCCTTTTTTGGGTGTTAGCACCACTTTTTGTTACCTAGTGTAGGATGATGCTTCAGTAGTAATAAAGAAATATTAGAGTTACTCTTAGAAACCATACCTATACAGAAACAGGCTCCAGGAGTAATACAAAGGTTTTACTAGGATTTGAAAAAAAATAAATGGCAAGTTAATTAAGTCATATTTTCCTTTAGGTTTTTTAAAATGCTGTAGACATGCATGTAGAATCAAATTGCATAAAATTAGGGAAATAACAGACTCCGGGGAGGAGAAGTGTCATAACAGTTGTTCTGACAGGCATTACAAAGATGAAGAAGCCACTGTGACAGTTAAAGCCCCAGATTGCTATAAATTTAGCAGCTTTCCAAGTGGGTTGTTCAGAGAAGGATAATAGGATTGTTTCTTATTTATAACTTTAAAGAAGTTTGAAATCTGAAAGATCTGTCTCAAGGGAACATATTTAAGACAGAATGGTCAAGGTTGTGGTTCTATTATCTATATTCCTATTTAACTAATCTCATTTAAAACTGACTGTTGGTAATGTAGTGCCAATACCTTTCTGAAGCAAAACACACCCTATGTATCTATTCCTTGTTAATGTGTAGGGTTTTTTACTGTTACTTATTAGGCCATGATCTAATTGATCTCAATGTAAAGAATACGAAGAAAGAACAGGAACAGAATTTCATTGCTTTGCAGTTTCTAGCCTTAGAATTTGTTTATTTTCTTAATATTTTTGTTAATTTTTTATACTCTTTGCTAACATCAAATATAAAGACTGTCTTGCAGTGAGGAAAAAATTGATAGTAAGGAAACATCACTTCAGACCTTATGTATGTTTACATTGATTTTTATATGTTGAGAATTATACTTATCAAGGTATTAGCTATATGCTAAAGTTCATTTACTAAAAGGAACTTGCTGTTTGTATAAAATTAAGCGGAGTGAGGGACTTTCATTTTTATGGAAATTTGTAAAGCAGTGTTTGCTATTTATAGCTCAGGTAGCTGACAAGAAATTTAACTGTCTTAATTATAAGATTACAGTAGATTGTTAATTTGACATGATGTAATTAGTAGTTTGTAATCTTTTTGACTGTGATGCATATTGAAATCTAAGAAATAAAATAGTTTAATATTTCCTCTGTTACAGGTAGCTTGCATGCAGCTCATCAATGCTCTCATTACATCTCCTGATGACTTGGATTTTAGGCTTCACATCAGAAATGAATTTATGCGTAGTGGATTGAAAGAGATATTGCCAGTAAGAGTCTTCTAGTCTCACTTTGCATTACTATTTAAATTATTAGTCTATTTGAGCTTGAGAGGGAGAATGGGAGACCAAGTTCTAATAAATTGTTCTCAAGGGCATTTTATTAATTCTGGGCATGAACAGTTAGATATGAGAATCACTGTTAAAACAGGAATTAAAAGGTGAAGTGTGCTCTCTGAGCTTTGTTGATTCCTCAGCATTTTAGCATTCTGATTTAGAACATATGACAGACTGCTGTGCAGACACTTTTTAAGCCAGGCTGAAGCCATGTTTACTTTTTAAGTGTTTAACTCATTTTCTTGTAATTTTAAACTTAAAAATACCATAGACTTATGGAAGATACTAAAAAGATAAGGTTTATTTACCTCATATGGAAATGCTAATTCTGCAAGCCTTCCTACTATTTCTTCTTTGCAGCAATTGACATGTATAAAAAATGAAGCATTAGATATTCAGTTGAAAGTCTTCAATGAGCATAAAGAAGAAGACATGATTGAATTCTCTCACCGTTTAGAAGATATTAGATCTGAACTAGAATATCCTTTTGATATCTGCAAAGAAACATGAACAAAATTAAGTGTATAAAGGACATTCTGGTATAATTTGTTTACAAAATGTTACCAGTCAATATTTGTCTGATTTTTCTTTTTTTTTCCTTGCTATTATTCTCCTTAACACTTTTACTGAAGTAAATGATGTTTACAACATGGTGTGGAATACAGTTAAGGACACTAATGCTGAAGGATATTTTCTTTCTATTCTCCAACATCTTTTGCTGATAAGGAATGATTATTTTATACGGTATGTTTAATACTATGCTAAATGTTAATTATGGGGTTTGTTGCCATTCAGTCCATTAATAGAAGATTTCTTCTGTAAATGTAATGATAAATGCAGCTTTATCTTTTTCTGTGCAGATTGTAGTTCCTAATTATTCCTATGTGAATTTATGTTCCATAGTATCAGCTCTGAATAAGATTGCCATCTATATGTTCGTGTTTCCTCTGCTTAGGATACAATTTCATATGTAAATGTAGAAAACTATTTGTGTTGATATCTGAACCTTGTTGACTGCAAGTATAAGGGATTAGGTCAGGTCTCTTAATTGGCTATAAATCATGGTAGTAGCATTATAATTTTCTGGTGACTTTGAGTCAAAGATCAAAACCAGGTATGCACGGAAGTGCACTTTATACAAAAATCTGAACATGTCCTTAATTTAGAGTAGCTTTTGGTTGGGAATTGAGTGTTCTCAATATACATTATAGGTCAGTGTGAACATGGAAAATTCGTCAGAAAAATTACAGGGAAATAGTTAGGAAACTCTTAGGTATTTAAAGCTGACAGATACTTTCTAAAATCTGCTCATGTAGTTTTTGAGGAAACTGGAGAAACCAGATGCGAAGCATACAGAGAAGGAAATCCATCTGTTTTCTTCATAACATTCTACATAACCTGGTGTTTCAGGCAACGTCTAGCATAGATGTACCCTTAAAGTTTAAGATTCCTTGCCTGACATGGGTACACCAGTGCTAGACCTCTTCCACTTTCAAGCTGTGAATTCAACCCTTTCATGTTCTGAGCAAGTGACACGGCTGTCATACACCCCAGCAATTTAGAACCAGGTGATTGCATTCTTTTTACTGAAACAAGGCTGCAATGAATCCATAGCTGCAAATTCATAAACACAGAAGGGGTCAATATGAAGGAAGAGTCTTCTCTTTACTGGGAAGAAGCAGGAGGGAGTCCTTCCTTCTTGTATTTCCGTAAGGGGAGAGATGCAGAGCTTATAATTAGGGCTTGCACCTACACTTCTGTGGAAGTAAGTGAGCCCAGGACTTTTCATAGAATCATAGAATAGTTAGGGTTGGAAAGGACCTTAAGATCATCTAGTTTCAACCCCCTTGCCATGGGCAGGGACACGTCACACTAAACCATGCCACCCAAGGCTTCGTCCAACCTGGCCTTGAACACTGCCAGGGATGGAGCATTCACAACCTCCCTGGGCAACCCATTCCAGTGCCTCACTCTTACAGTAAAGAACTTCCCCTGTGTAAGTTTTAACCCGTTACCCCTTTTGACCTTAATGTGTCCATAAACAAGGTTTTAAGTACATATTTAAAAGTAAATAAACTGTAAAAGAACTCATCTTTGTCTTTAGTCCGCAGTATTTCAAATTAATTGAAGAGTGTGTATCCCAGATAGTGTTACATCGAAGTGGAACAGACCCAGATTTCACGTATCGTAAAAGATTAGATATAGACTTCAGCCACTTAATAGGTAAGTACTGTATTTAGAAATGATTACAGTATCATAGTTCTTTATATGTTATAAAAAACAAGTTAAAGTTGTACATGTGACTAAGAATCTTGTGTTGCCCATATATGTGCAAGTATGTTTGTTTATTTTTCAAGATATCTGTGTAGACAAAGCAAGATTAGAAGAATGTGAAGAGAGGGCTTCTGAACTTTCTAGAAAAGTAAGTAATTTTCAAGTTATGCGATCGTAAGATGGACACTGGGGATTACTTAATAGCTTCATGGATGGTGTAACTGAACATGGCATAGTTTTTAACTTAAAGTTGCTATCTTTTAAGTTAATATTAGTTCTATGTTTATGTGGGAATTTGGATGTTTCTTGTGGACCGGGAAGCAGAGAAAAGTGCTTAAGAAAAGATTAAAAGTATTTTTTACTATTTAGTTTAAGGTTTCAAGTATGAGTCTCTCAAAAATCAACTGAATACTTGATTTGAACTGTTACCAGTTTCCTCAAGATAAACTGTGAGAGTAAGAGTTGACTCATTTGTATCTATGGACTGTGTTACTATATATCAAATTTTTAAGCTACTTTGCTTGTAGTTTAAATGCAATAATACTGTGCCATTTCATATAGTAAAGACTTGTAGTGGTAATAGAGATGGTACGTCCACTTACTAGGTACATGGAATTTAGAATAGCAGATAAAGTTGTGTGTCCTTACCGTTGTTAACACGTGAGCTTTAATAAACACAAAAGGACATGTTGGAATCGAAGGAAATTATACAGAACTGACTAGTATTAACAACTTTCTTCTTTTCTTAGTTTGAGAAAGATTTTGTAGTTCATCAGGAAACTCGGGCCCTACTGCAAAAAAAAGAAGAACGAATCAGTGAACTTGAAGCAGAATTGCAAGCTTTTAAGTCACAGGTATAAGATTTTAAATGAGTGTATGAAGTATTGTTTTTGAAAGGGGCTTCATTTTGCATCTTTTGCAGACTGTGATAGTGCAGTTGAGGTTGTTTTGGTTTTTTTTTTTTTTTCAAAGAATCTTAGTATTGATTATTATTGACTGTTTCCTTTTTTTCTGTTTTACACTAAGTATTGTGATGTGGCAGTAATTAGCTGTTTGGGTTCCCAGATGATCCTTTTTGTGCTTCAGCTCTGTTAATTAAACTAGTTTCTTATGTTTCATTTGGGTTTGCTTTCAGTGTCATATATTTCTGAAGTAATTAACCACATAGGGTAATAAGTCTTACGCCTTTAGATTAGCATTCATCACTATGATCTTTATCTCTCCACAGGGAATTATTCACTACACAGTTTGCTTTGCTAAAGCCATACTATGGATATCCAGCAGTGAAAGAAATAACCTGTGGCTGGATAAGAACTTTTCCTGATAATTTTTCAATTTTCAAGCATAGATATTTTAAAACGGGATGGAGATTAGTAGTGCAGGTTTTTGAGAGTAGTACTTGAGTTAACTTTTAACTGCTTCAGCTGTAAAAACTGTGTAAGGAGACTGAGTGACCAAGTGATTTTATTTTTTTGTGTGTCTTACTCCTGGAATAAGAAGCACAGTCTAAAAATAACTAAAGAAAGCATCAGGAAGACATACAAGTAGGAAGGTGATAAAATATCTTGAAAGCATACTTTAAAACTTTTTGTGAGTGAAGTAAGTTTCCTCTCTTGTTTCTCTTTTGTTCACTGTATTATTTTTTTTCATATGCAGACAGCAATCATAACATATGATTATGTTTAATTGTCATACTGTCATTTATCCCAATGTTATTGCAAAACTTGTAATGATTTGTGACCATCAAGTAATTGATACTACAACTTACTACTCTAAAAACCATCTTAAAGAGGAGTCTTTGGTTTCCATATCGTATCAGTTGCTACTTAGCATGGCTACTTCCAGCTTCAATGACTGTTTTTCTCCTGGTCTTGGTCCTTTACTCTTTTGTTGTATTTGGTATTTGTTCATGTATTTCTTTCATTAGTAGAGCTGAATTGTTGTGTGTCTGTTTAAATTTAAACCAATACTACTGCTGTGCGTGTATTCATTTGTATTTATTGATATTTAGCTATTTCCTTTTAAAAATATTAAATCCTTTGCATGTTGTATTTCCCTCCATTTAGTAAAAAAAAGATTGTTTCAGCTCGTATTTATTAGTTGAAATGTTGATTAATACTTTCACCAGTAGATAAATATTTCTCATTAATTCCTTTGTCATCTTTGTCAGGTACCTTTTTAATAATGTTTGAAAGCCTATGAAAGAAATTCTCCCAATAGTGGAAATAAATATATTTTTTCAGACTTACTGAAGTACTAAAAGCCTATCTTGATATAGTATAGGTGTCTTCCCGATACAGAGTAAGAAGTCAATGTGTAAGACAGCTGCATTTTCTTAAAGTAATTTTTTTTATCATTACTTTGTGCTTTCAATTCTGTAGAAAATATTGGAAACAATGTTGTTTACAATATTAGAAAATATTTGTTGAGAATTCAAATTATTAAATAAAAAGCAAATTTGCCTCCTTATAATTCATATTTGGTGGTCTTGTGGAATTAAAAATGGCACTAACTTGCAACTGGCTTGCTGGATTTTATCTGTAAACTAAGATTGTTATGGCATTCTGTTGATAAAGATGTGAAGCTGAATATGAATATTTTCTTTATCAGTATGGCTCCTTACCACCTGGTTTTCTACCATCATCATGTGGAGATGCATCTTTTGTTCCACTGGAAGCTGCAGGGTCACACCTACTTCCACTGCCACCGCCTCCTCCACCACTGCCTTCTAATGGAGCAATTCCACCACCTCCCCCTCCTCCTCCGCCACTTTTGAATGGCTTGGGAGTTTCTCTGGCTGGTGGTGGTCACCCTCCACCACCACCTCTCGCAGGCCTGCTGGGAGCACAGTGGTCTCCACCTTCATGTACTTTGCCATTTGGAATGAAGCCTAAAAAAGAATTCAGACCTGAGGTTACCATGAAAAGACTCAACTGGTCCAAGGTAGTACTGATTGATGTAAAATCTTATGTAGAGCTTAGGGTAAATAGATTGTCAGGAGTAAAATTTATGTAGACCAATTGTTATGTTAGTTAAAATTAGGCAAGATATGAATATTTACTGCCTTTAGTTTTCATTATTTTCTAAAAACTGTGTTGCATTGACTCCTGAATCATCTGGGCGAAGTATATGTGATGTTCTGAGATGCTTGCCAGAGTCAGTTCTGGTCTAGAATAATACAACCTTGATACCAGCATGCTTCCTGGATCCTACGACTTCTGTTTTAGCTAACTGTTTACACTGGATCAGTCACTGCCCTGTACTGATAGCTGTACAGTTTCCAAGCAAATGTCTTGCATCTATCCAACCTGGACTGTGGAAAGAGGCATTGCAGGTCTCTCCATTTGTGCTTATTGTGAATGTATTATGTAAATTTAATATGTTTTACAGAGCTCTTGAGTATTTAATTTGCTTTAGACTCAACAGAGCAGTCTTTGCATAGTATCAAAATAATTAATAAAATTTTATTTCATCTCTTAATTGTAGATCAGACCTCGGGAAATGACAGAATCATGTTTTTGGGTTAAAGCAGAAGAGGACAAGTATGAGAATGCTGATATGCTTTGCAAATTAGAACTTACTTTTTGTTGTCAAAAAAGGGGTAAGTACTTGATTGCTTTAAATTTCAGCTTTTAGAGATATCTTTAAAATTCTTGGGGCTTAAATATGCATATGAAAAAATCAGAATATAGCATAAAGTTTGTGGATTTTAATTGGACTGTGTGAAGATAATTTGAAGAATTGTAGACTGGTTAAAGCAGTAATATTGAACTATTTCACTTAAAGGGTGACAGGAATTGTGTGACCTAGAATGAAAATCCTGTTTATCCTTAGAATACATATGTTAATTGATGTGTTCTGTGTCTGTGAAGAAGGAGAGTCTTTGAAATCTTTTATTTTTTTATAAACCCATAGCAACATAGATCTTTGTTTAGTTTCTTCATCTTTTAAAACTTTGTAGTAGAGCAAAATATGTGAATGTATTCCTGGCTTTAAAACTTTTCTCTCTTTCTGTAAGTAAGTCATCTTGCTAGTAGTTTAGGTTATTCTGCCCCATATATAAAATGCTTGTATTTCCACTGTTTGTCTTGATGTTTCTTCCTCCCCTTTGATTGGTATTGGACATCTGGTACTTTGGGTCAGCCAAAGAGGTGTAATGATTAATTCCTTTTGAAATTGAAAAGACATTATTATATTTTCAGTTCGTATTACAAATTTCAATTTTATATTTTTATTTAATCAAGTGTGTGGAATTTTCAACTTTCTCCATTCTTTTTAATACGCTTTGGTGTGTATTATCCAATATTTTATTTTATTTTTTTTTACAATAACTAAGAACTTTATTGTGCTTTTGTCAAAGCAGGCTTTTTATACTCTAATGGTATTTCTACTGAGTTGAGTACTACACTTTATTACTGTTGATACTTAATATTAAGAATGTTCTGCAAAGATAAAAAGGCAAGAAAACCTCACACCACAGACTTTTTTGCTTGAATCTATTAGAGCAAGTCTAAAAGATAATTGTGGTGCCTTATTAAGGAGAGTTACCAACAAGGTTCCTTGAATTAATAAGTTGGAAGGTTTAAAAGCTGTTGAAGGAAATAGTGTTTCCTATGTGTAATCAAACGGTAAAATTTGGGAGACAAAATGGTGTTCAGACCAAACGTTAATAGCACAGAGGAGAATTGTGAATTTCTACAGACAGCGAGGACATTAAAGATAAGAAGATTAACATCCTTTCAAAGTTGAACCGAATGTACTGGATACACTGTTTTGACCAAACCTAATAGAAGACACTTACCTACAGTTGAAAAATCAGTGAAATATACTCTTAACACCAAATGGAGGTGGTGTGTGTGTGATTAAAAGACTATCATGGACAGGGACAAATTTACTTTTTCTCTTACAGGTGGAGCTTACTGCTTAATCAATTTTTTAAGTTTTGAAATCTCTCTCTTCTCATATGGGTGATCTGAGTGTGCCATCATCTTAATTTTCAAAGGAAGTGAAGACACTAAAGACTTTATTTAGCGCAGCAAGTAGGTGTCTAAAGGGCAACATGGATGGCAAAGTTTTTTCAAGAGTGGTTTACAGAAATTTGCAGAAATACAGACAGCACCAGACATCTGTCTCTTATTAGCAGCATGAATTCTAGTATGAAGGATAGCAAAGTATTGTTTGTTCTCATGGCCATGGGGAGCAGTGATGCTTGTTTGTAGCTTATACAATAACCTATTGATTGTAATAAAACTTGCCAAAGAAATTGGAGACATCTAGTTTTTGTCACATCTCGGTCTTGGGGAGAGTTAACACCATGCTTTCTAGAGTAGAATCAGGTAACTGTTTACTAGACTTAATCTGGGAACAGTCCTTGACTGTTTCTAAAGCTTTGTCTCTAAAACCAGAAAGACAAAAAGTTTAAAATGATTCTGTAGCCAAATGATAGCATTCAAAGAATGAGCTGGTTTTCACTCTTTTGAAGGGTCTGCTTATGCACTCTTTTCATTGAAGTCATTGTGTAAGAAGAGGTATCTAGTTGTGGAAGCAGATACCAGAATGTTCAATGATGCTTTAAATGAATTTTATTCTAATTAAGTCAAATCAGATTGAAGTACTCAAGTGTTCAGTTGGCGAATATTACTAGCTCATGGGGCAAAAGTATTTCAGTGTTAATCCAGAAGAGGAAATATTATGTTTATGTAAACAATCCATTGAGAAATTTCAACTAGAAAAAGGAATACAGAACAGTATAGATTTGAAGCTTTAGGCAGATGTTTGTATAGAAGTTATAAATGATGTTGATTCTGAATGGATATTGAAGGAACTGAAATAACAGAAGATGTTATGGAGTCATGAAAGACGTTTTACTGCAGGAATAAAGAAGTAAAAGAGGGTCTAGCTTCCAAGCATAGGAAAAATAGTAAGTAGTAACATAGAGCGAAGACTATGCATGCAGAAAAAAAATCACTCCTGTGGAGGATGTCTGGAGACATGTTAGTGACATGCCCTTGAATTGTGAAATGTAGTTTGGAGGGGACCTCTGAAGGTTGTCTGCTCCACTCACCTTCGTAAAGGATCAGTCTAGTTCATGTTACCTGGGGCTTTTTTCAACTGAGTTTGAGATATCCCTGAAGATGGAGGCATATGCTCCTGTTTGTTGTTTTTGGTTTTGTTCTCCTTCATAATATCTTCCCTGTTGCAGCTTGTGTCTTATGCCTCTTGATCATTGTGCACGTCCAGGAGGAATATGGATCCCTCTTATCTTATGTAGCCTTCTGGTAGCTAGTTTGAGATGGCAGATAGTTTGATCCTTCTCAAAACTGACAGCTCTCTCAGCCTTTCTGCATCTTATGTTTCAGCCCTGTAATCATCTTGATTTTCTGCTGTACTTGTTCCAATATATCTATTTTTTTTTTGTTTTTTTGTTTTTACCTTTGGGTGGGAAACCCCAAACTGAAAAAAGTACTCCAGATACCCTTCTGTGAGAGAGAAGGGGAATAGGGGAAATAATCACTTCTTTGACTTGCTGATAACAGTCTTGGTGACTTACGAGGGGAAATGTTTTCACTGTGCTGCTTGTTTAACAAAAATAATGATTGAGGTGGTGGTAATGATGGGTCCATGAAGGCTATGAGAGGTATAGGGTATTTTCTCTTCATTCTTCTATTATTAGAAAGCTGATTTAGCCACTTTGCAGACATTGAACCTTTTGTGAAAGTAATGTGTTTTATAAAAATTTAAACTTGGAGCTGGAACAATGAGAAATATGAAATCATCAGCTGCTGATGGTATTCTTGTAGTAACTTAGTAAAGACAAAGTGTAATTTACTTGCTGTCTCAGCATTCTTGTCAGAATAAATTCATAATCTTAAAGAAATCTAAGATTATATACATAAGAGAAGTAGGCAAGGGAATAATGGAAAACCAACTCATTTTTCAGGAAGCCATATAGATTTACTGATACACAGAAAATGTGGGAGAAGAATATTAGCTTGGAATCTGGAAATATGAGTCAGTGTGTGGATGGAATATTCGCAGTATGAATACTTGAAAAGATTTAATTGTGACTGAAACATGTACATACATTTAAAATATATGTAAGAAAACATGAGAGTTAAGTGTGAGATACCCCAAGCAATAAACAAAAGATTCTGGAAACCTCAAATAATTAATTGGCTTTGTGTCAGCAGCTGAAAGAATAAAAGTAAGTGGTGAAATCACTGCCTTAAAGGCAATGTAGAAGTATGCTCCATGGCTCTCTCCCTGGCTGGCAGGGGGCAAGAAGAAAAAGAAAATAATTGAAGTTCTGAAAATAATGCGACAAATGTGAATACTTTTCATGAATGATCTTTGGTTTTCTGATAACTTTTCTTTTTAAAGAGAAAAAGAAGGATTGATATGAAGGCAGGTTAGAGAATTGAAAGAGAAAGAAATTTAAGAAATATCAAGTGTTTGAGATTTATCAGGATTATACTTGTGGTTGCAGATCAGTGAAGAAAACCTGTGAAAAGCCTTTTGGCAACAGTGGTATCAAAGGAGTCTCCTATTGTAATTCTTTGAAAGCATTAAACTGAATATATGACTTAAAGTTAACTGGTATGTGAAATATAGAAAAGCAGAGCTGGAGCAAGCCTTATATGTACTTTTATCTGAAGCCTAAAAGATAAGATGAGCAAACAAAAATGCTCATAGTTGAATGACAGCTGCTCTATATTAGATGTTGAAAGCCTGATGGAAGGATAATAATCACTGGTGTATGATGTTAATCTGCTGCAAGCTTTGCTGGAATGATTAGACGTACAGGCAGGGGAGTGGCACTTTTCAGAAGAGATAGCATGAAAATCTCGTAGGGGGAAAGCAGTTTGCCATGCAAAACCTTGTGAATGGAAATTCTTTCTAATAAAATAATAGTGTCCTGTATTAATAGCTCTTAAATCAGATGATGATTGTAATGAGAAACTATTAAATGAGATTAGAGAAGCTGAAGGTTTTGTGGCAATAAAGTGAGAGATTTAACTACCCCCATATAGGTTTAGTCAATTCCTTATCAGGACGTTATAAGAAGATAAATGCTTTAGATGCAACAAATGACTGTTTCAAATAATTCTGTATCCAGTGTAAGAAGAAACTGTTCTGGAAATGGGCTTGAGCCACGCACTGGATCTAGGAGGTTGGAGTGGTAGAGGAGGAAAGAATGATCGCTATCTTAATTTTGTACCACAAGAGAACTATCCAAATCAATCTATTATACAAGCACTGAACTTCAGAACAGGGAGCTATCAAGCAAGCAAGATATTCATGCCCACTAACAACCCAGAAGCTATTCCACTAATGCTGTCTTAAAGATTTGAGTAAGCTTTGTATTATAATTCAGAAAAAGCCTAATTAAGGCTGTGGGGCAAAAAATGATTGTGACTCGATGGGAAGGTTAAAGTCAGTATTGCAAGGAAAAGGATAGCGTTAAAAATGTGAAAGCCTGGCCATATGAAGATAACGGGGGAAACTCATTAAATGTACCTAGATAAATGTAAGCAGGACATTATTCTCATGGTCTTTTAGGAGGCGAAGGGTTCTTCAGCTAATACTGAAAAGCTTATTTAATCTATTGAAAATTTAGGTAGGGAATTGGTGGGACCACTTGGTTAATGACTTCAAAATTTCTGCAGGTTCAAAGAAAATTAGACAAATTTATCAGTAATAGGTCCAAAGAAAACGGGAATAAATGTATCTGTAGGAAGATGAAATGCCTTTTTGGGGAAACAAGTAGTGATAAGGCTGGCATAGTGTCTTTTTAAGCAACATCTCTTACTGCAGTTCTTGTAGAGAGTGCTGGCCTGGAGGGATCACTAGTCAGATCCATTGGGGCAGTTATTAGGTTCTTAATCATAGGTGTAGTAATGTCCATTTGCTTGGTGTAGTTTCAAGTTACTCACAATGCTGAAATAAGTTTTGATATGCAAATTCTTGGTCTTGTCTATTATAGAAGGGAGAAGAATAATGAAACATCTATAAGATATGTACATAGTTTTTGGGGATAATCTGAAGAGTACTGTTGTGGAGAAGATACATCAGTAAGTTGGTGGAAGTTTGTAATTAATGTAGTGAAACTATAGTAGTTAGGCTTAATGTTAGATATGCGTTCAGGATAACTCAAGAGAGAAGCGGTTACATGTTACCTAAAGTCATCTGTTGGGTGCTTGAAGTGTTCTGTCAAAGGGGATTCCTAGACTTAGGAGGCTGCATAGAGCATAAAAGAAAGTGACCTCTAACCAAAAAGAAATCTTTTGAAGCATATAAATACCATTTGTTTCATGTATGTAAAATAGAAGAGTTTTCTGAAATACGTGTTTTGTAAGTGGTGTGCTGTGTTTATAGATGTCCTATTAATAAATTGATTTGACTTTATCCAGCAATTTTTTTTCATAAATGTTTCAAGTGTTAAAGTCCAAATGAGGAGTAGAAATTACATATCAAATGTACAAGAAACCACTCCTAAATTCTTCATTAGTTTGAGCAACTTGCAGATAACTGCAGTTAATGGAAGATGGCATGGAAAATTAGAAATTTACTCTTCTTTCTTGTCTAGATATCAAAGGGAGCTGATCTAATAAACTCAAGAGAGAAAGACTGCATCATTTCCTTTTCTTTTTTTCTTTCTTTTTTTTTTTTTTTATCAACTGGGACAGATTTTCATCCTAATCTTATTGGAGATGGCAGTGTCTGATCCCATCACACCAGAGCTCCTGCCAAACTTGATTATTCAGAAATTAAGCACTTGTATGGGAATTCTGTCTCTGCAGGCATTTGTTAAAATGGTCAATATAGTCCTCTCTAATTTTTTTTTTCCCTTTTTGTTTTCCTCCCCTGTATACTCTGTTAGCAAGAACATCAAGTCCTAAACCGCTATGGTGCCAACCACCTCTCAAACGTTTTAAACCGGAAAAGAGTAAATGCTAGCAAGAGGGTCAGATCACCAAGGTAAATTAGTTTACTGCTGCATTTGACATGCCACAACCTACCCAGCACAAGCAATAGAACTTGTGGTCAGGCAACTGAAGGATTAGGTGGATCTCAGTGTCCTCATACTTTCCTCCTCTGAAGGAGGATTTACACAGAAGTTGCTCTAAACTGTGCTTCAAATAAACCTGTAAGACTGCCAATAACGTAGTCTAGTAACTTCTGATATTATAGCACTAATTCAAGTGTACAAACAAAAGTAAAGCCTGAGTTTGGCTGCTTTGCAATATCACTCCAACTACCCTTTAAACAAAAATTAGTCTAAAAGATTTTTGTATATAAAATGGAGAAAGAAAAAAAAAGTTTACTTCTGAAGAATGCAGGAGTCAGTCATAAGCATTTGCGAAGGACAGCTACCAGTGAGTTTTGTAAATCACTGAGGTGTCAGTGGTATCTTGAAATTTCAATGTGTCATCTTTCCATGGAGAAGAAGGGATGATATATTCACTGTTGCATCAGTAGCAATACATTAGCTGTTTCTATTCTTAGCAGATAGAATGATCTCTGATTTTATCTTATTTAGATATATGTCAAGTATATTTGTAATGTACAGATTGATATGGAAGAATCAGTGAATGAATATACTTCTGTGGTGGGTTGAGCTTGACTGGCTGCCAGAGGCCCACCTAAATGCTCTCTAATAAAAACAAAAAGCCTGTCCATTGAGATCATTCACCAGTTACTGTCACAGCAAAACAAACCCAATTTTGCTAAAATTAATTTAACTCTTTTTGTCATTAATATCCTATCACAGATAGGAGAAACCCTAAGTTGTTCAGATGGTTAAATGTTTTTAAAGAACTGGGATATGAATAACTTCTAAAATCTGACTTTCATATCCATGAATATGTGGCAAACAAAAAATGGAAACCCATAGTTGACATTAACATACCAATGGCTGGAACAGTCTGACAGTAGCATTTGTTTTGTAGTTTGTTTCTTTTTGAAGCTATAAACTGGGGCATATTTTTTTCATTTAATCTTTTTCTTTGGGAATTTTTTAGGATGAATTCTCCCTTGAGTTTAATTGTTGAATGATGGTGTCATTTGTACCCTAATCTGAGTACGTTAGAATAATCCACAACATCAGATCATTAATCTGGTAGAACTGTAGGAAAGAGGCAGTCTGCCGTTAGAAGTTCTAAACAGTTACAGAAAAAAATTTATTGCTAGAAAGGGTCCTTTGGCTTGTATTTTCAGTTAGGAAATGCTGTGGCAGATAGTGAAGGGGTATTGTTGAAGAGTTTGTTACAACTACCTAAGCACAGGTATTATTTTTACCTTAAATTTATTTTAGCTTACTTTAATTTTTTTTTGGCAGAGTTGCAATATGTGTTGTTACTAGGTTATTGATTCTTACCATCTACATAAAGACTGTTTAATATTTCCTGTCAGCTTCAAAACAGATCGAGTGCTTTCTTTTCTCTGCAGTGAAGTGCTTTAAAGGAGTAGTTCCTGTAGTTCACCTTTAGCTTTTTCTTTCAGTGATTTTTTTTTTCAGTGATTTTTTTTCTTTTTTTTTTTGTAGTTGACTTCCACCCAAAACACAATATTAGTCTGCAGTGAACTCCTGTTTGAAAATATGGCAGTATGTGCAGGCTAACAAAAGCATTTCACTCCCATTCAACAGCACTGTGGTAGGAAAAGCTTTCAAGGGCTTTATGTTTTAGAAGCAACAAGAGTGTTCCTTTATTGATTTCTAGTAGAGAATGTTTTTACAATGTGAATAAGTGCAATCTTAGAGGAAACGGATATGATTTTCATGTATCCAGAGAGGGGAAGAAAGTCTGCTCAGTGTAAGTCCTAAACTGTAAACACCAATAGAATGGAAAACCAGGTTTGGAAGTTAAAATGTAAGCTAAAAAGAGGTCATTGCAATTTTGTTTATTTAATGGAAGATACCCACTTTAACAAGTTGCATGTTTGTCCTTATACCAACAAGGATCTTGTGAGAATTAGTTTGGTGTTTGTATCACACACAAGGTGTAAAGCTCTGTATACCTACTGCAAGCCTATTTTCATGGAGTTTACCTACCTTTTAGTTTTGTTACATAATGATACGCTATATACTGTTGAAGAATTTCTAATCTAATGCTACAAGCATTTATATCTGACTAAAGGTAACTTATGTAAGTGTAACAAAATTGTCATCACAACAGTGCTTTTATTGTAGACGCTTTCATGGTGAGCTGAGAAGAATAAACGCAGGAAATATTTAGAAAACCTTATTTGGCAAACCTTCAAAGTCACTGTTCAAGAAAACTGTTAGCATTTGAATTTGCATTAGTGCTACTTTTTGTCCTTTAGAAAATCTGCCATTTAGTTTTTTGGTGAATGGCTTGATTCAGGGAAAATAAATTTCAAAGGCAATTAATTTAAAAAAACAAGAAACCCCCAAATTCTCAAACAAGGAGATTGTGTTAATGGAGCAGTGAACTCCAGTTAGGCAGCTGTTAGACAGTATTTAGGTAGACACTGGTAAGCTAGGCAGAATATAGCAGTATATTTGGCAGAGCCTTTGGTTCTGTTTACATTTGAAATAGTTCTATTGGAACAATATTTTAATTTATTCATATGTGAAAATTGTTTATAGACATCTTGCCTTACCCACTAAGGAAAGCTCCTCTTTACCTGCTAGCTCCCTGTAAGTATGATCTGATGTTGTCTTATACGTAACTTTTTTTCTTAATTGAAATGAGGTCTCGTATAAAAAACAGTAAGTTGATGACCTCATTTGAGAAACAGACTTCCATCGTAGGCTGCTGTTCTGTGATCTGTACATGATGAATTTCTCACAGTTTCTTCATTCTATATAGATTCTTTTATTCTGTAAATATCTTGCCTAACAGACTTTTTAAGGGGACTCTTTCAATATGTTTTATGAAACAAACATCACCATAAAGGATGTGTATTTTGTGAATATCTTGTAGTTGGTTCTCCACCTTCCCATTAATAGCAGGCAGGTTCTGAAGGTTATGTAAGAATAGAGAGAACTTAACTGGACTGAAATAGTAGGATTTCTTTTGGAGGGGGTTAAATTGGAACTTTAGCTAAGTATTCTTTTACATAGAAGATAAACTAGTTCAGCATTCTGAAAATTTTCTTAATAGGACAGGGTGTGTTTGCATGATGATGTTATTGTTACTTACTATCTGGCATAACAGTTAAATATTTACATTGAAACGGTTGTGTTTTCTTCTGAATCAGTTTGTTGGCTTTCAGTTTAATTTAAATTAAGAGAATGAAGACAGTGGGCAAGGTATTCTGTAACTTTTAAGAACTGTTTCTGTTTTTTGGCTTTGCTTCCTCTGTTTTCCTATTTTTACATAGGACTGGGGCTCTACTTTTCTGTCATCTCACAAGATAGCTCTACCGCCTTATTCACCTCTAACAGCACCTGAGTAGTGAAACTTTGAAACCTTATCTGTTCTGTTATTCAGCGTAACAGTTTTAAAAACTAAATGTGTCCTGCTGTGCAGTCTGACTTGTCCTTTGATATAGAAGTGCCTCTTTCTAAAATTGTAAAAGCGTATGTGTACCTGGCAAGGGTAATAAGATAGAAAGAGCCTAGTTAGGGCAACTGGTTATCTTTGCAGTTCCCTGATTGGTGCTGTATTGCCTTGTGGCACTTCAAATTTGACTGCAACATACTTGATACATGCACAGGAGAAAGTTGCTTTTTTGTTGCTGCCATTTCAGTGTAAGATCTCAAAGTACTGAGTCATCTATTCGAAACAGTGAGAAGATGGAAGAAACAACTACATGTTCAGCAAGATCATTTGAATGAAAGCTGCTAACAAAATGGAGGGTAGATACAATCGGATTCCATGAAGAGAAACTGAATTCAAGGCTCAGTTGCACACAGCAGGAGAAATCTTAGCATGTATAGTTCAGTGGGTCTGTAATGCTGCAGTGAAAAGAAATAAACCTGGATATAGCTAAAACTAAACTGGGTTTAGATCATCCTGATTGCAAAAAGCCAACTTTATTGGCAGCAGTAATCTAGTGGCATGAACTAAATTCTTCTTTTAATGCTCTATAGAAGAGAAACAGTAGTGATAAATACAGGATTTGACTTGGTCAAACTTGAAAAAGGGAAAGATGGAATCTGTTCGCTGCTACCCGTTGACTTTCAGAAGGCACCTGAGTCTTCCTTATTCAGCAAATTAATGGAAGAGCTAGTGAATAACGGGGTCGAATGGTGAATTAAGCTGTGCTGTGCAGATGCATACTTTATAATAAATAGAATCTGAACTACTTGAACAAAAATAGGTGTTTTGAGAACAGAATATTGGTATGCATTGGTAACAGAGAATTCTGATCTTCAGATTACTGTTGCTGAGAGAATTTGTGAGTATGAACCAAAAAGTCAAAGTATGGAGCATACTGGGAATAAATAAAAGGCTTCCTGAAACAACTGTGGCAAAATAAGTTAGTATGAAGAGAATAAGAGAAATTAAGGACAAAATGCCTCTTGTGTCAAGAGGCTATTGTGCCTCTGATTTGTCAAGAAAACACTGTGGTTCATTTTGCTAGAACTCATGCCTACCTTACGGGTAAAATGGAAATATTATGTTTAACTTCCTTAGAAATGACAAAAAAATTGTATATTTGTACCACTGTCACTGTTTGTTCTGGACTGCCTGTATAGCTCTTGGTACTTAGGAAACTCCAGTCTCTGAAGATATGGCTTATTCTTTGATCACCAGCTGGATTTTTCTGCTAACTCAGGGAAATATTTGTATCCAGTCTTTAGCCAGGGAAGATGGAGGGGGAGAATTCATATAGATTTAGGCAAAGTATAATTGTGCTGCAAAAAACATATCTACTGATAATGATGCTTCTCATAGCTGTTTATTCAGGTCAGTTAGAATGAAAGCTTTGTTACTGTTTACAACTAGAACTAATAAGTGATTTTGATACACATGAGATTAGACTAATTCCTCAAGTCAAGGAGGTCTAGTGACTGGGTAGTTAACTGTTACGCATATGTAAATGTAACAGGAAGAGAGGGATAAAATCCTATTCTACAGCATTTAGAGATGTTAATGTAATCATTGCAGAAAGGTCTAACACTAATGCAAAACATACTTATTTTTCCCTTCTTATCTTTCCCAGCATTTAAAAAAAAATTGGGACTAATAGAAAGATATGTGACCAGATTGTAAAGAAATACTATTATTATTATCATGTGATAAATTACATTTTTCTTGTAAAATAACTGAATCTACATGGTAGACTGATTATTCGGAATCTCTATTGCAATCTACATCATCTTTAATCTCACAAAATTATAGCACAGCTTTTGAAGAACAGGAACTCAAGAAGCTTTAATGATAAAAAAATTGTTTCCCCGAATTCCTGAAGGAATGAGAAATTTTCTGGGCAGAGTTTGAAATGCATGCTAATTAGAAAGCCTTTTAATGTGTAGCCTAGAATTATATTAACAGAAATTCTCTGGTATGCCAACTTTCCTACGTGCATTAGCTTTCCCATTATCTATTTTTAATGTAGAAATACCTATCCTTTTTTAACATAAGAGATGATTTGCAGTGAAGCTACACTCAGTTTTATAGTATGGTGTGGTATTTATGTGTTCTCCAGCCAATAATGATGAGAATTCACTCGTAATTCCATCATCAGTGTCATTTAGTCTCTATCTAATAGTATGCAGATACAGCTATTTTAGTGAGAATGAATGATACAATTCTCTCTCACTTGCTTTTTAATATAGTATTCTGAAATGCTGCATCTTAAAGCTTGCTTGCAGGGCATGCTTTCTTAGTTTGATCTCTTTCTCTGTTCACGATTGACTGATCACTTCATTCCTTAATGTACCACAAGAGTGTCTCCTAGTACAGTAAATGATCTGTATTACTGAATAACTATTACAGATTTGGTGAAAGATGAGAGAAAATTCTAAGAAATACTATTACTTTGGAGGTAACATCTGTTGCACTTCTGTAATAATGCTGAAGAGATGTGGTTCTGTAATTCTAAGATACATAGGCATACTTTCAAATAGAAAACATTTTTTTAAAAAGCGAGGTCAATGTTATTTCTTGTAAGTTTGTCTTGTCAGTGAAGTTACCAAGTGGCATCTTGCAACCAAGTACAAAGATTCCTAGTTGATACATGTCTGTATCTTTTTTTTTTTTAATGTCTTTAATATTAAGGAAATCTTTCAACAGAAAATTTTTATTTAAACAGAGTTGTAGCATTCGGTGAGCTATTTATGTAGAGTAGCACATTGAATATTGAATCTTTGAGTATATTTAAATATTTCTAAGTACTGAGGCTGTGAATTAATGGAAAAAAGTTCTTTTGTGGGTTAGAAAACTTGAACCCGAGTTACTAGATTTACATCACTTTTTTTTTTTATGGTAGTGATTAAAAGCTTTTAACATGGAAATTGTGAAATACTGTTCTGAACACTGATGTGTTCTTATGCTGCAGATTCTAATATAGTCTCCAGTTACGTTCTCCAGTTCTGAGGAAAAAAAGTTAAGGTGATTTGTACACATTTATTGTGCATCCTGTTTATTGGTTTACAGAAGCTGGAACTTCTTATATTTATTTATATTTTAATAATAAATACATAAATATCAATCAGTCAGGGGAATTCTAATGGCTTGTTTCTGTTATAGATTGCTGTTGAAAAATATTGTTTTCTGGTGTTTAGTAAGTCTTTAACAAGAAGCAGCTTTAGCTCTTAATGAGCATGGGAGTCCCTGTATCCCAAAGCAAGCAAAGCAGTTTGGTACCTGAATAATCTGGTGTCTAGAGGTATGTGATGAAATTTCCTCATGCTGAAGATATCTTCATGATTATATTATGAATACAGAAATTTTATCTCATTGTAGTTTAATGGTTTTCTGATAATTGAACTTAGGGCTACATTTGCTTTGTTAACTTACTTTTCTGTCAAGGCTTTCTTCAGAAGAACCAGTTTATTTACTCTTGTTGACTTTATGGAATGTGTATTAAACTATCATTACTCAATTTGTATGTTTTTCTCGGTAGTTTTTATTATTAATTTTTTTCTGTATTAGGCTTGCCCAAACTCAATAGTTAAAATGGGCACTCTTCTGAACAGCCTTGAATAATTTGCATTATTACAGGGTATATTAAAGCATATAATCTAAATGAAGGTATGCTCCATTTACCTTTACTTGCAGCCTCATTATGGCTTGAGGCTATGAGGTTTTAGTGCTTAATATGAGTACACAGATTCTTAATGGTATAAATCATGTGCTTAGACAATCTACCCTATAATAGTGTAATCTTGACACACAATGCATTAAAACATCTGAAACTTCATTAAGTATTCCTAATGTCCTATTTCTACCACTGCTAATGGACTAAGCAACCTTTAAATGTGTCTAAAGTGTTCTACAGAATACTGTAGTGTGTTAACTTGACACTTGCTAAACCAGAATATGTTGATAAATCCAGTTGCTTCCAGCTTGAGTCTGAGGTCAGTCAGATTTCTTGGCCTATTGAAGGCTCATGGTAATACTTACCTTTCCTGAGCAGTTTAACACTCTAATCCCCCAAGGAGAACAAAGCAAACACCACCTCCCCCTCCCTCCAACAAAACAACCTGCCTTCCCTTGCCGTATGGAAAATTCAGTCTCTTATACCAGTTAATTTTCTAACATTATGTAAAGACGTACTTTGGAATAAGTTGAAATCATTTATCAGACATTCTAGGAAAAATTAAGACAGAAGGTACTAATGATTAAGATCCAGTGTTTACAAGCTTAAGTTAGCCTCAATTGTATGAACTGGCATCTAATTCTAAAAACATTTGTTTATTTAAATATTTTTGGTGGTATTACTCAAGACAGCAGGTAGAGTGAGGAGGGAAATATGATGATCTGAGTGATGGAATTAACTTCTTGTTTTCTACTGAGATTCACCATACTTTTGAATAGTCAATTTTTCAAAACTGTCTTAAGACAGTTTTAATCATACAAAACTGATGGCGTAGTTCTGAACATATTCACAAAACTGGGTTAAGAGTAGAATACTGGTGTTTATGCTAGGCCAAAAAGTTGTGGTATGTTTTTTGGGTTTGAAAAATGAAACCTGGAATTCATTTTGTATGATAGATCATGGACCTGTTCTTCTTGGTTTTGAAACACAAGCCCTTCTGGAGTGTATACGTATCTTTCCAGCATTTTGCAAAAGATATTAACTACTTGAAAGTAATACTCTCAGCCTTCTTCCCCCACTAACTGCCTGGATGGTAATTAAAGTGATAATTATTACTTTTAGCTACGAAATGGTTTTAAATAGCCAAATAATAATTAAGTTACTTAAATGCTACTATATAAATAATTGCTGGATCAGGAGGAGGTTTTGTGGTAACTACTAATACCAGGAATTTGTTTCTGAACATATTGTGCATTGTGATCAGTGCTTGACCTTTATATCTAAGTAAATATTTTAGACTTTTTGTTTATTACTTGTCTATTGTTCCCTTTTAGCTTCTGTTTTAATGTATGAATTGTTATAGGGATTGTTTCAATTTTTGCTGCTGGGTCCTATTTTGATGTGAAGACCATGGTTTGAGATCATCTCAAGCCCCCCTCTTCTTTTCAATAGTATCTTGCTTAATTCCTCATTCAGTTTGGTCAGTTTGTTTTTTTTAGTGTCAATGCAACGTTGCTATGTTATTTAAGAGAACAGAGACTCTGGTTCACCATAAAGGCACCAGCATGTAATTTCAAAAGGGAGTACTGAAATTTGGGATAAAAGCTTTGCTTACTATTAAAAAAACAAATTGAAATGGATAGGGTGAATGACCCCTTCAATTTAAAGAACATCTCAGAAACTAATTGCTAGTGGTTGGTCTGTAGTCCTCAAACTGTTGTCAGAAAATTACTTTTGGTATGCAGTGTATGACTGAAAGCCTAGTATTCATGATAGTTAATAAACTGCCATTGCAAAATATGTAAAGCTATTTGTTCAGCTTACTGAGGAATTATAATACAAACTTGTGCAATGCAGTTCTATATTCTTAATTAACTTTTTTCTACAGAACATGAACTGTATTGTTTATATTTGCCTATCAACAGTTAATGCTGTTGATAATACCTGGATTTATTTATTAAGTTTGGCAATTCTATCTACCTGGGGATTTTGTATGACCTGGATTAACACTAGTTTTAGTTATATAACTGTATCCCACAAGTACTCCAGTATGCTGTAGAGATTTGAGTTTCATTAAGATTTGTTTATTACGTCTGAAAATGAATTAGTTTTTTATTGATTTCCAGCTAGTTTGAAAGAGATATTAATGCCCTTTTCAGTAAGTAAATATTCTGGTTTGTTCACCTTTTTCTTAGAAACTATTTTGACATATTTTTATCATGTGTAATGTTTGCTTGTGCAACTGGGAACTCACCTGTGATGATTGCTACATATGTATTAAGCTTTATATGCCAGATCAAGTTCCTTCATAGAGATTTTTCTCAGAGAGCCGTACATGAATGCAAGTATAATGTGAGTTTCAGAGAGAAAAGATACTGCCCATTTTTCTTGGCCATTCAAGAGACTTTCAAGTCTAAATCTGTAAGCTGCTCATTTGTATGATATCTACTTCCACAGTGTAGATTAAAGCAGAATATAGCTTTCCTTAGGTAGGATAGATATTTGAAATATGAACATTCACTTATTACAGCAAACCAAACTTTTGTTTGCCTTTAATTTTCCTTAGTCATATTTGTATTTTTTTCTTACTGCTATTTACAGTTTATATTTGGGAAAAGGAGGGGAAATTTTGTAGAGCAAGGTTTATGGTTTATGAAATCAAGTTCAATGTGCCAGAATAAATCTCAGTACTTGTATAGTTACAACATTTGAGCTATTACAATTGTAACTTCTACTATTATCTTTCTGTCCTGGGTTCAGCAGTAGCAGTCATTTTTCTCCTTGGTAGCTGGTGCAGTGCAGGGTTTTGACTTTCAGCTTGGGAACAGAGCTGATAACAATGATGTTTTGGTTTGGCCAAGGACTTTGTGAGCCTCATGCTCAGCCAGGGAGCCAGGGAGGAGGGGCAGCCGGGAGGAAGCAGAGACAGGACACCTGACCCAAACTGACCAAAGAGGTATTCCATACCACAGCACGTCATGCCCAGGATGTAACTGGGAGTTAGCTGGAAGGGCTGGGAGACTGCGGGGTTGGAGGAGGGATGGGTCAGTGCTTGGTTGGGCTGGGGGGGAGGGGGGGGGGGGGGGGGGCGTCTGTTGGCTGGTGGTGAGGTGATGTATTCTCTTCCCTTGTTATTTCCTTTATCATTGTTATTATTGGTGGTAGCAGTAGTGATCTGTGTTATACCTTAGTTACTAAACTGTTTTTATCTCAACCCGTGGGAGTTGCATTCTTTTCGATTCTCCTCTCCATCCCTCTGGGAGTAGTGGGAGGGCAAGAAGGGGGGGAGTGAGTGAACGAGTTACCTGACTGGGTTTAAACCATGACACTTTCTTTTCTTAATTTTAGCTTATTTTAATCCTCATATACTGTGCTACTGACTAGTGATTATGTCATATTGACATAGTATGATTATTTTTTTTTTTTTTAATTTTATGTAAGCCATCCTTTTCTAGTCAACAAGATGACTCTCCTGACAAAAACTGTATGAAGATCAGGAATTATAGTTTGCACTGTCATTTTCTGTTAGTAATGGTCAGTTAAATTTCTGGCTCTGCACTACTTCAGTTTTTGCAGGAAGTTTTTCAATGTATATTTCTCTCTTTGTATCCATTATTTTTTAATTTGACAAATATTGTGTGAAATCATTTTAATGTCTCACATTGTGTTCTTGCATCACATCTTTTTGTTCTGTATCCCAATACTTTTTCTAACTATTTATGCATGCCATTTTGACTTTCTGCTTCCTCATGTCTTCACCATAGCAACGAGATTCTTGGATCTTTTTTCAGCCTGTATTATGTCTTATGTTACTGTGACCTTTGTATATTTAAAAATATTCCAAACTTTACTCATCTTATATTCTCACTAGAAACAGATCTTGACATCTTATTCAATAACTTACTAATTCATGCTTCTCTGTAAACCTCGCAACCTCTGCTTTCTTCATATATATATATGCTGTGGTTTTTAGAGACTATGAAGCTAAAAATTCTTTTTCTTTTTCTCTTCCCTCTTTGTGTTTAGAACTGTATTTTTAGACCTGTTTCAAGTATTTCCTTAAAAATCAAATCTTTAGTGCATGTTGAAACTAATGACTATGCAGCTTTAGGTATAGGTTTCTTTTTTTTTTTTTTTACAATCTGCAACAGCAATGGTTAACTTGTGGCTTTAAATATATCTGTAGAGAATTAGAGAAATACTAACTTTATAATTTCAAATGAAGCAACATCATCATAAATCAAAGTGTCGATTCTTCTCTAGAAAAGGCTTTTGTCTCAGTAAAATTTTAAGGTAATATTTTGTAGAATTATTTAATGCATGAAAAAAGTGGATTGTTGGGTTTTTTGTGTGTTTTGCTGTTGGTGGTGGGTTTTGTTTGGTTTGGTTGTTTTTTTTTTTTTTTCCTATCAGCCTTCAGGGCTGCATCAAAAGGAGCATGACCAGGAAGTTGAAGGAGGTGATCCTGCCCTTCTGCTCTGCTCTTGTGAGACCTCACTTGGAGTATTGTGTGCAGTTCTGGTGTCCTCAACATCAAAAGGACATGGAACTGTTGGAACAAGTCCAGAGGAGGGCCATGAGGATGATCAGGGGACTGAGCACCTCCTGTATGAAGACAGGCTGAGGAAGTTGGGTCTGTTCAGCCTGGAGAAGAGAAGGCTGCGTGGAGACCTCATAGCAGCCTTCCAGTATCTGAAGGGGGCCTACAAGGGTGCTGGAGAAGACTCTTCATCAGGGCTGTAGTGATAGGACAAAGGGTAACAGGTTAAAACTTAAACAGGGGAAGTTTAGATTGGATATAAGGAGGAAATTCTTTCCTGTTAGGGTGGTGAGGCACTGGAATGGGTTGCCCAGGGAGGTTGTGAATGCTCCATCCCTGGCAGTGTTCAAGGCCAGGTTGGACGAGGCCTTGGGTGATATGGTTTAGTGTGAAGTGTCCCTGCCCATGGCAGGGGGGTTGGAACTAGATGATGTTAAGATCCTTACCAACCCTAACCATTCTGTGATTCTAGAAATACAGTTGTTTTGTTGTTTACGTTTACAGTAACAGCTTTGAATATCCATTGACAAAAGCATAAATAGTGACCTCCACTGTATGTGTTCGTTTGTAATTATGTGCTTGCATCCATTTTCAGAAAGTAGATGCAAGAAGAGAACTGTGGTGGTTATTTTTATGGTGAGATAGCTTTAGAAAGTAGAATTACTGTGTAAAGTCTCAGTATTTTCTAAATATCATTCAAACTGAAAAAGTAGATTGATAGTAAGGGAAATTGTAGGTGTAAAGTCCACCTTATGTAATGTCCCATCCACTTATTAATGAATGAATGATGTTGATAATGATGATGAACAGCAACAAGAAGATTTTAGAAAAAGCTTGTGGATTTCTGGTCTCATTGTCCTGGTTTTTAAGTGGATTGTGTAGAAAAATATTCTTTCTCAGTGTCTGGTTTGAGATGATACTAAATCTAGTTTGTTTTGGAAAACTCAGAGGGACAATCTCTCCAGTATTTGGCGACCCAACTTCTGAAATATTAGTCTATCTATTTGTTTTATCACCTAGTAGCTATTTCAAATACTTGAAGCTTTATGGGAAGAAATACAGCTAAAAGAACTGGAAAGCTTTGAAAGTATATTTTACATTTCTTCACTATCTAATACAGTGCAGTCCTGTTATCTGCAGTGTTAGTGTGAACTGTTTCATAGTAGTCATAAAAAATTGAAGGCTCTACTTTGAAGTGGGAAACTGCTGTAGAGCCTCCCTCCTTCCTGTTACAGGGCAGTGCAAACATGCTTCTGTTCAGGTTGACTGGGCAAAAGGCATTATGGATCCTGCTGCTTGAATAAGTTTGAAAAGGGAGCAGCTCTCTCTTTTCTTTTTGAGAAACAAAGGCTTAGTTTTTGAAGTGGGTAGAAAAGATAGGTGGATGTAGTATTTTGCCAGAGAAAGGCAGATACATTTTGCTTTTTCTACTGGCATTTCATTTTTTAATTACAGCAAATTATATTTGGAGTTTTGGAGAGACCAGAAGATTCTGGAATAGCTTTTTTCCTTAGCTCAGAGAAAGAACAGTATTCAGAAAACTGCAAACTCTATTTTCCTTTAGCTTGTTATGCAGTGCAACTATAGAATTCTCTGTGGTTTGTTTAGCATTGTGTACTTGATCTTTTTTTTTTTTTTCATTTTATTTTTGTATTCCTAGGTATGATACTTTTTCTTTCAAAGGAGTCAAAAAGTTTTGTAAAGGTGGCTTGTAATTTGAGTGCTGTTTAAATAATTCTTATTTTCTCATCATTTAAATTAGATGATAATGAATGACAAGCTAAGATTCACTTTGTATCATATGACAGTTTCAGAAATATTACGCCTACTGAGCTGCATGCTCACCCATTTCAGTATTTGTCATATGGTATTGAGAAATTTCTATTTTAAAAATACAGTACAATTGGGTTATTAAAGCTGAAAATATGCTAGGGTTTCTTTAGTTGGTAATGAAATGTCGTCTTTTCAAAGCTGCTGGACAGGGCAGGTGACTTTTTAAACTAATTGTAATTCACTGAGACACCCTTTAATCTATAAGAATGTTCACCTCTGCACTGTTCCTGTCCAGCTGTTGTCTCAAACAATTATCAGCAAGTTATTGTTCTGATATGAGCCATGTCATGCTTGAAAGTGAGATGAAAAAAATTAATGAGGGTGCCTGAGTGCTGGTTAAGTAGGTACAGTTATGCTCTCCATGTTCTTTACTATGACTTTTGAGATTGAGGTAATGTACTCTAATGAGACCACATAAACAAATCTGCTGATTGACAGCTATTGATTTAGGAATGAAAAATGTTGGCTGAAGCCATATTTTGTTTCAGTCTAATACTCTGGTTGCTTTTGCACAGAAGGACCTTGACTTTAACTTATAATATGGAGCCTTACTGTTTTTCTCTTTATTCAATTATATCAATCCATTTCATTACTTCTGTTAGGAACAGCGTGTATAACTTTTACTCATGATTACAAAGGAATAATGCATTATTTAATGGTTATAGCAAGGGGGTTTTATATTTTTGCTATGTAAAAGGAGTTAGTACCTTTTCTGTAAGTTAATTTCAAAAATCACAGAGGAGTTTGTGTTACAGATTTGTGAGTCCAATATCAATGATATGCAGAAATACTGAAGAGTTTTTCTACAAAATTATAGTCAAAGGTAGAGGTAGACTTTTAGGTGTGTGTGTCAGACTCAGCGTATGAAAAGTAAATTATGCCAGATAGCTGATAAAATTGGATTCATTTTGAGAAGATGGTAATTTTTCTAAGCAAAGTAAATGTGATAGATTTAACCTTGTGACTGCCGTAGGATTGCCAATGTGTCAGTATTAATGGAAAGTGATATCAGCTGCAGACTCGTAAAACAGGTGGGTTCAAGAGGAGGTGTGGAACATCAAAGGATGCATTGTACTATGAGGCTATTAGTAGAGTTTCTGAAGGATGAGTTTTGGGAATAATTATTAAATAGTCTCAATGATAGTTTGATGTATTAGGAGAAGGCTGAATTTTGTGATGGCAGAGTTTGGAGGCATTCTCAAGTTTGAAGGAGGTTAGGACGTCGCAGATAATAAGCTGGATGAGTGGTAGAAACATAAATTAGGGAACAAAGCCAAACAGTTTTGTATGATTGGCAAATTTTGCAGTTACTTTTAAGTCCATCAAATCTGAAAGAATTTGTTCTAGTTAAGTGCATTTCAAGCCATCTCAAGGTATTCATGCTACATATATGATCTATGGAATAAGAACTGTTAGACTTCTTGTACAAATCTTAATCTGTATCTTTGTATTTAAACAGAACTTTTTCAACATGAAGGTATTTCAGTATGTTCAATTCCTTGTTCAGATTGCTAAATGTTACTGTATTTGCCTATTTGGTATTTAACAGCGTGCTATTTGTCTGATGTCCACAGTGTCTTGATGTGGATGTCAGTGGGGAGGAAGTAGAGGGGTGGGGGTGGGATGAATGCAGATAGGAAGAGCAACCAGTAACCTTTATTTTAAAGTTGTGTAGCAGTCATTAAAATATTTCTTACTATCTTTGTGCTAACATCCATCTGCTAATTCTTTATTATGGAGACCTGTAGTAGCTGACAGACTACTTGCAAAATGGCAAAGTACCAGTGGTGTTTGAGAATAGAGGGTGTGAGTGCCGATGAGCAAAAAAAAACTTGGTTATAAATCAGCTGAGAAAGAAGCTGTCTGAAATAATCTAACACTTCTCTAGCCCATTTAAATTGATGCTGTGTAAGAGCATAATATAGAACTTGCTTTTCCTTGTGGTCAGGGTGGCAGAGCCTTAATTAAAAGGTGCTCATGCTCAAAATTTAAGTGTGAATACAAACTTCAGCTTAGCACTGGAATCTGCGAGTTTTACTTGCATTTATGTATATGTATGTATCAGTTGTTTACAAAGAAAAAAAAAAGGAAAAAAGGTAAGAGAAGAAGAGCAGAACAAATCCTGGATTTCACAGAATTGTTTCCAGTGGGGAAGCATTGTTGTTAATATGTTTACAAGTCACGCTTCTTAATATGACTTTCAGTTCTACTGTCCCAGACTCGAGACAGGTTAAATCACAGATGCATAGAAGCTGCTGGTATCATCAGGTGAAGAGATTAAATGGATTTGAAATCTCTAATTAAGGAAAAGCAAAGATCATGTTGTAATGCTGTTTTCTTCTTCTTTTAGAAGAGCATTAGGAAGGGAAAGGAACTGTTTAAACCAAGAGAAATCAGTATAAGCTAGTCATGAATAAATTTAAACTGCAGATTGGCTCCAATCAACTAGATCTGGGAGGTTCAGGCACACTTATCTTGAAAATGGATCTTTAAGAAAAACAGCTCAGTATTTTGAAGGTAGACTTAACAAAAATCTGAAAAATATGTATGTTGTGCTTTCATATAGCAGCAACCCGGACCTTGGGCTGTGAGTTCCTATTTTACATTTATTAGATGACACTATAGTTAGTATTACTGTTGCAAAAATGTACAAGTGAGACATAGACTTGCTTTTCTTAATCTTCTCTCCCATGTTGCCATACACCATGTAAGGTAAATGTTTAGGAGCAGCAGGTGCAGCATTAGTGCAGGAGGAAAAAGTTGGGTTGCAGATTGCAGTGATTTGGCTATTTATTGACTTGTCATCTGTTTTTCCCAGCTTCCAGGGGTTATAACAATGAGTAAGTAATCTTTCTCTGAAGGTTCAAACACAGGCATTTGACCTTCAAGTCCCTGCTACTTTAAGGTTGCCTGCCATTCAGCATGTCATCATATTGGAGATCTAGAGCTATTGTACTGCCTGGTTATGTACTGGTGTCTGATGTTTTAGGGTGGTAGAAGTGATCCATCCATGTCACGAGGCCTACTTCAGGTACTTACGGGTACTTCAGGGACTGATATGAGGAAATGCTATTTATTATCTCTGATATGTTAAGGAGGTTGAAGCGAGGCAGGGGTTGGCCTCTTCTCCCAAGTAACAAGTGATAGGATGAGAAGAAATGGCCTCAACTTGTCCCATGGGAGGTTTAAATAAGATACTAGGAAAAATGTCTTTGCCACAGGACAAGCATTGGAACAGACTTCCCAGGGAAGTGGTGCAGTCTCCATCCTGGAGGTATTTAGAAGACTTGTAGATGTGGTGCTTGAGGGCATGGTTTAGTGGTGGACGCGGCAGTGCTTGGTTAACAGCTGGATTTGGTGATCTTAAGGGTCTTTTCCAACCTAAATGATTTTAATGATTCTGTGTGCTTGGTCTCTCACTGTCTGTGTAACTTAGCAGTCTGCTACTAACTGTGGCTTCCTCATTAAGTTTCTTTCAGGATATGCCAGCTCCTCCCTGGTGATCCTAGTTTGCTGTTCTCTCCCCTCTGCCCTTTTGGTTTGGAGTCCCATATACTGTTGTTTCTTTCCACAAATTAATGATCAGTCCTTTGTTAGGCTAGTGCTGCCCTTGCCTTTTCGATATGTGAGGCACTGATGTTGCTGTGAGGTGACAGTGGGAGCTTAGTAAGCTGTGCCTCTTATGTCAGATCATTCATTCCTATCTTTCCACTCCTGTATCTCTTTTGCTGTTATGTTCTGTTCTTTTGTGTAGTCACTTGATGAATTTGATTGAAAGCCTGATCCAGTGTTTCCCTGCTGGAAAGATGTTGAATTGTTTAAAGCTGAGATCAGAGGTTAATAAAAGAATTAAAAATAAAATCAGAACCCATAGAGTACCCCTTGAAAAATCAGTGTTCAGCAAAAGTATTGCACTATAGAATGCGCTTTTATAAGTATGTGTTCTGTGATATAAATGACTTTTATACAATAACTAGTAGAAATTGTCTTTTTTGTGAGTACCTTGAGGTATTGTTCATCTTTAAGGATATGTAGTAAAACACTGATTGAGAGTTGAGTGCTGGAAAGGCTATATAACACTATTTCACACAAGTAAAACTAAAACCATAGTTTCAAGGAAGGAGATGTAATCTTAACAGAATCCTTTCTCTATCAGATGTACATCTTCAACTGTAGATATAGATGGGCCTTGTTAACTTTAAATCTTGACAGAACAAGTATCAAATAAATAATGAAAAATGTTTATCTTATCAAGGTGTTACAGTGTACTGTTCTGAGAGAAAAATGCCTTAAGTAAAACCAAATGCTTTTTAGCATTTGTTTATCATTTAATGTGGTAGCCAATTTCATAAATTTGCTTTGTGCCATATTTCGGTGACAGGTGAATCTGGTGCTGCTAGTTTGAAGGGTGTCTGTTCTGTTTTACGTGGCTGTGCTGTGATCTGGGACAGGAAATTAGCACAAATGGAAACTAGCTGCTGGCATTTGCTATACAGATAAAGAGTGTGCTGGTCAGCATAAAGTGTCAGGGAAAAGTTTGGAACAGCCTTTTTAAGCTGCAGTGCCACCTTCTGTTCAACTGGGATCATGGGATGGTGCTCTGTGAGCAACTGAGAAGATGCAACAGTTCATTGATGCTGAAGGGATGAGGCCTGACTGATTTCTTCTGCCCTGCTGGTTATGTGGTCCACTCCACTCTGGCGCTCGTTATAATCTAATGGTTACACCACAAGCTTTCATAGAATAGAATCATAGAATAGTTAGGGTTGGAAAGGACCTTCAGATCGTCAAGTTCCCACCCGCCTGCCTTGGGCAGGGATACCTCACACTAAACCATCTCACCCAAGGCCTCATCCAGCCTGGTCTTGAACACTGCCAGGGATGGAGCATTCACAACCTCCCTGGGCAACCTATTCCAGTGCCTCACCACCCTAACAGGAAAGAATTTCCTCCTTCCATCCAATCTAAAGTTCCCCTGTTTAAGTTTTAACCCGTTACCCCTTGTCCTATCACTACAGTCCCTAATGAAGAATCCCTCCCCAGCATCCCTATAGACCCCCTTCAGATACTGGAAGGCTGCTATGAGGTCTCCATGCAGCCTTCTCTTTTCCAGGCTTAACAGCCCCAACTTCCTCAGCCTGTCTTCATACGGGAGGTGCTCCAGTCCCCTGATCATCCTCGTGGCCCTCATCTGGACTTGTTCCAACAGTTCCATGTCTTTTTTTATGTTGAGGACACCAGAACTGCACCCAATACTCCAAGTGAGGTCTCATGAGAGCAGAGTATAGAAGGGCAGGATCATCTCCTTCAACCTGCTGGTCATGCTCCTTTTGATGCAGCCCAGGATATGGTTGGCTTTCTGGGCTGCAAGTGCACACTGAAGCTGGCCCATGTTCATTTTCTCATCGACCAACACCCCCAAGACCTTCTCTGCAGGGCTGCTCTGAATCTCTTCTCTGCCCAACCTGTAGCTGTGCCTGGGATTGCTCCGACACAGGTGTAGGACCTTGCACTTGGCATGGTTAAACTTCATGAGGTTGGCCATCAGCCCACCTCACACGCTTGTTGAGGTCCCTCTGGATGGCATTCCTTCCCTCCACCATATCGACCGAACCACACAGCTTGGTGTCATCGGCAAACTTGCTGAGGGTGCACTCAATCCCACTGTCCATGTCAGCGACAAAGATGTTAAACAAGACCGGTCCCAACACCGATCCCTGAGGGACACCACTTGTTACTGGTCTCCAGCTGGACATAGAGCCATTGACCACAACTCTTTGCATGCGCCATCCAGCCAGTTCTTTATCCACTGAATGGTCCACCTATGAAATTGATGTCTCTCCAATTTAGAGACAAGGATGTCATGTGGGACAATGTTGAACGCTTTACACAAGTCCAGGTAGATGACATCAACTGCTCTACCCCTGTCCATCAGTTCTGTAGCTCCACCATAGAAGGCCACCAAATTGGTCAGGCAGGATTTCCCCTTAGTGAAGCCATGCTGGCTGTCACCAAGCACCTTGTTGGTTTTCATGTGCCTTAGCATGCCATCCAGGAGAATCTGCCCCAAGATTTTGCCAGGCACAGAGGTGAGACTGACTGGTCTGTAGTTCCCCGGGTCATCCATGTTCCCCTTCTTGAAAATGGGGATTATATTTCCCTTTTTCCATTCTTCGCGAACTTCACCTGACTGCCATGATTTTTCAAATATGATGGACAGTGGCTTAGCAACTTCATTCTCCAGCTCCTTCAGGACCCACGGATAGATTTCTTCAGGTCCCATGGACTTGTGCACATTCAGGTTTTTAAGATGGTCTCAAACCTGTTCCTCTCCTACAGTGGGCCCAAGGTCTTCATTCTCACAGTCCCTGTGTCTGCTTTCCAATACATGGGTGGTGTGGTCAGAGCCTTGCCAGTGAAGACCGAGGCAAAGAAGTCATTCAGAACCTCAGCCTTCTCCAAATCCTGTGTAGCCAGTTCTTCTGAGAGCTTCCTGAGGGGGGCCTACATTGTCCCTAGTCTGTTTTTTATTTGCAATGTACCTGTAGAATCCCTTCCTGTTATTTTTAACATCTCTAGCCAAATTGAATTCTAACTGGGCCTTGGCTTTCCTAACCTGGTCCCTAGCTTTGGTTTACCTTGGTTGAAAGGTATGCGCTACTTGTTTGGGTTTTTGTTTGGTGGTGGTGTTTTTTTTTTTTTTTTTTTTTGCTTGGTGATTTTCTGCCATTTTAGTGAATGAAGGAGTTCTTGAAGCACCCTGATTGTTGCGGTGGCTTTGTGGAGGCTCATGTCCAGTTTTTTCCATCTACCAGTAACCCCAAGTCCTTTTCCACAAGGCTGCTCTCAATCCCTTCATCCCCCCACCTGTACTGATACTGGTGGTTGCCCTGACCCAGATGCAGAACCTTACATGTGTTCTTACTGAACCTCATGAGGCTTACATGGACCCCCTTCTCGAGCATGTCCAGGTCCCTCTGGATGTGTCTTAACTGCTAAGCATGCAGTATGCACAATAATAGAAATGTGTCAGACCAACTTTATCGAAATCTCTGAGGTCATTTAAAAGTACTGGGGTCAGTGGCCCTTGTGTGCTCTCATTTATGATATTTAACATATGCTGCATAAAATCTATAAGCGTCAGAAGCCACATTAGTGTCTCTTTTTCGTTTAGATTTTACTGAAGAGTATATGCTTGTATTTAAATTGCAGGGACTTCGGTATGTTTGAAATGCTGTTTTAATGCTTGCTGCTTTGCTCAGTTAAAGATAAGGTGTTAAAATTTTTCTACTAGTTAGTTTTGAGCATGGATAAAGAATTAATAAAAATGTAGTACAAAAGTATAATTCACTGCTTCTTATCTGTCTTCCAAAGGAAAAAAAGTTTGAGTAACATACTTCTTTTCTACTTTCAAATGCTAAAGCTTATAATTGTTTTTGGTTTGGCCAGTAGTGAAGTTGCCTCTAAACTGGCTTTGAGGGAAGCACTGTGTTGGAGGATCAGTCACAACTTGTATGGTCAGTAGAGGAAGATTTAGAATTGGTCAATAAAATGGACAGTAAAGGATTGCTAGTATCAGTTGCTGTTCACCCTGGACTTCTAAGAGAACTAGAGGATGATATCAGAACCTCAGGTTGGGCAGAGAAGAGATTCAGAGCAGGACTGCAGAGAAGGACTTGGAGGTGTTGGTTGATGAGAAACTGAACATGAACCAGCAGTGTGTGCTTGCAGCACAGAAAGCCAACCATATCCTGGGCTGCATCAAAAGGAGCGTGACCAGCAGGTCGAAGGAGATGATCCTGCCCCTCTACTCTGCTCTCGTGAGACCTCACTGGAGTATTGTGTGCAGTTGTGGTGTCCTCAACATGAAAAGGGCATGGAACTGTTGGAACAAGTCCAGAGGAGGCCATGAGGATGATCAGGGGACTGGAGCACCTCCTGTATGAAGATAGCCTGAGAAAGTTGGGGCTGTTCAGCCTGGAGAAGAGAAGGCTGTGTGGAGACCTCATAGCAGCCTTCCAGTATCTGAAGGGGGCTTATAAGGATGCTGTGGAGGGGCTCTTCATTAGGGACTGTAGTGATAGGACACGGGGTAACAGGTTAATACTTAAAACAGGGGAAGTTTAGACTGGATATAAGAAGGAAATTCTTTCTTGTTAGGGTGTTGAGGCACTGGAATGGGTTGCCCAAGGAAGTTGTGAATGCTCCATCCCTGGCGATGTTCAAGTCCAGGTTGGACAGAGCCTTGTGCCTTGTGTGGCATGGTTTAGTGGGAGGTGCCCCTGCTGATGGCAGGCGGGTTGGAAATAGATGATGTTAAGGTCCTTTCCAACCCCAACTATTCTATGATTCTCTGAAACAGCTGAGCAATGAACTGTGCTGTGTAAAGTGTTATTTGAACCTATGACAGCATCAGAGGAAAGGAAGCAAAGTGACCAATGTGATAACTTTTTCAAAAGGTTTCTGTTTTTTTAGGATCTACAGTTAGTGAAGTTGGTACCCATGGTGTACATGTTGTAGATAATCATTAGTAAAGGGTAGAATTGTTTAACAATATATTAGTTATATGCTGGCAAAATCTTCTCAGTAATGGCTGAAAGCAAATAGGATTTGAGGACTGCTAGGAAAGAAAAAATAAAGTAATAAAAGCTAAAAGTGTCAACGCACAAGTTCAAACTGTGCCCACATCCTCCTTACTTTGTGTGGCTTTGTTTCCTCTCGCTAATAAAAGGTATAATAGAGGTACAGCAAAATGATCATGGTTATCAAAACAAATAAAAGGATGACTTTCTTTGTACAATGCATAATTAAGAATGGGAACTCTGTGCTCAAGAACTTCATCAATGTTTAAAATTTAGTAGGTGTAAACAGCAGTTATACACAGTCACAGAAGAACAGTCTTGAAGATTACTAAATAAAAAGTTTTTGCTCTGGAATAGGACTATCTCTGGAAGGCAAATATATGGAGACTTGCAAAGACGCATATGTTTGACTTGTTCTTGTATGTTTTCCTGTGCATCTTGCTGACCTCTGGAAGAGGTGATTGATCTAGCAGGGTGTCGTGGTTTAAGCCCAGCTGGTAACTCAGTACTACGCAGCCATTTGGTCGCTCCCCCTGCCTTCTCCCTCTGCTCCCAGAGGGATGGAGAGGAGAATCGAAAGAATGCAGCTCCCACGGCTTGAGATAAGAACAGTTTAGTAACTAAGGTATAACACAAAACCACTGCTGCTGCCACTGATAATAATAATGATAAGGGAAATAACAAGGGAAGAGAATACAACCGCTCACCACCCGCCAACCAATACCCAGCCCGACCTAAGCAAGTATCAAGCCCTTCTGGGTAACTGCCCCCAGTTTATATAGTGGTCATGACATGCTGTGGTATGGAATACCTCTTTGGTTAGTTTGGGACAGGTGTCCTGTCTTTGCTTCCTCCTGGCTTCGCCTCCTCCCTGGCAGAGCATGAGACCTAAAAGTCCTTAGTCAGAGTAAACATTACCGCGCAGCAACTAAAAACATTGCTGTTATCAGTGCTGTTCCCAGGCCGAAAGTCACAACCACAGCATTGCACCAGCTACTAAGGAGGAGTAAAATGACTGCTACTGCTGAAGCCAAGACACAAGGCATAATTATTCTTATGAACAGGCTTCTAGAGACAGCAGTGTAGTTATGATTCTAACTGCTTTTTTAACTCAACTGCTATCCCTGCCCATGGCAGGGGAGTTGGAACTAGATGATCTTATGGTCTTTTCCAACCCTAACTCTTCTATGTTTCTGTTGCCTTGTCCCGCTTAGACTGACCCATGCTGGCTCCTTGTTCAAGAGAACCTTGTGTGGTTCTCTACCTCAGTTCATATACTGGACCCAGAGAGGTGGAGTTGAACAGCTGTCATTCCATTTCACAGGATAATAAACAACATGATAGTGCTTTTTTAATTAGTTGTGCTCAGCTTGGGTGCAGCTGCACTCAGGTCCTGTTATTCTGCTTTTGATAGCTTCTGTCAAGTGACAGATCAGCCTTGTAAGGCCCTAGCAGCTAAATCCTGGTAATAGGAATATATCTTAAAATAAGGAGGTCTGAATTATGTGTCTGCTGGAGCTAGACTCTAAGCAACTCTACTGCTGAGAACACCAATGTGTTTTGCTTTTCCCTGTTCAGCAAACTTCACTGTAGCAGAAAACCCATTTCAACCCCCACCTCTTCCCTTACCTCTTCCCTTACCTCTTCCCTTACCTCTTCCCTTACCTCTTCCCTTACCTCTTCCCTTACCTCTTCCCTTACCTCTTCCCTTACCTCTTCCCTTACCTCTTCCCTTACCTCTTCCCTTACCTCTTCCCTTACCTTTACCCTTTGAGGAAAATTAATGACATTTTAAATCATTCCAGGAGTTGAATCAATCTTGGTTAAAACTTTCAATTCTAGTGTGGACCCAAGCAAGTGTTCAGATTGTCATGAAGAAAAAGATTCTTCTGATTTTTATGTGCCATATTTCTGACAGTATTTTGGAGAGTTACTGAAGGAAAAATTCAGAGTTGATTTTGTTTTTCCCAGAATTTAATCAGCTGCCATTAAAAAAGTGAGAGTTTACTGTCTCAGCTTTATGAATGAACTAACATCATTTAGAAATGATTTAGTTACTATGATAGCACTTAGGTTTTCAAAATAAAGATGGTATTTCTGTTTCAAATCACTTAGTGACTTAGTAAAAAATAATCTTAGTTACTTGGCTAATTTCACAAAAGCAGTACTCTGTAATTGCAAAGTCCTGTATTGATTGTTATCGAAGATGAGCACAAGGGTGGAAGTACAAACACTAGGCCATTTGGTTAATCACTTGCTAGTGTACTAATTCCTGTTACATGATCGATCAGCCTATGCCTGTTATCGGTATGTCTTTCTGCAAACAAGGACCTTTTATGTCCACCTTAATTAGTTGTGTTTTTTTTATCTTAGTCCACCTATTCGTGCTACAATTACGCAGATTGTCAGTGGGCAAGATGCATTGCTGACAACTGTAAAGATTCTAAGATGAATTACTTATTTTTGTGCATGTAATGTAATGTATATGCATAAAATTAAAGACTGTCAGTCACTGGATGTATTTAATAGCCTGTTATAGAGGCATATTCTTCCGAATTACCTTGAAATAACCTGTCAGAGATAAAATGCCTGAATATATTTGTACATTTGCTGTTACCAGTGATTCCAGTTCTTATGTACCCTTGAGAAATTATTTGTAATAAAATCCTCTATTTTGAATGAGTTACAGTGATGCATGAATTTAAGCTTTCATGAAGCATGACTGAGTTAAAATGGTGTATGCATGAATTGTGCCAATTCAACAGCAGTGTTGTCAATACAGGAAAAACAGTGCGTGTGTGCATGACTGAACATATGTTTGAGGGAGGTAAGAAGTGGCAATCTCTTACAAACTGCTTAGAAAACAAATGGTAAAACTTAAGAAATATTCCCCATTGCAGCAACTACCATTCCAAAGATAGGAGGCACTGATGAATAGAAATTGACAAAAAAGAGGCCTGAATAAACAGGAACTTGGAATGCATTGGCACTTTTGCATTGTATGTTCCACATATCTGTTATAGTCAACATGAAGAATAACAAATGACCTCACTCTCTAGGAGTTTGCATTCCACCTCAGTAATGGAAACATTTTCAGTTTCAAAGCTAACAGTTAAAACTGTGAAACATTATTTATATTCCTACCATAGTTAATAGTTTCTTACTGATTTTCCAAGTTATAGGTATATGTAGATGGAAAATAAGATGGATCATAAAAGCTTTTTCATAGTACTTGGAACATAATTTGTACCCCATGAAAAGGCTGGATTAGATTATTAGGTGTGATAAACAGTCCCTGAGGCTAAAACTTTTGTGTTGATACAACCTTAGGTTGCTCTTTTTGGAAAGAGCATATACCAGCTTTCTCACCTCTCAGGTTCAGACGTTCTTCCTATTGCTGTGGGCTGTATCCTCATTTTATCCTTGTTTTTATTTAAAACAAAACAGCGACAATAATGAAAAAAAATCACCCCCCAAAAAAAACAAAACACCAACCCTGCAAGAAAACCCCAAATACATGTCTTAGATGATATTTAAGAACAGATCTAGTTCAGAATTTCTTTCCTATTTTGAAGCAGATTATCACAAATAATTGTGTTAGTGAACCCTGCAATTCAGTAGGGAAGCTATCTAGGAAATAGGCTTGTCCTTTTATTTTTTTTGTTGCATGTCATATTGCGGGACAATAATTTTGGAGCTGTTAAAACAATCCAAGTCTTCAAAAGGCTGTGTTCTGTCAGCCAAAAGACATATATTTCTTGGCAGGTCTCAGGTTTCCACACCGGTCAGGCCACACATGGAGTACAGAGTACAGTTTGAGCCTCCCCAGTAAGAGGGAGGCATGGACATTCTAAGGGCAGCCCAACAAAGGGTCAGAAAGATGATGAGGATACCGGAGCATCTCTCCTGTGAGGAAAGCCTGAGAGAGCTGGGACTGTTTAACTTGGAGAAGGCTCAGGAGAATCCTGTCAATTTATATTAATACCTGAAGAGGGGGTAAAAGGAGGATGAAACCAGGCACTTTGCAGTAGTAGTGGGCACAAACTGAAACACAGGAGGTTCCTCCTGAACATCACAAAACACTTATTGCGGGGCTAACTGATCACTGGCATGGGTTGTCTGCAGAGGTTGTGGCCTCTCCTTCAATCTTTAGAGGTATTCAAAAGCTGCCTAAATACAGTCCTGGGCACCTGGCTATAGGTGGCCCTGTTTGAGTAGGGGGGTTGGAACAGATGACCTCCAGAGGTCCCTTCCAACTTCAGTAGTTCTATGATTTACAGCAAGTTGTGCCACATTTTTGCTTTGAATAACTAAGAACTTTTGCAGCATTTTTTTATTCAGCTACAACCTCATTTTCTGTTCAAGACCTATTCCTTTGATTCCAGATAACTTCTTGGAGATAAGGAATGTCTTTCAGTTGAATGTCGTACTGTATGGGGCACAAGCTATCATTTACTTCTGAGAGTTAGATTTCTAAACAGGTGAGGTGGGCATCTACTTTCATAATGAGTCTTGGTGTGGGTACATCTTTTGAGCTCATGACCCCAGGCTTGTTCTTTCATTTTTCAGTGAAGACAGACTTCAAGATGACTGTTGTTTTAGTTAAGAGGGTAAGAAAGATGCAAGGTGATGTGTAATTTTCTGTACACTCTGTTACTTAGTGACAAAATTACTCCACTGAGTGTTCTGTGGATTTCTGTGTAATGTAGTTTTCCAGTTTTAGCTGAACTAGGAATTCAGACTTTTTCAAACAAATGGTCAGATCTGCATGTTCCTTTCCAAACCTGTATTTCAAGGGTATTTTGGTTTTATTCAATAATGATGTATTTTAGAGGAATTTTTTTTTCTTTAGCATACAGATGCAGAGACATGATTTTTCTTGCACAATGATAGTGGATAGCAGATTCTATCAGGATCTGTGGCAGAAATGGAAATGTAGCTAGCACTTCATGAATGTAGATTTTCAGTTGCAGCTACCAAAATGTGAATGTTTCAGAGATCTGCTGAGTAAACTACATAGGATTCAATCCACATTTCTGTGAAATGCTATTCTGTAGGCTTCCAGCTGTGATGTTATGTTTGTAAAAGAATTCTGTCTCCACTCCCTTCATGACTCTAGTTTCAGTCAGATCGTTGCCAAAATGCAGGTAGTTGACTACAGTTGAATGTGTATATGTACGTGTTTGAAGGAGTCGGTAAAAGCGATTTTTCCAATGCATAAAACTCCTTTGAGGTATTTTTCTGTCTGTACACTGGCAACCACATCTGTTAATTCTGATATCATGTTAATAAGGATGTGGGATTGTGGAGATAAAGGGAACTAAAAAGTGTGGGAGATGAATTCTGTGTGTTTCAAAGTGATGTAGCATTTTGTTTCCCAGCCTGGGAGAGCAGAGCAGTTGGAGCATCAGAGGAGATACTACTGACTAAAAATTACCTAGTTCAAATGCTTGGGCCATGTGTATGCCCCCAGTGTGCTGTTCTTGACATGTAACGTTCCTTTTCAGTTGTATAATACATGAAGTAAGACCTGAGATTTTGAAACAATTAATGGTTTAATGTGATGGTCCAACTTCTGGAGCCATGATTGTTTAGAGATCCCCTGGTTTGCTTCTTCTCTTGTTAGCATGACAACGTTTTATGTCTGTTTCCCTTATCTCCTTTCTGCAACAGCTGCCCATTCTCACTGGGCTGTGCTCTCTTTTTCCAGTGTAAGCAGATGTTCCCATTTCTATTTTCTGTATACTTTCCTCCTTCCCTCAGTGCCCTCTCCAAATAAAAATACAAGTGCTGATTTTCTTAAATTTTCTGCTAGTTTAGATATTTACTTCACTTATTCAGATGTATTAAATGTTTTTCTCTCCCTCCTCTCCCCCCTGTGGGTTTTTTACCTTTTTTCTTGTTGGAAATAGATAATAGTTGTGTCTCTTCTCCCCTCCCTGCTTCCTGCCCATTCCAATAAGTTAACAAGCAAACGAGGTAAAACACTTCTAGAGGCAGTAGGAGGTATAAGAATTTCAGAATTTCCATTGGAAAGTGCACCATTTCCAATAGGAAAGACAAGTAATATGTGTCCTCTGCTTCTTATTGCTGCCAACTATGTAAGGATGTGACCTGAATTCTCCTGAAGGAGTATCATGTAAGTCTGGTGTAATTAAGTTTGCATAATTGTATAACTCTATATACAATTCCTGCATGAGTTTCTAGAGTATGTTCTATGTTCATTTTTTCCTTAGGGTTGTGATGCCTTAAGTATTGCTGTCACTTTGTGTGTAACCCCCTCCTGGATGAAAGTTCCAGAGGGAATTAGCCAGTTCATTTGCAACATTGTTCCTTAATTTGAAAGTTAGTTTTGTATGTTTGTATATCTGTGTATTATCTCTGTTACAAGACTAATGAATAAATACTGCTTTCCAGTCCTGGAAAAGGCAAACATATTTGTGTTTTTTCTTTTTCATCCCCTATTAGTATCCAGTTCAAGTCTGTCAGTGCAAGTTTAAGCAAATTTATAAATTCATGTACTTTAACTTCTTTTGTTATGTCTATGAAGAAAATGATTTTGTTTTCCGTAAAATGATGATGTGCAAGGTTTCAAGGTAGCCATAAAGCATTACTGTATTTTCATTATGATTCAGATGAGTTCAGGCATGAAGATGGCATGGAACCTGTGCTACAGAGATATCCAGATGTAGTGGGATCTGCAATTTGGGCACTGATAAGACATGCCATTAAGAATGATAGTTTTGAGAATGACTGTTGTCAGCCTGTAGCCTTTAAGAAATCTGAGAGGAGAAAATAGTTGTATGATCTTGAGATCCATGTCCCCTGACATGTCCTTCTGGATTTAGTAAGGCCTCTTAAACCATAACTAGAAGAAAAAAATAGAAGTGAAGCTTTAGTGGTAACCTCCCTTTTCTCCAGTAGCTTAAATGTCATTCTGTTCCTTTTGAACATGGGGTATTGAGTTCTCACATTGTGGTTAAAAACTGCTTCTTTTGCTTTCATATACATAGTAGGCAGTTATTTTTCCTGGGACAGGAGAATGTTGACTTTTCTGTTAAATCTGTGGATTTAACTGTGGATTCAGACCAGCTGGTTGTTTCCAGTAGGGTGAGGAGAAAGACAGAAGAGGAAGATTGTGACTTTGTAACCCATTTGCCAGGACCCTGCCCTCTGAGGGCCTGCTTTATATCTTAACTCAGTAATTTCATTTCATTCAGGTTCTTTTCTGCACTGTGGCATGTCCTTAGAGGGGAGCATCGTGCTGCCTAGCAATTAAAAGTCATTTGTGTCTCCACCAGCTTGGGAGTGACTAGAATCTAGTTCCTTCAATCCCTGTGTGAGGTCTTTAAGTTCTTATCTCTTTGGTAGTTTCCTAGTCAACAAAGGTCAGAGACCTTGAGAGGTCATTGTCCTTAGAAAAACATTTTTTAAGAATGACATAGCTCTCCTAAGATTTACAGAAGTAATTTCAAGTTAGAGTAATTCTCTTGATAATTCATATTACATCTAGTTTTGTCAAGAATCATCAGTGATCTACAAATTTTAATCCTGTGTTTTCTTGACAGTTTCTCTATATCCATCTCCTTCTGAAGTCAGTAGCATATACTTTTATTACAAAACATTTTCTACTCTCAACTATTTGGAGCATGTAGAACTTAATTTACAACAGTCATACTGTAAAAGACTGGAAACTAATTTTGTGAAATAGTAATATATTGGCTGAATAATATTTGATAGTGAAGACTTATGCTGGGGGGAGGAGAAGAAAAAAAAAAAGGAAGAAAATAAAAAAGGGCAACCAGATTGGGTTAAAGGAAAGATTTGTGTGGGTTTGGACTTTTTGTTTGTTTGTATAATAATTGGAATATTTCTTACTAATACATTATCAAAACTATGCTGTTATTGTAAATGAAATTCTTATGACAGTGTGTGAATAATGAGAAATAAATTCAGCTTACATAATGCATTTGAGAGAATGTATTTGTAGGAATTATTTTTTGAAAAGAAAGTACGAACCAAAATTTCCAGCCATGTTAATGTACATTTCCACAATCACTTTGTCTTTTTGGTATTTTATAATAAGGTTATTATGCCATATATCTAAAAATATAACTTTTGGAGGAAATAAGGAAAATAGGTATAAACTCATTTTTATTCTAAAGTAATGTTAGTTTTCCATAAGCCAGTGATCTTTGATATTTTTGGTGTGTATACGTGGAGAAAAGCAGTCACAAAAATACCTAAATTCTGGGTTGGTTCCTTATTGCTTAATATCAAGACATATTGACATATCTTCTTCAAGATCTGTTATTGTCAAGTATCAAAATCCAATTAGAATGCTAACCTGGCCAGGCTGACTGAAGAAAGTTGAATGGTATTTTATATATGACTTTCATGACTTCAGACAGTTCATACAACTAATACTATCATCTTCAGTTTCTATATATTTAAAAAAAAATCTTGTTCTAGAAGGCCAACATGCTGACAAATTTCACTGAAGAACACATGTTGAGAATGCAATCAATTAAATGCAAAACCTCTGTATTTTTTCTCTTCTATATGTTATTTTGTGAATTGATTATGCTTGATAGCAAATATGTTTTCTGAATTCATTAATGTTTTTCTAAACAGTAAGAGTTTACAGTAAGTATATTTGTGTTCACTTTGGCAGTAAAAAAAGAGGAGGAGGAATTTGAAGAAAAGAAATCCATTAAGAAACGAATCAAAGAATTAAAAGTCTTGGACCCAAAGATTGCACAGAATCTGTGTAAGTAGAGTCTGGTTTTATAACAAAGTAATGTTGCATATATATGTTCCATAAAACTGTGTGTCTTGTCTGCCTGGCGGTAACCACTTTTTATTTAAAGTATGCGATATGTTCATATGTGCATATTGTTGTTATGCCAAAGGATGTGAGCTGATACAACTGAAACACTTTTTAAAGGACCCAGAAAACAATTAAAGGTCATCACTTTTTTGAGACTGACATTACTCTCTTCTGTATATATTGAAACATAAGTGTAACAGCTACGTATCTAATTATCTATTTTCAACATAGTCAGCAAAGAATACTGCCTAACCCTCTACTGCTTCACCCCTCCAAGAAGTCTGGTACAAGGTATCTGGCCATCCTGCATGTACTTTGTAGAAAGAAGGCAATACTCAGTATTATGCAGTAATATGCAAATAAAGATGATAAAGTTTTGGCAACGATGAGTGCTGTAAAGAGTATGTTCCTAAATACTGGAAAAGATAAAATAGGAAACGATTGGATTATGGTGAATGAATAAACAGTGCTTAATAAGAGCATTTTATTTTTTTAACTGTTGATGTGATTTCAGTTTCTCAAAACCATTGAAGGAAAAAAGTGTTAACTCTTAGCTTAGCACAAAAGACTACAACAACAACTGTCCTGCAGAGTGGACTTTTCACTGGGTAATTATGGTGATCTTCTGTGATGCTGGATGTTCTGTGTAACAAATGGATGGAGAAGGCTAGAATTGTAGAAGAACAGTGGTTAAAAATAATTGTTGTCTCTTATTTCTGTTACTTTTTATGGTGTTTGTTAGCCTGTATGCTATAGGCTGATTAACTGGTGATTTGCAAATAGAAAAAAAAAAAAAGTGTCTTGCTTTCTTTGTTATATGTTGAATCTTTGTTTTAGCAATTTTCCTTGGCTCTTTCCGAGTGCCGTATGAAGAAATCAAAATGATGATACTGGAAGTTGATGAAACACAACTGTCAGAGTCCATGATTCAGGTAAGGAAAGTGACACTTTAAATCCCAGTATTTCAGAGTAAGCTTATCATTAAATAGAAACCTGTGACTAAAAAACCTCTTACCATTAATTTAGGCTAATAAATCACTGTGAAAATCTTTTACTATCTGTGAACTGTAGGATTTTTTTTATATTTGTAGTGCTATTTTTTAATGAAAGTGGATAAATTTATATTCTCTAATTTCTTGAATCATATTGTCCACTCCTAAATTGAGATTTTTCTTTGGTATATTCAAACACCATCTGATATTCTGTTTCTTTCCTAGTTACTCATTTTTTCTCTAATTTGTTTCTCCCTCTGTCTCATTTGCATGTACCTGTTCTGGTCGAAAATTTGTGGTTTTGTGTATGTGTGTTTTGTTTTTTTTTTTGTTTGTGGTTGTTTGGTTTTGTGTTTATTGGGGTTTTGTTGTTGTTTGGTGTTTTTTTCCCCTTGTCTCTTTAGAGCTGATACAATCCAGGAACTTGCGTTAGGGCATCCAGTTTTCTTCCCTGGAGTTTATTTGGGTACTATTTTCCCTTTCTGTATTATTTTATTCAAAGCACAAAATTAGTATGATTATGTGTGGAGACAAAAGAAACTGAAAGTGCTTCTTCTTCTTCTGGGCAGTGTTATATGTGTTGATAAATTGAGGAATTTCATCTTTCATTATACAGCCATAGGAAGAAATAATTTGAGAAGTGATTCTGGAAGTCATTTGATCCAAGCCCCTTCTCAAAGCCATGTCAACAAGAGCAGGTTGCTCAGGGTTTTTCCCATTAATTTTTTAGTATCTCCAAGGCTGGACACTCCATAGCCTTTCTGAACACCTTTTGCGGTGTTGAACTACCCTTTTGATGAAAAATCTGGTGGAGTTTATCTAACCAGCGTTTTCATTGTTGCAACTTGTGACCTTGGCTTTCTGTTGCACATCTCCAAGAGGAATCTAATTGCATGTTCTCTGTACCCTCCAGATGGGTGCCTGAAGACCACCCGAGGCTTATTTCTTAAGGTCAACAAACCCATTTGTCAACCTCTTCTTGCCTGTCATGTGTTGTGTTCCCTAGTCATCTGGATGGGCATCTGTTAGATTTTCAATGATACATTTTTAGGCTAAGATTGTCTTTTGGACGGTACTTTTTACATACTGTGAATGTCAAATTATTGCCATTATGGCTCATAAATGTCAAATCATAACTTTTATTAACCTACTAGGAATGTGTCGTAAGTTTTAGTTAGAGAGGCTTTAGATAGCTGTTCTCTAAGCATACCTCAGTGTGTGTTAGAGACATAGGTACCATTCCCTACTGAAACATCCAAGAAAAATAAAGTTAGATTATTTTTTTTTTAGAAATGTACACTTTCTGCAGGGATATTGATTAGTGAAGAAATAAATGCAGGTAATCAAGAGTCATAAAATTAGTTGTAACATTAAGGCTCCTTGCGATTCAAGTGTGTGACTTGTACTGAACACATAGCAATCTGTATATAAAGGTCAAAACAAGGCAAATTTGTATTTGTGTGCTTTGCTTGCAAAATAAATATCCACCATATTGGTATGTCAAAATAAGGTCCTACTGAGGAGTCTGTACAATGTTCAGGATGCTCCTTTTCTCCACACATGCAGTGTGGCCCTCACTTCTTGTCACTTTGATTTCCAGTGATCTTTAAACTCTGTTGAGCTATCTGGACTTCATTTTCAATTCTTCACTGAAGAATGAGATGTTTCTCTCGAGAAATATTTGAAGGAACAAACATGAGCTGTCATCTCCAGTGACAGTATGTGTAATCATTGTGTAATTTTCTTTAATTTGTTCAATGATGAAGTTAATAGTGACATTGAAAATATTACTTTAAGATTATTAGATGAGCAGAGGAGTTTACGTTGAAAATGTTTGTTCCAGTTTTCACTTTCATCACTTTTCTTTTTCAAAGTATGATGATGTGTATCTTTCTTGCATTTCATTTGGAATAATAGTGAAAATTCTTTCACATAGCATGAAAAGCTATTTTATGGAGAGAGAGAATATGCTGTGCTGTTACGTGCAGCTTGAACTCTGTTTCAGATAGTTCATGCCTGCTCTGAGACTCATACACTTCAGCCTTAGCACTGTTTTTTATTGGTGAATATTTACCTTGTTAAAGAAATTAGGTCCTCAACAAGATCCTGAAGCAACCAATGAAAATGTAGTCCCATATATTTCATGATTCTGGGAAGAGCAAAAGCATACCTTGGTTTGCAAGCATATGGCATTTTTTTCATTTATTTATATAAGATACCCGAGATATTATTGGTATTTTTCCTTTCTAGAAATTTCTAGCCTTCATCTTTTTTTCCTTTTATTTTTTTTTTTTGTCTATCTTTAAATATTTTTCAGTGTGTCTTAATGTCATGGTTTCCAAAGCTGGAAGTTTGTCCTTACTCCTACTCTTGTTATACTTAAGTGTTAAAAGTAATCTCTTCCTCTCTCCCTTTCTTCAGTTGGAAATTGAATCTACTTCTGAAAGACATAAAACCTGTAAAAGTCATACTATAATCCAGATAGTCATTGACTAATCATTGGAATGTTTCTTAAAATTTAGCCAAAATTCTTGCTCCTATTTATTCCGTCTGGTATTCATCTCTAGCAGTTCAAAAGCTTTATTTGAACACCATAAAGCTCCTTTGGTATAATCTGCTCCTTTTTTTTTTCTTCAGTTTTTTCAGTATTGAAAATATTAATAGAACACTTGAGTACTTTTCTTTTTCAAAAGTTTTGTGGTCAGTTTTTCTACATATGAAAATTATTTTAGCATCAAACAAGAGCACTTTAATCTCAGTAAAGATTAAGGAATTGTAGTATATTAAGAGCTTGTTACATAGATGTTGTATATCAAGAGGGTTATGAATTTCTAACTTAAAATAAATCTTTTTACACTCTGTACCCTTTCATTTTTTGCTCAGTATTACTGATTTAGTGCTGAACATCTACATCCATCATTAATAAATATAGTGTTCCTTACAAATATAGTGTTCCTTACAAAAATGTTTTCTAAATATAGTTATGGTAAGGATATATATGACTACTGTCATAAATTCTTCATGTTGAAAGTCAGTCTGACTATGTCCAAATCAAACCACATAAAATTTAAGTTACATTATTAAGCATCAGCTTTCATGCATTTTTAAGAGTTCTCTTTTTTTGTCTGCTAAAATCCTGATTTGAGTGTGGACATTCTGTTGAAGCAGTCTGATCTTTATTTACTCTTCCTTTGGTTTATTTGGACCTTTGCTCCTAAGTCTAGCTTTTCTTACATGCCGATTTTATTTTCTTGATAAACTACTTGATCCTTACTTGGGATTTGACAAAATGTTGTAAAATCAATTACTTATTGTAGTCCTTAGGATCAAAGTAGAATTTTGGTTCTTAAAATAGTAACTATTTTTACCCTAAAACAAAACAGTGATAAAAGACTCTGTGTCTTTTTATCCATTTAAAAAAAGGGTTGATAACTGGTAAACTACCATCAAATGACAATTGTTATAAAGGCTAGGAGACCGAGTTATTAAAAAAAAATAAATAAAATTAGTATTAAAATAGTCAAGTTGTTTAAAAAAAACAAAAACACTTCAGGTACAGTCTAGTATTTTCACTTTTTAACAAGAAGAATATTTATACTGTGCTCCAAGGATCACACCAGCAGCTAGCTTTGAACTAATTAATACAGGTTGTGAAGATCTCAAAGGCCACTGCATTGATTTATCATACCTGGCTGAATTTCATGTGGAAAAAGAAATTAATTTGTGTGTAAAATTGGGGGGTGTGGGGGTGTGGGGAGGGGTGTGGGGGTTAAGACTTTCAGATAGAGATCCTGTTCACTAGCTTAAGTAAATTCTTTTCTGTTGACTGTATGTCACCAAAGCTATTTACTTGCCGAGACACAGAAGAGATTTTGACTTAACTGAAACGGGGAGCTGCTAGAGTTAGTCTTTCTGATCCTTTTTTGAAATACGGTAGTAGGCAGTGGGATACTGTCTGCTAGACCTGATTCAGTGTTAGCGGGCTTGAATCTTTGTTCAGACTTATCTAATAGACCAGGGAGTATTTTAAGAAAGAACACAATTTCTCTCTCGTTTTTTTTTACTGTGATGGAAGCTTAGCCACTGTGTAACCAGGAACACAAGAGTCATAAACTGAGAGAGAACGAAGGCTAAAGGAACCCTGACTATTGCTTAGTAGTTATAGTAGTTGTCTTGGGAAGGGACAGAACTGAGCTACTGACTCATACTGACCATATATAACATAATTAAAAGTGTTCAGAAAGCCCCAGGAATTGCAAATTCTTCAGATATCAGATGAAACTAACATATTTAGATTCCCTTGCCTGTGTTCAAAAGACATTCATTTATGAAAATGTCCAAGCTCCTCGTATGGGCACCTGAACTCCACTGAAGCAGAATTCCAGCTCTGAATTCCCATTTCTGGCAAGTTTCCATGCTAAATGTTGTACATAAGGGTTTTAAGCTTTTGTTTTGAATGTTGTCTTTGTAGAGTTTGGTAATCATGCATATATAATACCATTTGCCTATAATATAAGCAACATAGAATCTGAGATTTTTTTTAAGCCTTTTTTATTTTTCTTGATAGAATTTAATAAAACATCTTCCTGAACAAGAACAATTGAATGCATTGTCCAAGTTCAAGAATGAGTATAATAATTTGTCGGAGCCAGAGCAGTTTGGAGTTGTGGTGAGCTCTCTTTTGTTATCCCTTTTTTTTTTTTATGTGTGTGTTTTGTGAAATACAATTTTAATATAATATTTTAGAAACAATAGCAGCTATTTTTTCCTAAATGTGAAGAAGTTCCTGACTGGGAGAAGAGTATAAGTCAAAATCAGTTTTTAACATGAAAACATTTTTAATTTCTCTTGGAGGGCAGAAGTTTTCAATAGGTCACGTTTTTGCTTTCTTAATATGGAGTGTTATGCATTTGCTATTCATCAAAGTTTCAATCTCCATTGGGCTTGGTTGTATCTTTTGTTTTATTCTGGCTGGAGAGCAGGCTTAGAACTTCTAATAATTTCTTTAAGAACTGTTGTAGACGAAAAAAAAAAGTCAACAGTTCTGCCCAGTATAGCTGTTTGGTTGTGGTTTTGGTGCTTTTTTATTTGTATTTTTGGTTGTGGTTTTTGTTTGTTTTGGTTGGTTGGTTGGTTTTGTTTTTTTTGTGTGTGTTGGTTTTTTTTTTTTCTTAAAATTGCTGATTTATGCCTAATTTTTTTACTGTTTTCAAATGAGGTCAATCAAGCACACAATACAGGGCATTCCAGTTTTTCTTTTAGGTGAGTGGTGTTTTGTAGTTATGGTGTTTTAGAGAGTTTGGAATCCCATGATAATTTGCTCTAAAGTTGTGATTAAGGGAATGACTAAATGTCCTGGGTTTAGCAGTAGCAGTCAATTTTTCTCCCTTCTGGGTAGCTGGTGTAGCATTGTGTTTTGACTTTCAGCCTGGGAACAGTGCTGATAATACTGATGTTTTCAGTTGTTGCTAAGTAATGTTTACCCTGACCAAGGACTTTGTGAGGCTCATGCTCTGCCAGGGAGGAGGGGAAGCTGGGAGGAAGCAGAGACAGGACACCTGACCCAAGCTAGCCAAAGAGGTATTCCATACCACCGCACTGGGAGTTACCTGGAAGGACACGGGGTTTTCTGGGTCGGACTCGTTTCTTGGCGAGTGGTATTGTATTATCTTCCCTTGTTATTTTCTCTTATCATTGTTGTCGTTGGTAGTAGCGGTGGTGATTTGTGTTGTACATTGGTTGCTGGACTGTTCTTGTCTCAACCCATGGGAGTTGCACTCTTTCGATTCTCCTCCCCATCCCCCCGGGAACAGGGAAGGGGAGAGACCCCGGGGGCGGGGGGGACACGGGCCTCGATTGCTTCCAGCCCGGCACCACTCACTGGGAGTGAGTGAACAAGCTGTCTGGCTACGTTTAAACCATGACACTAAACTATTTGACTCCCAAGAAAAAGCCTGAGTAGTGAATAAACGGATAATTACTACTTGTGTGATAATAAAATGTTCTATAATGGAAACCTTTTTTTATCCTTCTGTCTTTGCATTCAAAGTCAAGATTTGGTATTCTGAAAGAAATGGCTAGACACTTACTGAGACACTGGCATGCTGTGACAGTTACAGTATTGCATATGCTAGTTCAACCAAAGTTAATTAACTTTTATTGTTGGCTTAAAGACGTTGAGGGCATAACTCTATAAACACTTCAGGTTCCCTTCATGAGTGTGGCTGCTTTATTTTATTTTTGTAGTGTTTCTATGGGTTGCTTTTGTGTCTACTGCAAACTTCCTCTTTTTAAGTTATTTTGAACTTTTATGTTTTTGATTAATTCAGCAGTAAGTGTAACGTAAATACTTTATTACTCTTATCTTCTCCTCCAGACTTTAGGTTTTTCCTTAGCTAAACTACTTTATTTTTCTATACATCCTTTCTTTCACTTAGTCTAGGCTGATGCTTCAGAGCACACATAATATCACCTATTGCCTATTATCACCATAGTGAGGCGCTGCCACAGGTTCCTCAGAGAAGCTGTGGCTGCCCATCCCTGCCTGTGTTCAAGGCCAGGTTGGACGGGCTTGAGCAACCTGCTCTAGTGGAAGGTGTCCCTGCCCATGGCATGGGGGTTGGAACTAGATGCTCTTACGGTTCTTTCCAAACCTAATCATTCTGTGAGTCTGTGATTCTGTGAGTCAGTTACTGTGGAGTTTGGTTTTGAGGGGTTTATGGTGGTTTGTTTTCTGGGGTTTTTTTTTGGTTGATTTATTTTTTTTTTTGGTTGGTTGTTTTTTTGTCGTTGTTGGTTGGTTGTTTTTTTAATTGGCCGGCCATTTAGACATTCACTCTGCTCTAGCAATATATCCAGTCATATCCAAATATAAGTTTGCCTATGTTCTTACTTATCTTCATCCTTATTAGAGCACTAATGGTTTTATCTTTTCCTTGTGTTCGACTATTGATGATGAGCTTATTGCTGGTTTTCGTCTTTTCATCTTCCCCATGTAAATAATTTTATTTTTTTTTTTTATGTATTTCAATTTTTTTCTCACCCTTACTCTAGCTGGTAGAAGTTCCTTATCTTGATTGTGTGACATTCCAAAAGATTGGTTTCTGTCAAAACTGGGTTGTGCAAAGAAGAGCTCCTGTCTGCATATGAAATTCTGAATTGCTTCTTCCAGAGACCAAGACCTACCTGTAATGAGTGTATTTATCAGCCCTGTTGTGTCGTTTTACTGAAGCTGTGACAGCCTTACTGCTCCTGTTTTCTGTAATAGTTCTATGAAATACTGAACAATTTCCTACCAGCGGTTGATGAGTTTCTCATGTTTACCTGCACATAATTATAGCTATTATTTGGTCATCTCAAGTTTCAGCTTCATTTTGACTTTAATGGTTTTGTCTGAGTGGTGTAGCACCTGTCTTGTAACAGTGATGACCATGCAACATGTGTCTGGTTACAGCTGAGGCAGAAACCAATATGCATAGCTGTTTTAGCTGTGTGGGTTGTTGGCTGGATTTTAGGTTGTTTTTTCCCTCTTAGTGTAACTCTCAGGGTATTGTGTGGCTTTCCAGGAGCAACAGGGCATTTCTCTGGCCATGTGAGCCAAGCTAACGTCTAACATTGCTTCAGTTCCACTGCATCAGAGTGTGTTTTCCTTTGTTCTCCAGGCACTGACAGTGTTCTGGTGTGAGTCCACTGTTGACTAACCTGGGAACAGCCCTGCTTTTCTTACCTCTTACTTATGCCATCGAAAGCTGCCATTTGTCTGCCAAGTGAAGATGCTGATAACTTCAGAAAAAGTAATGTTAATTTAGATATTCTCTTGAGAGAAACTTGAGGAGAAAGATCACCATGGGTAATCTTAAGTGTAAAGAACAGGCAAAATAAAGGGATTTGGACCATGGAGATGCAATTCAACTTCATAGGAAAAGAACTTAGGGATGACAAAATAAAATAACAATATAGGTATATTGAAGAAAGCAGAACTGAAAGTTTCTAAATCATCTGGTTTATTGGGAAACACAACTTGTAGAATAATTTTTAACAAGAACTCTTGTGAACCTTTTTTAATGACAGATTATCTTGTGAATAAATAGGAAGTCCAAGTTAAATACTATTCTGAGTTATGGCTAACAGTTGCGTAGGACTTTGTGAAAATATGAACAAAAAAGTAGTGGAGATCACTTGCACAAATACAGCTTAATTAAGAATGTGATCCAATAATACAGTGGTATTAACTTCAGGCAGGAAAGGTTATGGCCTTTTAAAAAGTATAGCATGAGAAACGAAATAATATGTGGTTATTTGAGAGATTGCTGGAAAGTTCAAAAATAAACCATTATTTATTACAGTTATTTTAATAAAGCTATAAAAGATGTGAGTCAACATTTGTCCAGTGCTTTTTGAATGTAAAATATTCAAGTACTAAAAAATTGTCTTCTGTTATTGTTCATTTGTATTAATTCGATCTGAGTCTGAGGTTTTTTTTTCTGAGATATTAAAAGCGTAAGGGTCATAAGCAACTGATAAGGGCAGCTTACTGCTTGCTTTTTTAAAGTATACTTTCTGAACTTCTGAGTTGAAGGATAAATACAAAAGAGAAGTTTAAGTAACATAAAGCTTTTAAGTTTCAGACTTGCATGGGGAAATGAGCATAGAAGAAAAATGCTCACTGTGAGATTTTATGGGAAAGGAAAAGTAATTCTTTACTTACAAAACCTTGATGTAAATTAGTTTTTACCTGCTCAGTTTCTTACAGATTTAATTCACTTTTGCTGTCATAGCTATGTTCTTCTGAGCACCACCTTGTGCGTGGGTTCAAGCAGTCTGACCAGGATTGCTGATGTACAGCACAGAGGACACAGGACTCAACACCATGTTATGTCTCTGTTGTGGTTCTTGGTTGGTGACAGCAAGCTTTTTTGGACAGATCTTTCATACAGTCATAAAACATCAGTTGGCATGAGGATATCTCTATCTCGGAATCTCCTAACTTCAGCTTCTTGTAAAGATTGACTAGGTCGCTGCCCACTGATTTACTTATCCTTGTTTTGAATCTATTTTCAAAATACATGGTTTAGTTTGCTGGTAGGCTAGTAAGAAAATGAATAATTTAGACTATCTTAAATTGGAAGGGACCCATATAGACTGAGTCGAACTGCCTGCTCCTTGCAAGACTGCCTAAAACTAAATCATATTACTAAGAGCATCATTCAGATGCTCCTTGAACTCTGATGGGCTTGATGCCATGATCGCTTGCTTGGGGAGCCTGTTCCAGTGGCCAACCATCCTCTCAGTGAAGAATCTTTTCCTAATCATAGAATCCTATGTCCAACTTGAACTTCCCCTGAAGCAGCTTAATTCTATATTCTTGTATCCTGTCACTGGTCATCAGATAGAGGTGATCAGGCATCCCTGCACCTCTTGGACATGATATTTCAGGGCATTTTTGGAGGCATAGAGGTGCATGGCAATGTTTGGTGTTGTATCAGGTGGCTCCAGATCTTTGCCCCCACCCTACTCAAATTATTTTGGGATGTGGTTTACATAAATGATTGCCAGAATACTCAAAATACAATTGATTCTTTATGGAGTTGCATGGTCTACCTCTCCCCATGCTTCTGCCCACACAACAATGCTAATGCTTTAGGCTTGTCAGTGCCAATGTACGTTAACTGCCTTTTCACCAGGAACCATTCCCCAAGGTAGTTCTGATTTGGTTATGCTGCAAGGAGAGAGCTGTCAAGTAGTAAGCATGTAGACTTGTCAGTGCCTTTAATCCTTAGTGGTGTAAAATAATCCTGGACAAATTTAATTTAGTAACATGGTTTTAAATCCATAAATGCAATTCCATTAACAAAAAAATCATGATTTTGATGTTCTTTGAAACACTTTTGATTTTAAAAGTTGCTAATACCTGTCAGGATGTGACTAGTGGACATTTGACCTCAGGTGCAGGCAACAGTATTACCAGTCTCACACCTGAGATTAGTATCTCAAGAGCCACGTGTGATAACTGCTGCTTTATTTCTTTTTTTAAAACTTGAGATATTTGTAAGTATGTTCCCGTATTGTCCTGGAGTGAAAAGAAAGAAACAGTTTTTTCCTTGGTTGCTTATTTACTGGAAAGTAAAAATTGAGGCAATTATGAAATACTGTTTCAGAAATAATTCTGAAACTAATAATTGTTTCAGAAATAATTATTATTTCAGAAATAATAAAATTAATGCCCTGTCCTTGTGAAATACACTGTTAGGTAACCCAAATAGAATTTGGCAAGCAGTCCTCATGTGGCTTCACAGCTTGTTCGTTGATGGATGTGTTTTTAATGAGTTCATACCAAAGGAAAAGATTTCACTAGATTAAATTGAAGATTGGAGTGAAGCCTGATGAAAGCTAGTTTGTCTTAAATAATTTAGCAGACACTTAAAATGATCAATTCCATATTCAGCTGATGGCTTCACCTGTATGTCCGCATTGAGGATAACTCAGAATGTATTAGTGTTTCTTACTGTTTTTTGGAAAATATCATACTTACCACTCTACCTGCAGAGGTATACTCTGCCTTTCCTAACACTTGATGGTTTGTCACAGCCACACCTACTGACATTTCATTTGGTTCAAAATCTCAAAGTGGTGAGGTGCACCTGTGTTGTGAGATCTTTTGACTGTGTAATTTCTGTCTGTATAGCTTACCTTCCTTTCTTGTGTTCTAGAAGTCATGTGTCTGCTGCTCTGCCTTGTCCGTGTTCTCTATCAGTAATTCCAGCCTTTCCAGAAGTGTTGCCAAAGATTAACTTTCTATTAAATGCCATCTGTGACAGTCAAAAGATCTTTATGGCAAACTGCAGCTAAGTTGGTGTCTTGCAAACTTTGGACATGGATAGGCTGGAGAACCAGGCTCCAGAAATACTTTCTGAAGGTGGCCATTTGCAGTTGCTATTTGATTGAATTATGTTACTTCCTCTGTATCACTGAAAGATTGTGATGATGAATTATAGAGGAATGTCCCTATTAAAGCTTCAGTAGCAGCAGGTCTCACTCTCTTACCCTGTTCAGTTCTGGTAAAACTATTTTGGGTAGCTAATCTAAAGAATAGGTTAAAAAATTTTGTCTTACTGCTGTCTGATGTTGATTCAGAGGGCTGAAAGTGGTTGGTTGGTTAATGTTTCTTCTAGCACACACATAGGCTATCTCAGTTTTCTTCTTGGCAGATACTGCTACAACTTCAGATCAGTGAGGTTTGTCTGAAGGGTTCTCATCTTGTGCCTCCAGTCATTCACTTTTCAGATTTGTCTGTATGTCTTAATAGCCTGTCCTGAATCTGATTTGTTGCTTTTGCTTGACTAGAAATGTAAACAGGGCTCTAATGTTCATGTTGTGATTTGAACATCTTAAGAAAAACACTTCTGTTTTGAGTAAGGGCCATGATCAGTACATGATTCTGCCATCCTGACTTGGCAACTTGAAGGGTGTCTTGGAATTTAGCCATGTAAATGGAGAGAGGCATCCAAATGACTGGCTAATGTAGGGCAGCTGTGCTGAAAGAATTTTGAGGCTAGTCAGTACCTCTTGAAATTACTATGCAGATATTTAACGTGTTCTAACTTTAGACTTCAGAGCTCAGTGGAGCTCCTATGGTGCCCAGGTGCTTTAGGATTTACTTTCCCTTTGATTGTTTTGTGGAACTGAGAAACTTTCTCTGGGATATGCAAGCTGTCTTACACAGCATTCACTTGCATAATGCTTCCTGTTGGACTGTTTTTGCCACAGACGATCTGTGCTTCAAAATACACTAAATAACATATGGATAAAAATTCCAAAGTTGTTACTGAATTCTCTAGTGTCAGGACTCTAGAAGATCTACAGTGGAATGCTTTTTCTTTGCCAGTACTGTCATCATCATAGACACTTGCCTTCCTTGCTTAGGAAACTAACTTGTATATCTTGCTGGATCAGTAGAGAAGACTATTCTAAATATTATCATGCTTGAGATCTGAGCTTTTTTGAAACAGGTCATGTCTGTCACACCAAAGACATTATCATCAGCTTCTATTATGGTCTGATACCACTGTGTATTGCTTAAATAATTATGTGGCATTGCATTCCACTTTTATGTTGGAGTTGTTATGGTGGTTCAACCTGATGGAAAGCAATAAGCCTTCTGTCATGGTTCTCAGAAATTTCTATCCATACCTGAATCATCTCTCTGCATCTTCATGGCCTGTATGTTGAGAGACTCAAAGTAATGCTATACTTACTTTTCATTTGGAGGTGGATTCATGGTAGTAGCCAGGCAGAAGATGAGACATTTATTTTGAGGTGAAGCTGGTGAGATTTTTTTCTATCTGGAATATAACTAGATCTGTTTTACTTTTAGAAGCTTTTCTCTGTTTGGTTTAATATTCTATTTTAAATTCCTCAATGGCTTCTGGTAGAAATTTATTTATTTTTGCTGCCTGGCTTAATTAGAGGTTTTACAGAGGATTTTTACCTATATTAAACTCTTGGCTTGGTTTCACATGAGGAAAGCTTTTCAGTCTAGTGGTTGGTTAATCTGCTTCATATGTACCTTTTAATGAAAATAGCTTTTCTGACATCTGTTATGTCTGCTAAAAATAATAGAATTTTGGAAATTCAGACCTTCCAATTCTTGGATAATTCCTTTTTAGGAAAGCACCATTGTCTAAATTCAACTTAGAGAAACAAAAGTTGTCTCTGTATTCTTTTCTGACATGATGTCAGTAAATTTAATTGTATTTTTTGGGTAAGACAAAGTCACCCCTTTGTTGTCATAGTAGAACATGCTTATTCCTGAATTTCAGTGTGAGGACTGTAAACGCAGCTTACTTTGACAGCTGTGTTGTAGCCCCCATTGGCAATTTGGTTCTATTTCTTAAGACAAGTGACTTCTGGAGAATTCAAATGGAATGCCCCCATTTCTGAGATCTGCAGACTGGTCTTACCGGTCCATCTTTGTTGAACATAATGCCATCAAAAACAGTACTGAGGATTTTCTGCACTGTACATCAGTGCACTGTTATCCACAAGACAAGTCTACCTTTGTGCAGCTAGGAGGTAATTGATAGCTATTGTTCCTGTGTCACAGTACGCTTCCTTCTCTTCTGCCCTGAATACCTTTAGGAAAATCTTGAATTTGCAAGGAATTGAGTCAGCAGTGCAAATTCAAGCTGTTTATAATTCAAAATGGGTGTCCCCTCAATCAGTGCTAGTGGGCTGAAAAGTCATCAATTCAGTTTTAGGCATGTGCACGTATCTGTGTTGTAAGTGTAAAGACTTTCTGATCTCTCACAAGTAATTTTAATTTTGAGTTGGCAGGTTTTGACTTTACTGCCATTAATTTGAGGAAAAGAGTATGTCAAAGGTGAAGGAGAACCATTTCCAGATAGCCATAAAAAAATCTCAACAAAAATACTCTTCCATTGTCATGGATTGATTTCCCATACACAAAAATAATGTTTAGTCTTTCCAGAATGCTGGTGGGCTTCACTAAGATTTAGGCATGTTGACTGCACATTTCAAATTGAGCAGGTTGTGGTTTTTTTTTTTTAACCATGATTCAAAGCCTGTTAAGGTGGGAGTTCTTCGTCACTTTAACTTTTTTCCTGCTGTCCCAGTGCCTGCATCTGAAGTAGAGTTCATTGGTGCTGCAGTGATGAAAACAATACATTTTCCATAGGAGATGCCCTTCCAGTTTATTCTCTTAGGTGGCTTCGCTGTAGCTGATACTTTACTTTTTGGATGGGAACACTTTCAGGTGGTCTGACAGCCTTCATACTGTTGATTCTGTAAGGAAGGTATATTGTGAAACTGGAACCCTTGCAGTGTTTTTCTCTACGAGCTTGTAAGAATGAATCACATTCAGTGATCAAATTTAATGGCAGTGTAACTTCTGAGACATGTTCCTTTACTTGACATCAACAAAGCAGACAGTGAAAGTACACATTTACTAGATGGCACACACTTGGAGGTGCCTTCTGATTTATGCTGTATTTGAGAGAAAAACCTCTTTTTGTTGTTGGATAAAGGATTGTGAGAGCTGCTACTGGACAGCTCAACTCAGTTGTCAATTCCCATTTGGATTTGCACATAGTGAGAATATTCTTGTGAACTATTACTGGAAAAATAAAACAATTTGTCACCCATACACGGAGTTTGCTGACATGTGTAGTCGACTCTCTTTAGCTTTCTACTTCAACTTTTTTCTTTAATTATTTAGATTTTCTGTTTTCAGGGTTCCACTGTAAGGACATAATTAGGCTTATGTATTTATATGCTGAGTACAAAAATTATAGGGCATGAACATAAGCCTCCCAACATCACAACACTTAAATTCCTAGCCTCTCTTGTGATAAGGTGTATGGATTTTACAGTTTTAATGTATTTGTAGATTACATATCACAAAGAAATCCGTATATTGCTAAGGAAGCTCTCCATTGCCTCCCTTCGCAGTTACTGACTTAGATAAAAGGTAAACAAATAGTTGCTAGAAAATGCATTGTAGATGAACTATGGATTTCAGAGTGTTTAAAAAGATTTCTTAAAAAAGCCCAATGGCATTTCTGCTGTGTTTCTAGCATGTGCTTCTGTTTCTTATTTTTTAGATTATATATTTATGTATCCATCCTTAAGACTTATGTGTGGAACTTCTTAATTTGTTGTGGTTCAACAGGTTTTGATGAAAACTTAGCATCTTTTATGTTTACGCACTTGCTCACATTTGTGCAACACATCTTTATGTTCTAAAATACTTAATTATTTTGATTTCAAGAATTGGCCTGTCTCAGAAGCCAAAAGTCAATTAGTGCTGCATTATTGGCTGGTTCAGTAGTATCTTAAGTCTGGTACCATTCAAAATCCATGAAATATACGCTTTATTTTGCTAGCTCCATGATTTAATATTAATGATCACCTCTATTACATGTTGAGCAGAGAGAAATAAAAAAAATCTTGATAATTTCAACAAAATTTTGTGGTGTTTTTTTTTCTAGGCTACTCTCACTTTTTTCCTGACTGAATGGAGAACAAAACTTTATTATTATTATTATTATTCTCAATGTTCTGAGGAGTAGTAGTATGTATATATATCTAATAAGTAAATTGTTTGAGGAAAAGGAAAAAATACTGATTTTTCCTGATGGAGCTGGGAGAATGACCTTGTGAAACTTGCTTCTGTCCAATACCTTAATATTCTTTTAGGTATTAATTCCTAAGTTAGGTATAAAGTTGTAAGAGGAATTGTGAAATACCCTGTTTAAATGTAAGTCTGATTACCTGTTTTTAAGCAAGAATTTTTTCACACTATTGGATGCTATTCAAGAACATCTTAAGAACCCAGACATGCACAAGTCCATGGGACCTGATGAAATCCATCTGTGGGTCCTTGATAGAGCTGGCAAATGAAGTTTCTAAGCCACTGCCCATCATATTTGAAAAATCATTGCAGTCAGGTGAAGTGACTGGAAAAAGGGAAATATAACCCCCATTTTCAAGAAGGGGAAAATGGATGACCCGGGGAACTACAGACCAGTCAGTCTCACCTCTGTGCCTGGCAAAATCTTGGAGCAGATTCTCCTGGAAGGCATGCAAAGGCACATGAAAAATCAACAAGGTGCTTGGTGACAGCCAGCATGGCTTCACTAAGGGGAAATCCTGCCTGACCAATTTGGTGGCCTTCTATGATGGGGCTACAGAACTGATGGACAGGGGTAGAGCAGTTGATGTCACCTACCTGGACTTGTGTAAAGCGTTCCACACTGTCCCACACGACATCCTTGTCTCTAAATTGGAGAGACCTCAATTTGATGAATGGACCATTCGGCGGATAAAGAACTGGCTGTATGGCCGCACACAAAGAGTTGTGTTCAATGGCTCTATGTCCAGCTGGAGACCAGTAATGAGTGATGTCCCTCAGGGGTCGGTGTTGGGACCAGTCTTGTTTAACATCTTTGTCGCTGACATGGACAGTGGGATTGAGTGTGTCCTCAGCAAGTTTGCCGATGACACCAAGCTGTGTGGCTCAGTTGATACGCTGGAGGGAAGGAATGCCATCCAGAGGGACCTTGACATGCTTGTGAGGTGTGGGCTGATGCCAAACTCATGAGGCTTAACCATGCCAAGTGCAAGGACCTACACCTGGGTGGGAGCAATCCCAGGCACAGCTACAGGTTGGGCAGAGAAGAGATTCAGAGCAGCCCTGCAGAGAAGGTCTTGGGGGTGTTGGTCGATGAGAAAATGAACATGAGCTGGTTTCAGTGTGCTCTCACAGCCCAGAAAGCCAACTGAATCCTGGGCTGCATCAGAAGGAATGTGACCAGCAGGTGGAAGGAGGTGATCCTGCCCCTCTACTCTGCTCTCCTGAGACCTCACTTGGAGTATTGTGTACAGTTCTGGTGTCCTCAACATAAGAAGGACATGGAACTTTTGGAACAAGTCCAGAGGAGGGCCAGGAGGATGATCAGGGGTCTGGAGCACCTCCCATATGAAGATAGGCTGAGAAAGTTGGGTCTGTTCAGCCTGGAGAACAGAAGGCTGCGTGGAGACCTCATAGCAGCCTTCCAGTATCTGAAGGGGGCTACAAGGATGCTGGAGAAGGACTCTTCATTAGGACTGTAGCGACAGAACAAGGGGTAACGGGTTAAAACTTAAACAGGGGAAGTTTAGATTCGATATAAGAAGGAAATTCTTTCCTGTTAGGGTGGTGAGGCACTGGAATAGGTTGCCCAGGGAGGTTGTGAATGCTCCATGCCTGGTGGTGTTCGAGGCCAGGTTGGACAGAGCCTTGTGTGATATGGTTTAGTGTGAGGTGTCCCTGCCCATGGCAGGGGGTTGTAACTAGGTGATCCTAAGGTCCTAATTATTCTATGATTCTGTGATGAGTACAGAATAACTGCCTAGTTGATACTGAGCTAATGTTCAGACTATATGCATTTTAGTGTTTTACTTTAGGACCAAGTTGAAGGCAGTCTGTAGATTAAAGCTTAATACTGGAGCTGATTTTCAACCTAGTCTTATCTGAAAGACATTATGTTTGTGTGCTCTGTGTTCAAAACCAAAGCATGGTTACTGGAAAAGATTGCTTATTTTACTTCAAGATTTCTTATTTGTGTTAAAGTGCAAACAGTATGTTTTCTTCAGTAGGGCGTCATCAGGTGGTTTCACTGCTAGACAAGTATTGCAAAGTGGCGTGGTAGCATAAAATGTTAACTCTACTTGATTTTATTTTCTAATACTGCTACTGTAAACCCAATAAAATAGACTGAAAATTTTATTCTTTTCTGATTCTATATCAAACCAACTCTAGATTAGACTGCCTTCAGTATCAGATTAAGTAAGGTAAGGTGTTCGATTTTCCACTGAAATAGATGCCAAGTGTCACCATTATACTCATCACTGAGTCTCTTGTGGGTTAATCAGCAGCAAACACTTGTGAACGTTACAGTGTCAGAGCTTTTTTAACATTGATAGACTAGCTATGGGTTGAGAAGTATTCTACAAAACCTTAGGCATCACTATGGGTTGGAGTGGGATATTTCCAATACGAAGGCAAACTGTTAAGTCCACTTTAAGAAACCTGTTACTTTGTAGGAGTAGTGCCAATATTATTGCTTCTTTTCTTGCACTGAAAAGTATTGATAGCTGGAAACCATAACACCTGTGTTTTATTTTTAAAAAGCCCAAAACCTGGTTAAAGATTTCAGGAATTGTCAAGACATTAGTGGCTTGAACCTTGCCTTGAAAATCAAAAATGCAGGTACGGGGAAGAACGTGTTACAGAATTCATCGAGCTGGTGAGAAAATGGGGAGGGGAAAAATGAGGGAAGAAGCTCATGGAAGAATTTGAGAATAATATTTCTCATGTGGAAACAGAGCAGGTTGGAAAAAAAAAAACACTGTTTCTGCCATGGAAGAAGGAAAGAGCAAGGAACATTTAATACCTGTTTAGGGAGAAAAGAACAAGAATGGAAAATAGTAAGCATCTGGGATTGTATGTGATGCCAAACCAAAAAATGTTTGAAGATTTATGTGATACAGTTGGAAGGATGAGTAGTACACTGGAGACTTGAGAGATGGAGGAATTTAATTTACTGAATGCATTCAGTGTTCCTTGACTAAATAAGTGATAACATTTGGAGTCTTCTTGCTTGAATATAGTAAATAATGTGCTAAGAATGTCTGGGGTGGGAATTCGGTGACCTATGCTATATGGGAATTGAATCTTCTCTTGAAAATGCTTGATCAGTAAACCATTGAAAAAGCCAAGTTTTTTGCATATGATCTACAGAAGGTATTGGTTTCCTGGTAGCGTTCTGGTTTACCTAATTATCTGTATACGGTTAATATATACAAGAGTACAGTGGGGTACGAATACTGGCATATATTAATGTATGCTATATGAAGTGTTTCATAGGTGAGATTTTTCAAAACTGTTATTTTCCTGCAAGTTTATTGTAAGCTCTTATTGAAATAAGCTTTTAAATATTTGCACCAGAAAATGAGATTTGCCTTGTTTTGGTACATTCTGAGTTATACAAAATTTGTGAACTACTTTTATTACTTTGTAACAACCGGGTCATAAACTTGGATTAGTTTTATAGGATTTGGTATATGAGTTGACAGATGTGATATATGATGACACTTTATCTTTTATTGCTTACACATACTAGTTATTGGGAAAGGATGGGGGCAGTTCATATTAACCACAAGATGGGATTTCAGTTGCTTACCCAAGTGTCTCTCATTCATTCAATCAGTTATAGCAGATATATTGCTTCTTCAAGCCTGTCACACCAATAAATCATTTCAGATTGTATGCATTTGTACAGTGCCAAAGTGTACCATGAATTTTAAAGGAAATCTCCTATTTTCTTTTCAATCAGATGAGCAGCGTGAAGAGACTACAGCCACGGCTCAGTGCTATTCTGTTTAAGCTTCAGTTTGAGGAGCAGGTGAACAACATCAAACCTGACATTATGGCTGTCAGTGCTGCCTGTGAAGAGATAAAGAAGAGTAAAAGCTTTAGCAAGCTGCTGGAACTAGTATTGTTAATGGGAAACTACATGAATGCAGGTTCTCGGAATGCACAGACCTTTGGATATAATCTCAGCTCCCTATGTAAAGTGAGTTTTGAACTATCTGTGTTGAGTAACACATTTACTTTTTCATTTGTTTTTATTATGCTACTTAAATACTTTGTTTTGATGTTTTTTTCTGCAGTTAATCGGTTAATTCTTTGGTTTCTTTTTTCTTTTTTTTTTTTAATAATTCTTAACATTAGTTGATGGTTTGAGCAATACAGCTAAGCTGTGTACAGTCATCTTGAGACTGGCTTGCCTTTAAACTTTTACAAGATTTCAAGTGAATGCTAAACAAACCAAACCAAACTAAATAAGGTTATGCAAAAAACATATTACTGTGATCATAGTGATGTTGTAGTCTTAAATGTATGAGCCCTTCTAAGACTGTCACATTTTAATCTGTTTTAAAACAGTTATGTTTTCTCTTTTACATATATTTTCTCTTTATTTGATTCTCTTTTATTGTTGCCCAGTTTCATTAGTTGCCTGTTTCTTCTAATTTTCCTTACATTTTCACTCTTTCAACTTTTATATAAGGTGTATACAAGAAGACATCTACGCTTTTCTGAGTGTTAACTTATAGTCGATTCTAATCCTTATTGCCTTCCCCTTATTTAGTGTTATTTTTTTTTCCTGTGCCCTCTGGAAGGTCACTGCAAAATCTGCAGAGGGCGCATATGTATGTAATAGTCCTTTTGAGAAAGGAATTATTGGGGAGTTTGTATGCACTCTTTGTCTTCTGTCAGCTTCTTTATTTTTTATACAAGAGAAAATACAATATGTTAACTTCTACGTTCTTTAAAGTAATCACCCTTACTCTGCCATGTTTCAGGAATAATTCTTTCACTATGCTTCTCAACTGTTGAATGTGATACTGTAACTTAAATGAGAACTTAAATTCTCATAGAGAATAAGCTGTATACCTTTCTGAGTCTGAAGTAAACATTTAAGCTTGTATCAACCACATAGAGAAATACAGTGTAGATGAAATTAAGTTTGAAGTACAATTTGTTGAGAAACGTATGCAGAAGGAAAGGTATTAAAGGTTCTCTCTACAGGTGGGTGCATTTACTTTTTAGGTGTGATTTTACAAGTATCTGTTCTAGCTCTCCTTATATTTTCCGTATTTTTAATACATACGGCAACAAAGAAAGGAAATATGAGAACAATATGAGTTGTTACGGGCACTTTGCAGAGCAGGATCAAATTTCAAAATATGTTGGAGAAATAATTTAACATCTAGAATATGATAATTTTGAAGACTACCATGAAGTACTACATACGGGAAATTTAACTGATGTATGTAGATATTGAAAGTAAGGGGTGAATGGCAGAATTCCAGAAAATGTGCTTTATGTCTTGGCTAGCTCTATAGTGTTCTGGCATTAAATGCATTTGATAATCTAGGATGTCATAGTTGCTTAGATTTGCACTCTTAAATGTTATTTAGCTTTACAGAAGGTTACCCTGTTCTGTTAGAGAGAAAAAAATGTCTCTTTTAGTGGACCCTCTATGTACTATAAAGTTGGTAATTATCTACTACTTAGTTGGTACTGACAAGGTTTTAAGTGAAGTCTTAATTACTGCAGAAAACAAAGATTGACTGGTAAGAATACAAATGATAGTAACATGTAACACTTCTAAAATGAGAAAAAACATTTGGGTGTTTTTAATTTAGAAAAGCAAGGCGAAGGATGTGAAGAGGACATAACAGTGTCCTTTTGCTATTAATTGATGATAAAGAAGGCGTTTGAACACTTGTTTTCTATGTGGCTAAGGTAGGAGATGAAATAATTAATTGGCTTTACTAATAACAGAAGAAGTTTGCTTAAAAGATAAGAAAGCTTTTTGACTGTAAGTGTAGTTAAGAATTGGTAGTGAAGAAGACTTTGGAAAGCTTTTGAAATCCAGGTATGCTAATAATTCTCAAAATCTCCTTGAGGCCTAAGTAAGAGCTAAAATAAGCAATATTTTGAATCAAGTATTTAGTTGACTATTTGGAAAGTGTGTACGTGTTTCTTAAAATCAGGAAATAATTCAGGTGGGAAAGGATGTCAGTAAGCATCTAATCCAACCTTCTAGTCAAGGGAAATGCTGATCACTACCAATAGTCTGTAGATGAAGTAGATACAAAGCAATAAGGATCAAAAAAGGTAAATTACTCACTGTTATCAACATGCTTATTATGGTGTCATTTTAGCATTGCGTCATCTGATTAGACATGGTGATGCTGCTTTACTCCTTTCAGGACTTAATTAATTTATGCATAAACATATAGTAGTATGTTTCATTTATGTAAGGAATGTGTAACTAAAAAAATGAAGTTCCAATGACAAAGATTTCATACATATTTTATTTGGCATCACTTCATACTGGTTTGTAAATACCAGACCATGGCACTTAAAAACTTTTCTAGGGGAAAAGAACGCAACTTTAATGGTTGTTGAATGAATTCATTAATGTCCATACCAAGGGCAGGGGCATTGGACTGGATGAGCTTTAAAGGTCCCTTACAAGCGAAACCATTTTATGATTAGAAAAGAAATATGAATTATGATAAGTTTTTCTGGGAAGCAAAAAAACTATGGCCATCTTAGATTTTGTCTGTAAAATCTGAGATCTCTGCCATTAGATGTCCCAGGAGGAATGTAACCTACATTGAACTACTTGTTCTTTTGAAGGCTGAAAGATTTTCAGAGAGAGAATCGCTTTGCATTTACTATCCTACATGTATCAGGTACTAGTCACCATTTCCTAATTTACCTCATCCAATTGTGGCCTCATTTAGGAAGTCCGTGAGTGCCAAGTCTTCACTAGTTATGAAATTGTGTCTTACACAGACAGATCACTTTGTCTGGAAACATGGAGGTAAAACTATGTATGTTTAATTTGGGGATTTTCTTAACTGTGTGTAATGTCTGGGTTAATGCTTGATCTCCTCTGTTCTGAGAATAATAAAGTGGCTCAACTATTACAAATATTACTATTAAAACAGGAAAAATCCCTCCCAAACCAGTATTCCTTCAAGGCCCAAAACTAGAAAGCTGCAAATTGCAGACCACTGGTTGTCTGCACAGCAATTTTTAGTAGGGGTTCCGAGAACTAAACAAATTTGAAGTGGCTTCTATCCTTTGAAGATGTTGATTTCTATAATATTTGAAGAATGTAACATTTATCTGTTCTTCAGTGGTGCCGAACTATGCATAGGGATCTATACGGACTATCCACTTTGCAGAAAAGTGGGTATCTTCCACTTCTGTATCTTGCCTTCTCCCTGCATCACGTAGAATTGACCTGTAAAGGTTCTGCATCACCTGTACATATTCTCAGATGAGAGATATGATGTACGTATGCTAATACTCAATTGTTTATTAAATAGTGGTATATTAGACTTATATGCATGTTTATAACAGTGGTTGGTTTTTAAAACTAACTTTTGTTAACTACATGTATTTTAAGCAGTGTCACTTTATAGAAATTGTGTGATGTTTCAACTATTGAGACATTTCTCACTGAGATTCTCTGTACAGCAGAAGTAACTTATAACACTGCATACAATAATGACATATGTTTTTTTGTTTTGATATGTATGTGTTGTGTGTTCTATTTATTTTGAAAATTACGCCTCACGTTATTAATCCATTCGTCAGAAGGAAAATATATACATTCTGTATTAAGATAGCATCATTTTGATCTTTGACAGTAATCACTGACTTTTTCATACAGTATAGCAAAAACAAACAATATAATTTGGTTTTTAAATCAGATCAGTAAAATGCCTTTTAAGTGATCTCTGAGGATATTGCACAGGTAGTGTATGTATATTTAGGTTGGGATTGATCTTGCTCTCAGTTCCTGTTCAGAAGTAATCCCCATATAGCTCTGTGTCTGGTTTTGAACCTCCTGGGAAAGGGAGGTCATTTTTCCTCTCTGCCTTGTTTCTTTAGTTACTCTTATACTGGCTGAGCATTGCTTATCGCTTGTATTTTTCATAGTAACCAAACTAAAGAACAGTCTTGAAGTTGAAACAAAGTACCACGAGTTTTCTACTTTAGCACACTATAACAACTAGCACGTAAGACTTTTCCCCCAGTATTCAGATACGCAAGTCTGTGTGCAACTGTGGCAGCTGTTCAGTGTGTGTGCATACTTTATATGTGCCTATGTATGTGTATACTTTCAAATTGTTTTATGTAGAAAGTTTTTAGTGAAGAAAAACTTTCCTATGAGATGCCATTTTCTAATTCTAAAAATCTCTCTGATTATTTTAAAGACTAGCTCAAATTGGAGACTACAACAGAAACATATAACCTAATGTTTGCCAGTTGTCAGTGTTTTTACATGAACAACTGCAAATTTTAAAATAGCTGGGCTTAAAATAATCTTATATGTGTAAAGGATGCTGAAAGAAAAGTTTGTGCTTAAGAATTTTAAGTTAAAGCTTTTAAACAGTGAAGCCTATGAACTGTTGCTTGCCTTATTGAGAACTGATAAAAGGAAGAAATTGTGCAGGTTGAGCTTGTAGCTTCAACTGCATAAATACTGTTATCTTAGAGTTAGCTTCACACATAAGGAAATCACGTCACAAAGTGCCTATGTGCAACATGTATTATTAGCTTTTGTTGATTTAGCTCTGATTTTTGTTTTTATTTTTCTACACTTTGATGAGTCTGTTCACAGTTTTGCAATTATTCCTATATTGCTTAAATAACTACATTTTAAAAAGAGAAATGTGTACTGGTTTTGAGTACAGAACTCAAATATTGTTTAGAATTTAAAAAATATTTAATGTAATCTTTCTGGGTATTTTTAGCAAGGGGGTGAATGAAACACCCTGTCCCTTAGGGTTTTCTTTGAAAGAGCTGTACCAGTTCAACAGTTTGTTCTTGCCTTTCTTGGGTTCACAATTAGAAATATATATTCATTATCAAAATAGTCAGAAGTAATCTTATTCTTAGTGTTCTAACATTTCCCTTTTTCTCTCTAGCTGAAGGACACAAAGTCGGCAGATCAAAAAACAACATTGCTCCATTTTCTAGTAGAAGTCTGTGAAGAAAGCTATCAGGATGTCCTGAATTTTGTTGAGGATTTTCAGCATTTAGATAAAGCTAGTAAAGGTTTGTATAACAAACTAAAAGTTTTGATTCTGACAGCATTACAGCGTGTTTTGTGTGATGTGATGCATATTTTATGAGCTGATGCTTATTTTTTACTAAGATTATTTAAAAAAAAAATAGATATTAAAAGTCTATATCATAGATCAGCAATTTGAGCTGCTGCAAGTGGTCTTGGAAGTTATTTATTATTTGGTCTTCTGTTATTTACTACAGGATTTCCCATTGCATTTCTTTTAACATATTTTCCTGAATCATTGTCCAAAATGTATTTCTTTTAGAAGTTCTTTTCTATTACCAGATCTTAAACTATTTCCAAATTTCAATCTTCTATATGATAAGTGTAGTATGATTACTCAGTGTATTTTAATTCAGAAATGCAGAAAAGCCGTCATACCATCACTTCATTTTTTTTAATTATTATTTTAGTTTTATTTTCTGAATATGAATCAGAAAGTTTTGTCTTTCTTGTATGTGTGTTTTTCATGCAACAGTAGCACTGGAAGTCTGAAAAAATAAATTCCTCTTTTTGCTGCTTCATCATGCATCATATAATATGGTAAATCTCAGTATTCACAGGAACATTTTTTTGCAGTTAATATCTTAATTAAGAGTGCCTTCTCCATATTTTATCGCAGCTTAAGTAATTTAAACTGACTAAGCACTGAGTTAGAAACTGATGCCATCTTAGCACTGTCCTACTCTTGCAGTAAAAGAAGATTGGATGGCCTGTCTCAGTTAATTTTTTATTTTATGTCAGTTTGGAGAATGTCACTGTTTATCTGTATTGCTTTATACAGTGTCACTTTTATGCCTCAGTCAGTCTTCCTGCCACAAACTACAGCTTTGCAAAACCTGCTTCTGACAGAGAACTTGAGACAGTGGTCACTCACATTGCGTTCGCTATCTGATGTCATGAGTTTTAAAGTTTCAAATTTGGTGCATAACCACTTAGAAGGTCAAGTATTTTTAAATAGCTGTCAAATGCTTCAAGCTGTTTATCTCAGTGTTTGTACTGGTAGTAGAAGGAGTTTCTGTTGTACGTAAAATTAGTATTTTATACATTATTTTCAGTGTCACCTGGCCATTGAAGATGATTAGTAGTATTAGTGTATTGTTGGGTGTATTGTGGTTGAATTTTTTATATCAGTCAGAAACCCCAAGATGTTCCTTATTATAAAAGCCCTTATTTTCAGTGTAGGCAATCCATTTTACATGAAGCTGCTGAGATGTAAACCACTGACCATTTGAAGAGTACCCAATAAAATTATCAGTTAGTCCAGGTTTTCTGTTCCTTTTTACATATATGCTATTGACCAGATGAATTTTTGATCTCACTCAGTACATTGTGGAATAGAAATCAACAACCATGTTTTCAAGGTTTCAATGACCATGTTTTCAAGGTTATGTATCAAATTTACTTCAGTGTACTGTGAGATGCATTTTACATTTCAGTTTTACTGTATGAAAAATGCAGAGGCGTAGGTTGTCCTCAACAGATTACCATGTCAGTGTGTGTGTTTATACTTGTTTTCCTGCCTGCAAAATTCCATTTTATTTTGAAAGATCCCTCCTGCACTGGAATTTCGGAAAATTTAGCAGATTCCAAAGACTACAGCTCATGTGGGATTATTTTAAAAAACTTTGTAGTAATTTTGCATAAGTTTGTTTTTACAAGGCAAGTTGATTTAATATGTATCAGCTTTTGCAGAGTAAAATTTTAATGAAGTCACTATTATTGCTTGAGCTTACTGAAAGTTCAATTCAAAAACATTGTGAAGCTGTGGTTGTGATCAACCATATTCAACAGAATGGACTTACTTGGTCTGATGTAGCTAATGAATATGCTCAGAAGGACTAATAAGTTGACCAAGAATGGTTTGCAGTGAGGCTTCCACTGTGAACCGGGAAACACAGGAGATGTGACAAGGCATCATTATGAATGCTACAGAGAGAGATAGAAAGAAAGACATCAAAAATCTTTTATCTTGATGGTCATGGAGGCAAATATGCTTATTCCAGAAGATATACTGATTGTGTTTCAGCAGGATTTGGGTACTGAGGGCCTAGAGCATTCTCCTTTTTTCTACCTTTTTTTCAAAGGTTAGGGCCTTGTAGAGGTGATGGAATGCCATTCCCATCATGGTTTCACTGAACTTTGGGCTCTGAAGTAATTTTTAAAAGTAATTCACAAGAATAAACCAGTTAAGTTCGATAAGAATATTTTTTTCTCCTGTACCTTTGTTGAAAGCTATTTTTTTTTTCAGTTGAGCTGTTTTTTATTTCCTGTCTGCATATTCATTTCTTCAGATGTGATAATTCTGCATTTTGTATGTGGCATAAAAGTATTTTTTGCTGTTTCATTTGAAATTATAGGAATAATTAATGTGGCAGAAAGATACGTAAATGCGATTTGAACGGTATGAACAGACAACTTTATGTTGAACACACTGTATAGAAATGGGACTATACTATGCATTTATTGGATTTGACTTGATCATTAACAAGTGATTGTTGAGTCTTTCACAAGTTTCTTAAAAAGATTCCTTTTTGGAATTCTTCCTTGACAGGACTGTCCTTGTATCAGCCAGCCCATTTTTGTGTCCTTTTAATTTTTTGCTTATTCTTAAGTATTTGCTTATTCTTAAAAATTCTTTTTCTAGTTATTTTTGATTCAAAATGGTGAACATTAGAACACTATAATGTTTAGCAACTCATTTTCTTTTTATCCTTTTGTAGAAGAAGTATTTCTATTCCTTTCATCTCATTAAGTATTGTCCAGTAGTTGTCATACAGTAAACTGTTAACATAGTTTGGAAGACTTTAAGAGCAGTGACAAGGTCTGTTAATTGTGAACATATATTTTTTAGTATTTTGTAAGTGATAAAACATTCAGAATATGAAAATAATGATTGCAGTAGAAAAAATAATATCCTAATTTTAAAAAATATAACTTGGAGAGGGAAGCAGCAAGAGACATGTGACCTATGCAATTGTAGTTTACTTCAGAGTATTTAATTTGCCCCCTATTATGTGCTGAAGTTTTAGTTTCTACTTTTGTAATACTAACAGTAGGCTTAACTCACTGTTACAGTACATGAATTAAAGATACCTTTTTGCTTTGAAGTATAATACATCCTGTTTTTTAAGTACATTTAGATCAGCAGGAGGAACTTTCATTGCAGCTAATGAGCTTACTGATATGACAGTTCCTGAAGATTCGTATAATTAAAGCTGTCTCTTCTTTTAAACATAATGACTTTCCTGCTTTTTTATTAGTATTCTAGAGAAGAAATATTTTGGTAATTTAATACACTTTACTAATTTCTTATTTTATGGTACTGTAAAGAATTATATTGTGTTGAATACAGGCTGCTGTTTTATTGATTGACTCTAATTTGCACAGACCTTACAGGTACCAGTGTATAAAGCCTTTCGTATTTTAATAACAGTACAAAACTACAGCTTTTCCTTCCTCTAAAAGTCATTAGCTCATTGTCACTTTACAAGTAACTTATTATTTTTCTCATTTTTGAATTTTTTTTTAACCCAGAAGCCAAACTGTGAATCTGAAGCTTAATCTATATTCATTAAAAAACAGAACACCCTCACTAATATTTAAAACCATTAAGACAGCAGAGAGAACACTATTAATATGTATGCTATAAGAAATCTGTATGTCATAAGGAAAGGAGTATTTTCCTATTGCAGAATTTCTGAAAGTCTATGGCAAATTTTGTAAAGGAACGTACTTGTCTGGGGAGCAGTTGTACCTATTGTGATTTCTAGATTTACTGTAATATTCAGTAAAGATTTACTTTCACTAGGAGTAGAAAGTCCTAGTGAAATAAGGTGATAAGACAAAAGTAAAAGCTGTTGTTAGAAGTGAGTTTGAATATCGCAGGAAGAAGACTAAAGTGCTGGTTTGGTAATAAAGAAGAAAAAAATTCTATTAATTACATTGCTACAATTACAAATTGATTTAGAAATGTAAGCAATCTGCCTAACAATCAAAAGAGTAAGGCTACAGAATTCCCTCCTTGAGCCACATTATCCTTGTGGAAAATAATACAATTATATGTTCCCGCATGACGTCCTTGTCTCTAAATTGGAGAGATATCAATTTGATGGATGGACCACTCGGTGGATAAAGAACTGGCTGGATGGCCACACGCAAGGAGTTGTGGTCAATGGCTCAATGTCTAGCTGCAGACCAGTAATGAGTGGTGTCCCTCAGGGATCGGTGTTGGGACCGGTCTTGTTTAACATCTTTGTTGCTGACATGGACAGTGGGATTGAGTGCGCCCTCAGCAAGTTTGCCGATGACACCAAGCTGTGTGGTTCAGTCGATACGCTGGAGGGAAGGAATGCCATCCAGAGGGACCTTGACACACTTGTGAGGTGGGCTGATGCCAGCCTCAGGAAGTTTAACCGTGCCAAGTGCAAGGTCCTACACCTGGGTGGGAGCAATCCCAGGCACAGCTACAGGTTGGGCAGAGAAGAGATTCAGAGCAGCCCTGCAGAGAAGGACTTGGGGGTGTTGGTCGATGAGAAAATGAACATGCGCCGGCTTGAGTGTGCGTTCGTAGCCCAGAAAGCCAACAGTATCCTGGGCTGCATCAAAAGGAGCGTGACCAGCAGGTCAAAGGAGGTGATCCTGCTCCTCTACTCTGCTCTTGTGAGACCTCACCTGGAGTATTGTGTGCAGTTTGGTGTCCTCAACATCAAAAGGACATGGAACTGTTGGAACAAGTCCAGAGGAGGGCCACGAGGATGATCAGGGGACTGGAACTTGAGCACCTCCTGTATGAAGACAGGCTGAGGAATTTGGGTCTGTTCAGCCTGGAGAAGAGAAGGCTGTGTGGAGACCTCATAGCAGCCTTCCAGTATCTGAAGGGGGCCTACAAGGATGCTGGGGAGGGACTTTTCATTAGGGACTGTAATGACAGGACAAGGGGTAATGGGTTCAAACTTAAGCAGCAGAAGTTTAGATTGGATATAAGGAAGAAATTCTTTACTGTGAGGGTGGTGAGGCACTGGAATGAGTTGCCCAAGGAAGTTGTGAATGCTGCATCCCTGGCGGTGTTCAAGGCCAGGCTGGACAGAGCCTTGGGTTTAGTGTGAGGTGTCCCTGCCGATGGCAGGCGGGTTGGAACTAGATGATCTGAAGGTCCTTTCCAGCCCTAACTATTCTATGATTCTATGTTTAAGATGGGAATAGGTTGCTTTTAACAATAATCGTATAAATTTGGTGCTCAGAGTAGCAAATACCAAATTATGTGTCTCAAGATATAAAAAATAATAGGAATTAAAGCTTTGGTCTGATTTGGCCATCAAACAAGACTCATATTAACTATGAGGTAATGGTGTTAGCCTTAAAATGAATACTGATGTAACAAAGTAGTGATGGACAAAGAAGGGCAGGGGGTTGGAACTAAATGATCGTCCAAACCATTCTGTGATTCTATACCAGGGGCATTAAATATTTGCAAAGGGAAATACACCTTTAAATGTTACTGCAATTTTGTGTTTATTGATGTTTTTGCACCCCTTTCTATACCTGTAATCGATAAAATTTTTGCTCTATTGGAACACAAGTCCTACGTCAGCGCACTATAGACTTGACATAATCTTGTCTGAACCATTTTTTAAGAAAGTGAACTTGCTAAAAATAAATAATTAAACACAGCTTCTTTTGAATTTTATCTTTTTTTCTTTGGTCTGAGTGCATTTCATAATATAAAAAATTTTGGGTTTAAAAGCTGAAGCATGCAATATTGTTATGTATTTATTGCAAATAACCTTATTTCTTTTAATATTTGGCTTTAAGTTGTACACAGTACTGTTATCTGGCAAGTAATTTTAACATACGATCACGCAATGAACTACTAAAACATAAGTGAAATATTCTTTTAGGGCATGGAAATATATGCATCTCTTACAAGCATGAATTAGCAAATCAAATACGAAGCAAGAGGGTTTTTACACATTTTAACCAAAACAGTGCTTCAATTTCTAATATGATATTGATGTATGTTAGTAGTCCATGCAAGTATGGGCTATACTATCCCATACTGTTAAGTATCATGGCCAATCTCTGGTGCATTACTTGAGCCCCTTTGCTGATCCCCCTCCTCCCTCCCTCCCCCCTCCAAGTTATTTAAACATGTAGACAGTTTGATCTGTAGACAGCTCAGGATTCACATAAAGCTGTTCAATACTTTTAAATTCATGTTTATTAAACTGGGTATAAATATCTGGATGTTATTGAAAGATTTCATTGCTGTATAACATTGTAAGTGATAGTGAAATTAAGACAAATAATATCAGTACTCTGTGGTTAAAAAATGTAGAGATCTGCAGAAAGATAAAATAAAAATATCAAATGGGTTATGCAGAAATCATAGAATCATAGAATAATTAGGGTTGGAAAGGACCTTAAGATCATCTAGTTCCAACCCCACTGCCATGGGCAGGGACAACTCACACTAAACCATATCACCCAAGGCCTCGTCCAACCTGGCCTTGAACACTGCCAGGGATGGAGCATTCACAACCTCCCTGGGCAACCCATTCCAGTGCCTCACCACCCTAACAGGAAAGAATTTCCTTCTTATATCCAATCATCATGTGCAGGAGCCTTAATATGGTGGAAAGGGCATTGCAACAGAAAAGCTGAATACATTGTGCACGTGTATAGAACCTTGGAGGTGAAAAAGCTTAATTTTAATGAGTAGGGAAGTGTTGCAAGTGCATATATACGTATATTTAGGCTTGTTTGTCTTGCTAGCTGTATATCTGTCTCAGGGAATTAGAGATTGCAGTGGTGGGATTGTTTAGAAGACTGATAAATCTGGCTGTCTTTAAAATTTTATTTAAGCTTTACTAGACTGATATTCATTAACATTTCATGCTAATGGCTCATTCTTAATCATTATTAATCACTATCACAGCATATTCAAAGCAGTTATTTATTAATAATCGTATCCTAAATTAGCTGTGAATGTACAATACGCTGCCGTTGTCGCAGGATGTCACGGTCTGGGTCCCCAAGGGTTGTAGTGATGAGGCTTAAGAGCTTTTCAGTGGGGGAAGCCAGAACTGATTCTGGGTCATTTTTCTCTTCCCTCCTCCAAATCTGACTCCTTTGTTTAAAAGATTATTCTGTCATAGTCCACCGTTGCACTATATCACTGTGTACTGTGCAGCACTGAGGGTTATTACTTCCCTGTACTGAGGCAAGTGCCATATCCTATTGCTTGACCATTTCTTCCCTGTTGCTTTAGCAGCTGCTTCTTTCTTCCAATAGCAATCCAGTAATGAATAACTAGGAGCCAGAATAGCAAAAGGAAAGCAAAATATCTGTAGGCAAGAGGAAGATTTTCTTGATATGAAGATTGCAACCATCCAAGAGAATTATCTTACATGGGCAACATGTAGAGTTTCTGAAATATCAGCTGAAATATCTGTTCCAAAAAGTAGCAGAAGGTTTACAGCAATATAAATGAGACAGCACATAAGTAGTATTGTTTTGCTTTGGAGTATTATTTCTTGGATTTAAGATAAAACAGGTATAGTCTCTAAACTAGATGAAATATTGCTTCAATTTTGAGCAAGAGTAATGATCTGGATATGGAGGAGAGGGAAGCAAAATGTCTCCATATAAATTTGCTGAAAGTACTGTATTCCCATATTGTAAATACCAGTTTCCATTTCTGCATTCTGAAATAACGGAGATATGGAACTAAAAGTTTCATAAGTACATTTTTACCAAGTTTTGGTGTGGCCATATTAATGTTGTGTGACTACAGAATATTTAAGAAACTGAAAGAAAAAGAATGGTTTGGGCAATTCCACATCTCTTTACCTGACTTTACTGGTACGAAATTTAATGGAGGAAAGAATAGTCAAATGCGGAGGTTAATGAGAGTAGCCCAAAATGAAAATAAATTTATTTATAGTACACTAATCTGCTGGTTTTGACAATTTTTTCTTTTTTTTTTTTGTGACTCATGAAATCTGTGTTGACTACAGGTAAGAATATCAAACCGTATCTAGGATTTGATATTATGGAAAACAGGAGACTATTCCTTAGAATAAAAAGCAGGAGAAATATCAAGTGCTGTCTAAAAGGAATATTGCAAAAAAATAAATAAATTGTGGTATTGCACCAATGAGCATATCTGACAAAAGTTAGACAGCTTTGCCAGCCAAGAGGGGGATTGGATTGTCATCACTGTCATCAATGATCCTGAGGAAGGAGAGTAACAGAAATGAAAATCCATAGATGAAGTACAAGTATCATGCGTCCTGATGCTGTAATAAGAGCTTCGGTCAAGAGAAGAAAGTTATTTTATCGTAAGATAATCAAATAAGGTATTTCCAGTAAAACTGTAGAAATAGTAACGTAAACATTAAAAGGGCTAGTGAGTCCTCACCTGAAATGCTGTGCAAAAAGGTTTTAAAGCAGAAGTGGGTGAAGAGGCTTCTGGAATAATCATGGTATCGGAAAACCTGAATCAAGAGAAAAACCTTTAAGAACAAAGTTGTTTAAACCATGAAATGCAGAAGTTGAAGAAATGTAATTATTGCCTATAAAAATCTCAGGACCCTTTTTGAAAGAAGGGTCTGGGAGTTCAGAGGGTGCAAGTGAGAGAGCGTGCAGGTATATATTCATTGTATTGAACAGATAACTTGGGCTTTTAGGCTCACTAACACTGAAAACCCCAGTCTTTGTTTTCAAGACATCACATAAATTGCTTACTTTAATTTAGCTTGGATTTGTATCTGAATTCTCCTAGAATTAGAGGTCAAAGTTAGGGATTTTTATCCTCTTTTGCTGTTCTTCTATGTGCTTTTAGATTTTATACCATGTCTTGCAGAGGTGCACTGAGGAAGGTCAGTGAGTATTTAATATGTTTTTGTTGAGGAACTGCTTATATTTACAGATTTTATTTTTTTCCTCTGTTTTCACTAAATTGGAAGTTGCAAAGACAATAGCACCAAACTAGGACCAGCATATTGTGAGCTAGCTTCTGCTTGAAGCTACCAACAGAAATATAGTCTTAAAGTAAAATATATCTAATAGTTATGCACTGCTGAAATCAAAGGAATGCTGAATTTTTACACTGGGGAATAATTTAAGACCACAACAGGAAAAAACCCCGTCAAAACAAGGTAGAGATGTAAAGATTCTTGATCAACTACTTAACTGCTCAGTGGCAAAAGAACAGAAGATTTTTGGTGGGCTGGGGCTTTTTAGTTGTTTTTTTAAAAAAAAAAAAAAAAAAAATGTACTTGCTGAGTCTCATTATTCTGACATTTTGTAAGAATGTCACTTTTTACAGTGTGAACTCTTAATGCAAGTCAAGCTATACTGTGAAGTCCTATCAATAGCTGCATCAAACACAAGGTATTCTGTGTTTCTTAGCACCTTTCTAAATAAATCAGTGTTTTAAAACTGAGTGTGCTCTCCCTCAAAGGCTTCTTGTGTCAGCATGACTTTCTAGTAAGATCAGGTCTGCTTCTGGAACCTGTGAAGTCTGAATTATAATATCAATCATAGGATGGTTTGGGTTGGAAAGGACCTTAAGATAAACTGCTTCCAACCCCTCATGACAGGTTGGATCAGTAGATGATCTTCCAACCTGCCATGGACAGGACACCTCCCACTAGACCAGGTTGCTGAAAGTCCTGTCCAGCCTGGCCTTGAACACGGCCAGAGATGGAACATTTACCACTTCTTGACACAAACCTGTTCCAGTGCCTCACCATCCTCACAGTAAAGGATTTCTCCCTTTCATCTAACCTGAACTTACCCTGTTTCAATTTGAACCCATTGCCCCTTGTCCTATCACTCACTCAGGCTGAACAGCCCCTATTTTTCTCAGCCTGTTTTCATACAAGAGGTGCTCCAGTGTCCTGATCATCCTTGTGGCCCTCCTCTGGACTTGTTCCAACAGTTCCATGTCCTTTTGATGTTGAGGACACCAGATCTGCACACAATACTCCAAGTGAGGTCTCCCGAGAGCAGAGTAAAGGGGCCAGATCACCTCCTTTGACCTGCTGGTCACGCTCCTTTTGATGCAGCCCAGGATACGGTTGGCTTTCTGGGCTGTGAGCGCACACTGAAGCCGGCTCATGTTCATTTTCTCATCGACCAACACCCCCAAGTCCTCTGCAGGGTTGCTCTGAATCTCTTCTCTGCCCAGCCTCTCTCTGTAAACCTACATTTATATTATGGTGTTTTTTTTCTTTTTTTTTTTGTGGGAAAGTTGATTGTTGTCCAGTTGTGGGTTTTTGCATTGTAGGGATTTTTGTCTTTTTTTTTTTTTTTTAATTTTGTGTTAAGATTTTAACAGGTTGCCATTGATCATTTTATAGTTCTGTTAACCTTTCTGCTGTGAGTGCAACTGTAGTTGCTATGCAACATTTTACTCTAGCCCTCTAGGGACTGTGTCATCTTTTGAGAGAAAGATGTATTCAGTGTGAGTATCTTATATTTTCCATCACATAAGTCTAGTCGGTGGATGAAATCATGGGACCATGTCAGATCCTAGGAACATTATAGGACCACAGACTTTCTCCAGGGATTTTTTTAGATTAAGGTAGCTTTACATTTATAGATACTGCATATTATGAATGGAGTAAATAATGATTAAAAAAAAAAAAATCAGGTCACTAAACAGAGTATGTTCTTATCTATATGTATTTTTCCTATAAAATGTATTTAAATGTTAAGTTTACTTTATAAACAGTTAGGAAATAAATCTTAACTGATTTCAATAATATTAATCCAAGATAGAATACATTCTAATAGGTCTTATTCTCAGTTTGCCCTTCTGGTCTTGGTATTCTAATCAATTTTTCAATAAAGCATTCAACTTCCATGTGTTACCTTAAATGGATGGAAGTTGTATTTCTCCTTTTCTGGTAAAGAAAATTTGCACTTTTTCTACATCCTTCTGTAAATCCCTGATGTTTCATCTTTACTCTTTTCTTTTTCCTAAGCCCCTATTTTATTCTGACACACCCTCTCAAGTGCTTGCACTTCCGTCCAGCTTGGCAAGCACTTTTGCTCTGACAAATTCTGTTTGTTTTTTACCAAGCATTGTGCTTTTAAACTATGGAATTGAATCTTGGGTGTCATGCGTAGGTGTTTAGTAGCCTTATTTTGTCTGTGTTTTGAGGGTCTCACTTTCCTCATGATCTTCCATACAAATGTTCCCATTTTCTCCTTTCGCACAGTGAGACTGAAGAAAGCTTTATGGCTTTTGGTGTAGCTTCAGGACTTGTCCTTTGGTTAATCAGAAGAAGTGGACTGGCATATGTATGTCTGAAGTTATTTAAAACAGATTGTTAATTGCAGTGCAAAAACTTAGGCATAAATATAAAACAAAATACAGTGTTCAAAGAGCGTACATCTAATTAGAATAAGACAACTGCCTAAGTGAGGGGAACTAAACCTTGTGGAGTTACCCCCTCATCTTGTATTGTAATTCGTTTGGTGTGCTTTTACTTCAGAATTAAAAGCGTAGTATGCTGATTTGGGTAAGGTTTTAACTCATGTATTCTACAAACAATGTGTTGTCTTTAAGTTGTTAACAGAATGAATGTTCTGTATTTTAGTCTCAGCAGAAAACCTGGAGAAGAGCCTGAAGCATATGGAGAGGCAACTCCAGCAGCTTGAGAAGGATTTGAAGACTTTTCCAGTTCCTGAAGATAAGCACGATAAGTTTGTAGCAAAAATGTCAATATCCTTTGGAGTATTCTTTTTAAAATCCAAAACAAAACCCACAGCTAAACAAAACCACAAAAAAAAACCCACAACAAAACAACTGTCCTGGGTTCAGCAGTGCAGGAGTAATTTAATTGCATTACCTTAAAATTTAATTTTCTTTGCATCACTTCTGTCTGTTCTGTAGTATTTATTTTTGAAAAATAGAACTGTCTTTTTCCTCTCAAAAATTAAATACATGAGCAATCCAACTAAAGATTCATTTAAAGTGGATAGAATGAAGAGAAAAATGCTTACTGTTGGCTTTTACACTGTGTGTAAGTTTCTTAGGAAAAAGTAGTTACAATACCAATGAAAAGCATTTTAGTGTTAAACAACTTTTTTTCATGGAAATACTGTAAAGATGTCTATGACCCTGTGTTCATTTGTTTGGTAGTATATGCATCACCACTGTGAATGTTGTACATGAAGCTACAGAACCAAAACATTTATTTCAGAAATGAGATTTACAGCACTTGAAAACTGGTTTCTAGTTTTATTTTTGCCAAATTTCCTTTTCTCACTATTTATTCCAAATCCTGTACCCAACTTCACTGCCTGTCTCATAAGAAAGCTTTGTGACATGAAGGTACTTAATTAAAGCAGAGGGAAAAAAAAAAAAATCACTTAAACCTTCCTACCAGATGATGGTCATACATGCTTGGCACTGAGACTAAGCTGGAAGCAGAAATATCGGCAGATAGACAGGTTGAAATTCCCTCTGCAGGCATGGTTAGGTTATTACCTAGCTGGAAGACTACTTTGCTGTGTTCAAAGACAGGGGGACTCAGGAGACAGTCCTTTTGATTAATCTCACACTATTGAATAAAAGATGGCAAGTATCCCCGAGGCCAAGTGGATATACTGGTTCTTGCTGCATTAGGGCCACTCTCCTCTTCAGTAGACTTGCTGCAACCAAAGCATTTACAGCTTCGCTTTGCGCCTTCTCTGGACAGTGTGGGTTATCTGTAATCATTCAGTGTCACTACTGATTTTTTTCAAAGGTCAGGTATGTTGTTGGTGAAGTTGTCCTCTGTTTTGTTGCTGGCTTTTTTTTTTTTTTTTCCAGCTCAGTGCGTTTTTGAGAGTTGCAACCTAATAGCATGGTGTCTCTGTAGTATGAAATGTAAGTTCTGTCCATGAAGAAACCAACAGCCTAATGGAAGAGCTAGCAAAAGGGTCCCGAAAGCAAGAGGTAAACTACTCCTAAGAAGTTACAGTAAAATATATCTGTGATAGCTTTCTCAGAAATATTGCTAGTAGTGTGTCTGGGCTGGATGGCCTGACGCAAAGAGTTGTGGTCAATGGCTCAATGTCCAGCTGCAGACCAGTAACAAGTAGGGTCCCTCAGGAATTTGTGTTGGGACCGGTCTTGTTTAACATCTTTGTCGGTGACATGGACAGTGGGATTGAGTGCGCCCTCAGCAAGTTTGCCGATGACACCAAGCTGTGTAGTTTGGTTGATACGCTGGAGGGAAGGAATGCCATCCAGAGGGACCTGGACACGCTTGTGAGGTGGGCTGGTGCCAGCCTCAGGAAGTTTAACCATGCCAAGTGCAAGGTCCTACACCTGGGTCGGAGCAATCCCAGGCACAGCTACAGGCTGGGCAGAGAAGAAATTCAGAGCAGCCCTGCAGAGAAGGACTTGGGGGTGTTGGTCGATGAGAAAATGAACATGACCTGGCATCACTGTGTGCTTGCAGCCCAGAAAGCCAACCATATCCTGGGCTGCATCAAAAGGAGCGTGACCAGCAGGTCAAAGGAGGTGATCCGGCCCCTCTACTCTGTTCTCGGGAGACCTCACTTGGGATTAATGTGTGCAGTTCTGGTGTCCTCAACATCAAAAGGACATGGAGCTGTTGGAACAAGTCCAGAGAAGGGCCACAAGGATGATCAGGGGACTGCAACACCTCCCATATGAAGGTAGGCTGAGAAAGTTGGAGCCTGGAGAAGAGAAGGCTGTGTCAAGACCTCGTAGCAGCCTTCCAGTATCTGAAGGGGGCCTATAGGGATGCTGGGGAGGGACTCTTCACTAGGGACTGTAGTGACAGGACAAGGCTTAACAGGTTAAAACTTAGAGGAAGTTTTGACTGGATATAAGGAAGAAGTTCTTTACTGTGAGGGTGGTGAGGCACTGGAATGGGCTGCCCAGGGAAGTTGTGAATGCTCCATCCCTGGCAGTGTTCAAGGCCAGGCTGGACAGAGCCTTGTGTGACATGGTTTAGTGTGAGATGTCTCTGCCCATGGCAGTGGGGTTGGAGCTAGATGATCTGAAGGTCCTTTCCAGCCCTAACTATTCTATGATTCTACATTAGGAATAGAAAGCATTTATTAAGAAATCTAACCTATGAAAAAGGACAAACTCTTCTTAATCTGTTAGAATAGAACTGAATAGACTATTTCAGTTGGAAGGGACCTACAATGATCATCTAACCCAAAATGGTCATGATGCTGGCAGTTGAAATACCTTACAACCTTTTGAATTTTTATAATGAGGACTAGGGTTTGATAATTTTGTGTGTCTTTGGAGATGTGGTTATAAAACTTCCACACCTATAAAATAAATAGGGAAGACACTACCAAAATTCAGTTGAGAATGAGCAAACAATGCCCTAAAAAAATCAATGTCACTTAAGGAAAATTAACTTCGCACAGGAAAATTAAGTTGATAAATAGATATGTACTTCTATGCTAATATCAAACATCTACACATAAAAAAAAAATATGTAGGATGCTTTATTTTCCTTTGTGTTACGGACATTGAGCATTCCTGAAAGTGGATAGCAGAAACTGAGTGGAATACTGTGATAAAATGTTATGAATTGTATTTAAGACAGAGGAAGTCGCAGTTACAGAGAAATAGTGTGAAAAGTTAAAATGTAATGCAAATAAGATAAATAGGTGGACCTTGTCAATATATAGAGTAACTTTACCAGGGGTTAAAATTCCATCCCCTTTTATGAAGAAAAGTAGAGCAGTTTACTGATCACTTATAAAGGATAGTGATCATTTTAGGAAACACAAAGGAGATCTGCATATCATCTTTTTCAGGCATCTCAAAAGCTATAATCCTGCCAGATAAGATGAAGGTTGTTAATGTGTACCAAGGAGATAAGCCATAGCCATAAATCTAAATTTGTTCTTTGCATCAGTTTTCTCTTGGGGGAGTTTTGGTCGACCCCACTGCAATATTTTGAATGAAAGGATGATTTCAAATGAAGGAATCAGTAGGAAAAAAAAGCAAAAAAAGTAACAAATCCCCAGGAGTAATCAGTGGTCACAAAAGACTTGAAAAGATCTTAAAATTAGATCACATATAAACCTATCTTACTGCATAATCTTGCATGAGCTAAGTTAGCCCAAGACACCAGAGGAATGAAAGCTGAAAAGAAACACTGAGCTTTCTTAAAAGGGCTGCAACAAGGATCTGCAAATCTGGCATCTCTACCAAGAAAGCTGATGAAGACTTAATAGAAACAAAACCAACATGTATATATAGGAGATATAATATGGTTGGGGAGAGTCAGCAGGGGTTTTGTAAAGGGAAACCATACCTTGCAGATCTATTAAGGCATGCAGATAACAGTCAGTAGAATTTTACTGAATTTCCACATGCCTTTCAACATGGTGTATTAAAATACTTCCAAAGAAAGAAATTTCTTAGTTTAAAAGTGGAATGATTAATTTTTTTGGATTAGTATCTTCAAACAAACAAACAACAAACACCTCATTTCAAAAAGGAGATATTGGCAGATGCTGACAAAGAAGGAAGTGAATTTCAATGATTATAGAGTAATAGATCTGGACATTAGAATAAATAAGTACAACTGCAGTTAAAAGCAAGCAGAAGACATAAGAAAGTTGTTGTAAAAATCAGTTATGCTCACATCTTGAGTGCTTCCATCGCCCCATCTCAAAAATTATACTGCATACATACTGATGTGACAAAGAAGAGCGACAATGATCAGTAGTAGGCAATAATTTCTGCATAAGGAATATTTTAATAGATTAGGACTGTGAGGGTGGAAAATCAAAAAAGTTAGGAAAATACAGTAAAAATACTTGAAACTCTTTATCCCATACAGGGCAAAAGTTAGGAGCATAATCACTGTGCATTATAAATAACCGGGGTTCATCCCATGTAAAATACAGTCTGGCAGTTAAAACATACTAATAGAAATATTTTCTTACACAACAGACAAACTGCAGCATTTACTTTTGGGATGTTGTAGAGACTGAAAATGTAAATTAATTTCATATAAGGCTTACATAGTTAGCGAAAGATAGTGCATCTGGATCTATTAATGGCAGTAGTCCAGAGGTAGCTTTAGCTCAGAAAAACCACTAACCAGCAGACGTTTAGAAACTAAATACTACGCCAGGTGAATTATCACGCTATACCTGCCAAGTTTCCTTCTTGTTTTCCCTAATCATTGGGCATACTGACTGCTGCCAGAAGCAGTTGAGATGGATATTTGGTCTTACTCAGCATATATCAGTCAGGTAAAACCAGCCATAATATGTATTTCATTGTATTAGACTCTTAAAATAAAGTATTTTGAATAGTAAATATTATGAACAGGGATAATTTGCCCTCACCTACTACCTCTCCCAGCAGACAGGCAGTAATTTCCAAACAGTAGAGTTGTATATAGGTTCTAGTAATGTCTGTGAACACACTAATTAAAGAAGCTCACTTTTAGAAAAACAGGAACTTCAATAAATTACAAAGCAAAAATGGTTTGATGTAAAGGTTAGATAATCCTGCACAGCATGATGAAGCCTGGACCTGTCTTTACTTTTGTTCCTGTGACAAGGAAAGCTGAATGATGCTGATGTCTTGAAAAGCATGCAGCTCATAAGAAAAAAGCCAGCAGGAAATCTGAAAAAAGAAGGATGATTCTTTGTTGGAAATAATTTTTCATCCTGAGTACAATTAGGCTGTATGGACAAGCAGGCTGTTACATCCTGTCGCTAAATATCACAACCCAAAGGCCCCTAATGAACTGATTAGCATTCTTGTTCCTTTAGGAAGTCAGATATATGCACAGTTGGTGCACTCTTTTATTGACAAAGTCTATAATTATGAATATTTCTCCTATATATTATATTGTGCTAGTTTGTCAGTCATCTTATGTATGCTAGCTGAAAAAGGAATTACAGTTATCATTGCAGGTCTTCTGTTTCCTTTAATTAAGAAAGTCAAAGAATATTGAATTGATGCTGATCTAGAGTATTAAATCCCTTGAGTGAAATGTTCAATAAAAAGCAGAGTGAACAAAATACCTTTGTACATTCAAAAATGAAAATTTAGTGGGTTTATGGAGAGTATTTAGATTGCTTATTAAACGCTTAACTAAGTAGTTTAGTCAACATGCTCTTTATCAGTCCAGCTCACATCTCATGATTTTGTAAGTAGCAGCTGAGAAACTCTTGACAAGTTTCAGCCTTCCTGTGAATGTGGTGTTGGTGGTGATTTTTACAGAACTAATTTATGGAACTAATATTTGAGAGACGAGTTTGTTGCTGCCTTTCAGCTAGGAACAGAATCTTTTCTATTTGATCAGTTCTCTATTCCTTTTTCCTTGTTTAAGTTGATTTGTTGGCACTGCAAAAAGAGAAAGAAGGAACAGTACTTACCCAAGCCAGAGCCTGGTTCAAGTTAGGTAGAAGAAACAACAAACCTATTTCAACTGCAAGAAGAGACTACATGTTGCTTCTAAACTGTCAGTTACTTTATCAGCCTCATAATTTGAACTTCCTTCTGTACAACTGAAACTGAAGTCTGTAACATGTCCTCACATCCTAAGGACTTTGAAAGATTACAGGACCTGAGCTTATTGGAAAAAGGTTGCATATTGCTCTTTGGGAGGTTGTTGAGATGTTGATGATATGGACAGATAAGGCTTTGGCAAACAATGTAAATTTAAGTATATAATTCCTTTAAACTGGTCTTTAATATCTGTTCTGGACTACAGGCATGTATTATAGCTAGCACTGGTTTTGCTTGTAATATATGGCATATATACGTTGTATGCAGCAGCTGTCAATTTGGTTTAGTATTATAACATAGAGCTAAGTAGGAGTGATTCAAGGATAAGTTATTATTTGACAAATACTCCTCAGAAGGTACTAATTTAAAGATCTTAGTATTTCTGTTTTTCTCGAAATACTGTATTCACATATTGAATTTTACTGTTGAACCTCACTATGTGTATATAAAAGGAAGTCTTTGAGACACATATTTTTAAGATAATTGCAATGATTTTCCCAAGAACTTGATGTGAGAAATCTTCCAATAGAGCCCTGTGGTGTTTCCAGTTGTTGGCCATAGCAGAAACTTGCTTTCTAAAATGCTGGTTTGAAGTGACCTCATACATAGTCTTTTTGCACCAGTCTTAGAAAACTTTCATAGAATCATCGAATCAGCTAGGTTGGAAAAGACCTTTAAGATCATCAAGTCCAACCATTACTCCAGGACAGCCAAGACCACCACTAAACCATGTCACTAAGGGCCTCATCTGCACAGTTTTTGAACACTTCTGGGGATGGTGATTCCACCACTACCCTGGGCAGCATGTTGCAATAGCTGATGACCTTATCTGTGAAGAATTTATTCCTAATATTCAATGTAAACCTCCCTTGGCACAGCTTGAGGCTGTTGCTTCTTGTTCTATCACTTGTTACTTGGGAGAAGAGACTGATCCCCACCTCATTACAACCTCCTTTCAGGTAATTGTAGAGAGCAATAAGGTTACCCCCTGAGACTTCTCTTCTCCAGGCTAAAACCCCCAGGTCCCTTAGCCGTTCCTCATCAGACTTGCGCTCCAGACCCTTCACCAGCTTTGTTGCTCATTTCTGGACCCACTCCAGCACCTGAATTTTTTTCTTGTGAGGGGACCAGAACTGAACACAGGATTCGAGGTGCAGCCTCACCAGCGCTGAGTACAGAGCAATATTCACTTCCCTGGTGCTGCTGGCCACACTACTGCTGATACATTCCAGCATGCCGTTGGCCTTCTTGGCTGCCTGGGCACAAGCTGGCTCATGTTCAGTGGCCATCAGTCAGCACCCTCAGGTCCTTTTTCCACTGAGCAGCTTTCCAGCCGCTCTTCCCCAAGCCTGTAGTGTTGCATGGGGTTGTTATGGCCTAAATGCAGGACTCGGCACTTTGCCTTGTTGAACCTCATAACATTGGCCACATCCCATCAATCCAGCCTGTCTAGATCCCTCTGTAGAGACTTCTTATCCTCCAGCATATAAACACTCTCACCCAGCATGGTGGTGTCTATTTGCCGTGTTCTTACGGAAGCTGTTGTTTGCTACTGTGATGGCAGTCTCTGTTCCATTTTGAAGATTCTGCTAAAATATATGCAATAACTACGCATATGTTAATCTTTTAATAACATCATAATCTTTTGTTCTTATGCAGATTGATATTATTTTAGTTGTTTACACTGCATGAATAGATTAGCTTCTGAAAAAATCACAAGTGGTGAATATGGGTTCTTTAAGGAAATGTTTGTTGTAGATTTATGTCATTCATTATCTCTTAGAATCATAGAATCGTAGAATATTTAGGGTTGGAAAGGACCTTCAGATCATCTAGTTCCAACCCGCCTGCCATCGGCAGGGGCACCTCCCACTAAACCATGTCCCCCAAGGCTCTGTCCAGCCTGGCCTTGAACACTGCCAGGGATGGAGCATTCACAGCTTCCTTGGGCAACCCATTCCAGTGCCTCACCACCCTCACAGTAAAGAATTTCTTCCTTATATCCAATCTAAACTTCCCCTGTTTAAGTTTTAGCCCATTACCCCTTGTCTTGTCACTACAGTCCCTAATGAAGAGTCCCTCCCCAGCATCCCTATAGGCCCCCTTCAGATACTGGAAGGCTGCTCTGAGGTCTCCACGCAGCCTTCTCTTCTCCAGGCTCCAACTTTCTCAGCCTACCTTCATACGGGAGGTGCTCCAGTCCCCTGATCATCCTTGTGGCCCTCCTCTGGACTTGTTCCAACAGTTCCATGCCCTTTTGATGTTGAGGACACCAGAACTGCACACAATACTCCAGGTGAGGTCTCAGGAGAGCAGAGTAGAGGGGCAGGATCACCTCCTTCAAGCTGCTGGTCAAGCTCCTTTTGATGCAGCCCAGGATATGGTTGGCTTTCTGGGCTGCGAGCACACACTGAAGCCGGCTCATGTTCATTTTCTCATCAACCAACACCCCCACGTCCTTCCCTGCAGGGCTGCTCTGAATCTCTTCTCTGCCCAGCCTGTAGCTGTGCCTGGGATTGCTCCGACCCAGGTGTAGGACCTTGCACTTGGCATGGTTAAACTTCCTGAGGTTGGCATCAGCCCACCTCACAAGCGTGTCAAGTTCCCTCTGGATGGCATTCCTTCCGTCCACCATATCGACCGAACCACACAGCTTGGTGTCATCGGCAAACTTGCTGAGGGTGCACTCAATCCCACTGTCCATGTCAGCGCCAAAGATGTTGAACAAGACCGGTCCCAACACCGATCCCTGAGGGACACCACTCATTACTGGTCTCCAGCTGGACATTGAGCCATTGACCACAACTCCTTGCGTGTGGCCATCCAGCCATTTCTTTATCCACTGAGTGGTCCATCTATCAAATTGATCTCTCTCCAATTCAGAGACAAGGATGTCATGCGGGAACATATAATTGTATTTTTTTCCACAAGGATAATATGGCTCAGGGAGGGAATTCTGTAGCCTTACTCTTTTGATTGTTAGGCAGATTCCTGAGGGACACCACTCGTTACTGGTCTCCAGCCGGACATTGAGCCATTGACCACAACTCTTTGCATGCAGCATCCAGCCAGGTCTTTATCCACTTCTTCTAGGGTAACAGCTGCTTTTACATTGTTTTACTCTGCCTTGTATGAAATTTTGCCACAGATATTGCTCATCTCAGCCCTGCATTGCTTTCCTGTTCTATTAATGAGCAGAGTGATGATCTGTAGTCCCATGAGTCCGAAAAGGCAGTCTGTGAAGTGAAGCTGCTTTAGAAAAAGTTAAGAAATACCAAACTTCTTGATTTCCTTTCCTCCCACCTGTGTTGCAGCTCTGCTGTACTTCTGTCTTCATTCATGCACAGCCAATGAATTATGTAGCTGATAATGCATATATATCAACCTGTTCGTAATCATGACAGCTGGGAGTGCTGTACTCAGTAGTTTTCCCTGTTGTCTCCAGTTTAGCTAGCGCTGGCTAACAAAAGCTATATTAAAGGGAAAAAGGCAGAGGACATACTTAAAATACTTAAATTGAAACATAGTCTCAGTAGAATGCCAAGAGCTTAGGGTATCCCATAATGCACCAGATGGAAAATAAAAATCTCACGATTCATCATGTCTGGCATTGAAATACCGGATAGTAAAACATCTTCCCAGACTGCTGTTTTTAAGTTTAAAATTATGCATCACATATACAAGGGGAATCAGCTTTAACAGCATAAACTAAGCAGCCTATGTGGACTCTATTAACATACCTGTAAATTTAGCGATGTCGTGCAGTATATCACAGAAGTTTTGTCTCTCTCGCCTCTCCACCTGAGTTTCCATGTCAGTATATACTCTTGGCATATCATTAATTTACAAGATGAAATATGAATCTTATTGATAATTTTAACTTTCCCCCCACTCAGTTTTTTCTTCCCAGAAAACTGAGGAAAGTTACTTGACCATTTGATGTATGACATTCATACATAGTGCCAATAAAACAAATTTACCTTATTTGCCTTTACCCTTCCACTCTGTGGAAATAAACAGCCTCATAATTGCAAAAAAAAAAAGTTATGTTAATGATCTAAGAATCACAAATAGTAAGTATCCTAAATCAAAAATAAACAGGATGTGCAAATGCTTGTTTCTAGTTTCTATCATCATTAATTTTTACTGTTTTCCTTTATTATAGTAATTTGTTGGTTTGGTTTGTTTGGGTTCTTTCGAACTGCTGACATTTCTTTTCATGGTCTTAACTTGTGTTTTGTCATGTCTTGTTTCTCAGAATCCTTTCTTTTTGTTTAATATTTGGGCAGCTGTTACATACTAATCTCTCATCAACTTCCTTTGCTGTCCCACCAATAGCTTTTTAACATCCTTAATAATTTTCCTGAAACTCAGCTCTGAAGAGTAGATTCTTGTAAGCTTTGTACATTTTTGCAGCTTTGTTAAGGAGAAAGATTCAACGGATATGGGAAGAAAACATAGGCCAACAGCATCAGTTCTCTTTGAGCTGTTGCTAGCCAGTCAGCACAGGCAGTCTGAAGCTTCTCAAAAACTGCAACTTGTGAAGTTAATAGAAACATGGAAATAAGCTCACACTGGCTAAAGAGGCTTGTCAGAGAAAGCCTGAAATGAAGTTGTTGGGGGGATGATTGAAGAGGTATCATTTAAAATCACTGAAATCTAGGCTTCAGTTAGTCGTTTTCTGCAAGTCTGACATAGTGGAGACTGTTCTACCCTTACAGGCCTAGCTAATACCCATCACAGTGGCTAATTTGAACGCTGTGAAATTTTTCCTTTCCTGTACGTGTCTGAGAACATTATCATATGACACTGGCATGGATTCTAAATAACAAAAAGAAAACTATTAAATGCTTGGTATTTTAAGATCAATATTAACAACCAGAAGGACATTTAATAGTGAAATTCAAATGGGACTCAGCCTCTAAATAAAACTAGAAGAAGTGTGCATCATAAAAAACCTTAAGAGTGGAAGCAGTCACTCAGCAGTAAGTTGTTACTGTGTATTAAACACAGCACGGAGGACAAAAATTCTGTATTGTCTCAATTTTAATGCACTTGATTAAAAATCCTGTGCTTCATAAAATAAAGGGACAATACCGTATGTATCTAGTATAAAGTATACAAATGCAGTAAATTCTCTTTTGCAATAGTTGGGTGGGCAATTGGGAGTAAAGGTAAAATTGCCATTTTTTGTCCTTCGTAGTCTTTCCTGCAGCAGCAAAATAATGGAACATAAATATTTGTTTAGCTACCATTCCATTAAAGTAAACACCTTACGATGTTGTCCTACATAAGGAAATGATTGCACACAATATTTCTTCGTTGAGCTTCTTTGACAAACTATTATCAAAAGTCTTGAATAAACATAGGGGGGTTATTTCATTTGTGTTATGCAGTATATTGGTGCTGTTTATGAATTGTCTATCTCTTGTGGAAGTAGTTCTATTGTTTACACCTGTAATTTAATGAAGTTGTATTGACATTGCAAATAGCCTTAGAAAAAGCATAAATACCTGATGCAGCCACCAGGAACAGGAAGCAGTATATTGCTGTTGCTACAACAGCATTTAAAAAAAAAAAAAAAAAAGCTATTAAGTTTTTATCTTGAACACTGTTATCAATATTTCTATTTTTACTCTAATTTCAGTAGGAACTATACTATTTCTTGATATATTAATGTATTCAGGTTAGTTAGTGGTACCCATACCTAAATTCCATATAAACAGTAATTGATATACCTAAAACTTTAGCTTCAATAAGAAGACAGTGGTGCTAATTAAGCTACATAGGTGCTTGAAGTTAGATTAGTCCCATACATTTCATTTCATACAAAATAATATGACAATGAAGTAATCCTTAAATTTTAGAGAATTGAGAAGATTTGATGAAATTTGGTTTATTCATAGGCATAATATACACAATGAATACTAGGAAGTGTGTATGATGTTGAAGTAATTCTTTTTGATACTTCCAATAGTTGCAAGTGAAAAATGTGTATGAAATATAGATCAATGTTAAGTAAAATCTGTGGGGTTAACTGGATTCACTGAGTATTCTTGCAGCCTTAACAGCAGTGTACAGCTTTCTGGTTCATGCCACAGAAGATTTTCAGAAACTTTCACGGATGCATGAGAACATGGAAAAGCTTTATCAGAACGTGATGGGATATTATGCCATTGATCTGAAAAAAGTTTCAGTGGAGGAGTTTTTAACGGACTTAAACAACTTCCGGACAATGTTCATGGTATAGTCTGTTTATTTTATGCCTGATGTTTCTTAGAAATTATTTCTGTAATCTTTCAGTTACTGAACAATCTAAAAATTATTTTCTTCCTCCTTAAATGGTACCTGATACTCTTATCAGAAATTTTACTTGGCACATCCTAAACTTTTAAGATATCCTAAACATAATGGAGTATTGAATTATTATTTGTGAATTATTTCATTTCTGAAATAATTACAAATTCCTAACAACAATGAAGGTAATTTAAAACTGAACCTCTTGTATGCATATATAACCTGAAGTGAAAAAACATGAAACTCTACTATTTTTCAATACAGCTGCATTTTCTGTTTGAAGGATGCTTGTGATTTACTTAAAACGAAATTTATTTACATAACAACAAATATTCTAACAGTAATTCTATATTTATAATGCATGTTCTTCCCATGCAAAATCCAGACTTGTGATTTTATTTTGTTTAATTTTTCATTTGATCAGTGCTGAGGTTTGCATTTGTAAGCAGGATCCCTGCTATTGAAACTCAGAGCTCCTTAGCCTGGCTTAAAAAAAATAGCGTATTTTCCTCAGACTCTCTTTGTAACGACCTTAAATTTTTGTGACAGTAGATTTTCTAGGACTTTGTTTTATGCATCTTAAATGCTTACATTTGTCTTTTCCCTTTAAAAGGGTGATCTTCGGGTCAAAGGGCTAAGACTTATTACTTTGTTATTTTTGAAATATTTGAATTACATTTGAGAAACAGACATTAGATTGATAATAGAATCATAGAATGGTTTGGTTTGGAAGGGACCATAAAGATCATCTAGTTCCAACCCTCTTGCTATGGGCAGGGACACCTTCCACTAGACCAGGTTGCTCGAGGCCCCATCCAAGTTGATGATCCCGGTTATTGACCTGATCCAAGTTATTGTTGTGTTGCTCCTTTTCTATAGAACTTAGAACATAATTTAAACCATAGTTCAGACTCTCTGGGTTTTTTTGTTGTCTTTTTTGTTTGTTCTTCTATTTGGGGGACCAAGGGAGATGTGATGGTTTGGTTTGGTTTGGTTTGGTTTGGTTTGGTTTGGTTAGGTTTTTTCCCTACCAAAATGTGATTTAAAGGTTTTAACAAAAGACGTTTCTGAAAAGTAAGGTAGAAATTTCTCAACAGGGTGTTTCTTTATATTCTTGGAGCTGATTCTGTATGACCATGAACAGTCATCTTGGCAAATTTTAGGATAATCAGATGGTCTCCAAAATATTGCAGGTTCTTTTGCCACTGTCAATGTAGTTCTGGAAGAAGAATGATTAGCTTGATGTACTTCAGAATACATACTCAAGCCTGCTATATACATCGATTTAAAATAACCAAACACAAGCAAATCAGGGAAAGCTGATGTCTATATAAATTCAAAATACTTTTCTAGAGCTCTTATTTAGGATTAGTAGGGGTTACTGTCTTGGTGACTGAGGACTACATTCAGATTGGTAGTGTTAGGGGGAGCAGGGAGAAGCTGATTTTGTGTGGAGGTTGTGACTGATTTTGGTTTGTTTCTTTTAAGCTTTCCTTGCAAAAAATAGGTTTTTTCTCTTGGATTGTGAACACTTGGCTGGTAAGCAACTCTTTCTCAAGAAATGGAAGAGTAAAAAGGCAGGTCCCCAATTATGTATGAATTTATTAATTTCGATAACTTGGAAAAGGTGGCTTATGTCACATCTGGCTACTTATGACTGCATAGCTTAACTTGCTGGCTACACTCCTGCAGGAAGGTTATCCAATTATGAACTTTGTGACAAAATCTGGAGCAGTGATCTAACTCATGCCTATTGATCTGTAGAAAGATTCAATTACTCATTTTACCATCCACTCCTTGCACCTGACACTTATTGTTGCAACACACTTAAGTTGCTTGCATGTTCCCTAGTCTTGTTTGGTCTTGCTTGGATGGTTGTTTTTTTTTTAATATTCTCAAAAATATTTGTGGATGTAGATGGGGGAAAAATACTTTTTGTAGATACTGAGAAAGGGTTTGAAAATCTGATTTCATCAGAAAGGAAAGGGAAAGGACTTAATTTTGAGGATAGGGCTTAAAATGGAACCCATATGTAGCAAACATTGGAACATGTAAAGCTCACCAGGCCTCTGCAACTTTACAGTTTAACAACTGAAAACCTAGAAGGCACAGTCTTTCATGAGAATAATTATGTTTGGCAAGTTGTGCATGCCAGATTTTTCAATATGAGCGTGATAACTTTCCTAACTTGGTCAGTGCCTAAAATGAAACTCAGAAATCTGATTTCAAAATTGCTAAATATTATGAAATAGTTATATTACTTTAATTTTCTGATGGTTAAACCATACCTCCTATTTAAACACTGCAGAATAAGAATTCTAAATGCTTAGGTTCATCCTAAATTGAAAACTCCCATATTTTTTTTTCTGTGTCTGTAAAATCATCACTGATACTAACCTCTGCTTTGCAGCAACATTATAAAAGCAGATTAATTAATGCTTCAAAACAGTTAGATATTATTGATGAGCATGATAGAAGAAACCTAGAGGAAAATTAATAATTCTGTCTTGCAGCGCACAGTTTGAAGGCTGTATGAAAAAGATGTGTAGATAAGGCATGAAACCCCTTATCATTCAATGACACTAAATAAAATATTGAGTAGCTGCTCAGTTTTGAGACTTTTTGGAAAAGATTTTTGAGACGTCTAGTGTGAGACACCTAAGGTCTGATTTTCATAATTGTTTAGCATTGGTCTTGATTACTGTCAGAAACTGAAGGTGGTTGGCATTATAGAAAAATTAGCTCAAAATCATTTTAAACTTAGTGCTGAAAAATCATTGGCTTCTTAAAAAGTCCAAAACTAAAAGACTACTTAAGTCACAAGTAGGTGTGGGGAAAGTGAAGTTCAGTCATCCCCATTGTCAAGCAAAGTTGATAATTTGTGTACAGTACTTACCTCCTTATAATGTGGGGTTTTTTTTGTTCTCAATTAATGAAAATGTTTAAAATGTTTAAAAAAACATGTTTAAATATAGAGCCACAGACTTCAGATTCTTTGATGTTTGCTCTGTACTTAACTTTGGTGGGCACTTCGTATTTCAGTGTTGTTTGGTGACTGTGACAGCTACTCACACTCTGTGAGCACCAAATCTAGGGCACAGACCATGTCAAACTCTTTAGGCCTTTTGAGCAGGGAAGTGTTAAGACATTTAATCTTTGAAGTGCAAACAGCATGAGAGACAAGTATGTGTTCATCTTAGTAAATTTTTTGACAATTTGTGATATAAGCATTTTGCAGAACTTTATACACCTTTTTTTGTTGTTGTTGTTGAAAACACAAAGAACCATGTAGATTTGGCTCTAGGGCATAGACCTCTAAATATTGGCATCTGAATGTGAGCTTGGATGTCCAATCTGGTGTTACAGTCAAGTTAATACATACTCAGTACAGTTAGCAGAATTTGGGGGAAGTATCTACACAGTGACTTAAAGGAGATCTAATAAGAGAAGTGCCTAGTATCCTGCGGAGGTGTCTTAAACAGTATCCAAGACATCATCATCATGAAATTTTAAGTTATGACATAGAACTTATGAAGACCAGTGTCCTGCTAGAGAAAGGCTGGAGGCAAGGTGTGATACTTCAAAGTGTTGAATATGAAGGTGTGACCTGCTAAGTTAAGCCCAGTTAATAAGTGTGATTAGAAATAAATAGACATCTACATTTGGATGACTGCAGTCTGTGGCTGAGTCCTCCTGCTATAATTTTTTTGGGGAAAAGTATATAAGCAATGTTAGAAATTTTCTTGTCAACTCTGTTAGGAAAGTGTGTCATCTCAGTCAAATTTGTACTTGTGCTCAAGTCCCATTTGAGTTTTGCCTAGCAGTTTACAGAATGCCCAGTCTGAAAATCAGCAAGTAATTTCTTAAAATTAATTCAATTCAGAATTTTAGCAGTTTGTAGCAGGCTTCTCCCCTCCTCCCCTAGTGTCAAGAAAATTGACAGAGGTGACTCTGGAGAAGACGCTGTGGAAGTACAGCTTTGCTTTGTTTAAAAAGTCCATTTCATTCTCATTTTTCATGATTGAAAGCTTATTGTTTGGTTATTAAAGGCAGGTATTTCCTCACAAGATATTTTTTCCTTTCCTTTGTTCACTGTCTATTGCAGTGATGCTACAAACGGTGCCCGTGCATATATTGCAGTAATCCTCAATCTGTGCTTTATAGTACTCTTTAATCCTGTTTTACTTTTTTTTTTTTTTTTCCTAGGGGCAGACTGGGCATTTTCCCACTAAAACCGACATGAGACATTACATATCCCTGCCAACAGGGAGCCTCTGCCTCAGACCTTGTGAAGATGTTAGCCATTGTGTAGGGGGGGGATACTTTGATCTATTTTGAAGGACGAGAATTTGTGTGTAACTGCGTTCTGAAAAGATAAACTTTCTGCAATGAAGAATAGGTGCCTGGCACTTCACATTTAATAGAAGGCACTGGAGAGCACTAAGAATTTGCCAGTGAAAATAGTTAACACTGAAATAATGAAAAAATAATCCTAAAATAGCTTTGTTAAAGTATTGAATGTGACAGTTTCTTATTTAATGCCTGAATATGCAAAATAATGATTTAAAAACCCTGGTTTCTTTTGGGCTTCATTGGAAGTTATGGAGTACTTATTTATAATTCAAAATAAACTATGGTATATGGTATTAACCTGAAGACAAAAATTTATAAGACCAGTGAATTAGTGCATATGTGGATAAGATAAGAACAAAGCACAGCTAAAGTTACCCAAGCAGCCTTGTTTTACTTGGTATAGTGGCAGCATGAGAAAGAATAAATGTTGAAACTATTCTAGAAATACAAACAGTAACAGTTTTGTAAAACCAAGTGGTTTAGATATTTTGAATTGTTCTCCATTAATGTGTGTATTCTTAAGATGCATTTCTTGCTGAATTTTTAATCCCCATTTGGGGGCAATTAGTATGCTTTTAAGGTATTTATTCTGAATTAGCTTACTTTTTTGAATAAAATGCACTAAATATGGAATGTAAAATATTTATTTGCCTTGAGAAATTAAGGTTAGTAGTCAGGAGATGTGATTTTAAAGCTTTTTTCTTTGTTTTTAAGGTTCAGCTTTGTTTTTGATAAGACTTCAGTTTTAATGGAACTTTCTTTTTCATAGCAAGCAGTAAAGGAAAATATGAGAAGGAGAGAAGCAGAAGAAAAACAGAGGCGTGCTAAAATAGCTAAGGAAAAAGCAGAAAAAGAAAAGCAAGAGAGGCAACAAAAGAAAAAAAGCTTATTAGAAATGAAAACAGGTAAGTAACATAGAAAACCCATTTTACCAAGCATTTGCTGAAAATAAAGCTGCTATTTTTTCATTATCTGACCATACTATGAGAAAAGACGGAATAAATGAACAATTTCACGTATTAAAGTTTACGGCAAAGAGGTCCTTAAATTTTATTTTGTTAATGAGCTTCTCTAATTACCTGTTTTCATGAATTAGAACTTGTAATGCTGCTTTGTATTTTTCTATTAGTATATATTGAACCTTGTGTGACAAGTATAAGTTTAATTATGCTCAGACCCCTTTCGTTACCTGAAAACACATGTTCCAAATCACAAAGCTATTTTCTTTCTTTTATCTGAAGTTACATATTCATTTTTGTTATTTTATGAGAATAAGCCCTTCCTGAAGTATTCTTAAGATTTTAATTTTAAATATGTCACAAAATGGTTGAGGTTGGAAGGGACCAATGGGTGTCATTTAGTCCAATGTCCCTGTTCAAGCAGGGTTACCTAGAGCACACTGCTCAGGGTAGTGTCCAGACAGCTCTTGCATAACTTCAGGGAAGGAGACTCCTTGGACAACCTCCCTGAGCAACCTATTGCAATGTTCTGTCACCTTCATAATAAAGCAGCTTTTCATGTTGATTGTTATTTCAGTAGGTCCCTATTGAAGCACCTTTCTAAAAAGCAACCCCAGCCATACATTTTTAAAGTTCCTCACGCTGTGTTGTCTTTTGTACCAAAAGAGAAGGCAGACACTGTGAATTCTTTGTTACAAGAAAGATATCTCATGATCCTCTATACTGCTACATTTTATCCCAGACTGAGCTTCTGGAATCCTTCAGAATGACACATGACTTACTGTGTAAATTTTCATGAGCTGCTTTCATTTTTTTCTGAGCGGATCTTGTTGAACAGTTCCCCACTCAAACCCTGGCCAGCACCTTTGGAATAAACCATTATGTGTCTCTTCCATGTTTCAGTAGTAGACAGAGTAGCTGTGTTTAGTTTCAGAGATTCTTCAGGCCAGAAGTATTTAATTTATTTCCATAAGAACATCCATGCTTTGAGGTGCAAGAGTAAACCTTTCTCTTAATTTGGGAAATCAGGCAGCTGCTCTCTGAACACAGAATTACCAATTCTTCAGAAGTAAATTCAAAACCCAATCACTAAACTATCTGTGACAATCTTTTTAAAGCCCATGGAAGATAGTGAAGGATGCTGAAGACTAGGAAAGGATAAGAATTCATGTGTATTTGGAAGTGTCTAAAAAGAGGTTAGGTATTCTTTTCTCAGACATTTGTATGACTAATAGTGCTTTGGGTGGAAATTTAGTAGTTTTCTGTGGAAAATTAAAGTTTCTTTCAAGTCCCTTTCTTAATAATGTCATGTTCAGGCTTTCCAGAATACAGGTGCCAACGTTAGAGACTTACATATATTAATCCACATGTGTATGTAAGCCTCTGCTAGTTAAACCTACTGCTTCTGCTAATGCAGCAGGGAGCTATGTACTTGTCATCTGCAGATCTGCTGGGTCATTGAGTAAATAGCTGCTTTGTTTCTTAGTAGCTTGGTTTTATTAAATCATATAAGTCTACAGAAAGAGCTTTCCTTTTCTTGTTAGCAGCCACTTAAGGTTCAGTCTGGAATGATTAATCTAGACAACAGCGGAATGGTAAAGGATGGTGTTAGGATCACCAATGTCTTGAATGTTATATTCACTAAGCTGGCCACTGATTAGTTGGGCTTTTGTTCTGCAAAGCTTCTTGTAAGGGTTCTTTTGCTTGTTTGCAACATCATTTTTAAAGTCTATTAGAAGACTCTGAGTCTGACAGTGAAAAAAGCTTATGAAAACTATTTCTTAATTGAAGAGGCAAATGTTGCTCCAATTCTAATGGAAGACTAACATAGATATTCAAAAACTAATTCTTTTTGTTTTCCTAGCCAGAACTAGTTCATTGCAAGCTTCTTTCTCATTTAGAATCTGTAAATCAGTGACAAAATGTTTATATCTGACCTGCTGACAAATTTCTAACCAGGTTCGCCCTCTATCAAAATAACAAAACACTTTCACTTGGACTGTGACTGTGGAGTAACTGAATTTTGCTGCGTATCTTTTCATGATATGGTGACTGGATCAGATGCTGGATTTATAGAAACATTATTTCAATTATTACTTGAATGACATTATCACTGCCACTACAAATTACTTTTTAGTGTCACTAACACTACATATTCAAAGCCTTAACATCTGTGTCCTAAATTGGATGTGAATATAAAATCCCATGGAGCTGATAATATAGAGTTGGCAATGGTGGCTACCAATGATGGTCTTAGTTGAGAAGGCATGTTGAAACTTGATAGGTCTTCTGCAAGGAAAGCTAGAACTGAAGTGGGTATTGTTTTGTCTTCTCTACCATCTTCCCTTCCACACTCACAGTTTGGGATCTTATTCTGTTATAAAGTGGTTTAATTTCTAGACAGTTCCTGACCCTCTTGTCTATCTCTAGGTTACAGGATGCAAAATCCTTCGGGGGGGGGAGGGATGTTAATTCCCCAGGCCACAGCAGTGCCTTCAGCTGGATACTTTTCCCTTGCTTAGCTGCTGCTTCTTTTGTTAATGTAAGAGCAGTCTTTTCCCAGTGCTTGAGATTGTGCTATTTTTTCACTGACCCTTAATTGGCTATTAGTGACTAGTTTAAGGTTCTGGAGCTTCTGCTTTCAGCTTGTGCCCATACCTTTCAAGGCCTAGGCTGCTATCCAAAGCTTAAACAGGATTTATATCAACATCCTATGATTGTTTTGTTAACCACTGGTCTAATTTAAAACACAGACATTTAACCTGTCCTAGATTCTCCTATGTTATTGAAGTCATTTTCTTTGGATTTCTTCAGCTTTCATCTGCTTTTGGAAGTTATTTGAAGTGTTGCGTTTTGTCGCCTATGGTGCCTCCTTTGGCTATATAAGATGGAGGAAAGAGAGATTCGTTTCTTCTCATAAATGTGACCTATATAATACTGCAAAAGTCTTTAGCTATTTGGAGGATATTACTGACTTTTTTTCTGCATTCACATAAAACTTAAGATCTTAAAGAAATATGTACCAAAATATAGATTCTATTAATGTCTACGAAATATGTGAGTTGAGTCAGTAGGTTGCATATAGCACATTAGGACTTTATTATACGAGGTTTGACCAGCACTACATGGATCTTATTAACCCAAAAGGAAGATGATTCTGTATTTAAGGTAACTCCTGATTTTTAGCTTAAACTAATTCCTTCTGGGTGAAAACAATAATTTCATTACTAGGAACAGGCATATACTCCAAACATGAAATTCAAGGTGCTCCTACCACATACCAGCCTTCTCATTAACTGTAGTAGTCTTTTTTAGCCTATGCAGTGCCTTTCATACACAGGTGACAACTTAGTCATCTAGATCACAACTTTGTCATCCATACCTCTGCATCAGACTGCCTTTGAAATACTGTTACACAAAGGTCAGTGTTGATAAGGTCACTTTCTAAAAATAGATAAATATGTATACTGTGATAAATCCTCATAAAGTTTTCAGTTTGATTTTTGTTATATATTTCAGGTATAAATATATATATATAGATTGTGAAGTGTGTAGAGTTTTATGAATATATAGAGTGGTATCTTTTAGAAAGACTTGACGTTTTAGGTAGGCTTTATAATACAAATTTGGACTTCTGCTTATAAAAACATAGTTAGGGTTTCTTAATTATATGCAAGTATTTGACTTACTCTTGCAAGTGTTTTTTGGAGATTTGGACATGAAGCCAATGTCAGATTTGGATCAGTCTAAATTGTAATTTGCTAAAATTCTCAATCTCTAGTTTACATCATAGGCAGTGCTACTTAAGTGTCCTATCATAGCTCAAATGCTTCACTGATAAAAAGGTTAAGTGTAAAAATATCAGCTCCATATTTTCCTTTCAGCTTTATCCTAGCTTTGAAAGTGTGCGGAATTCAATAAAATTTTTGAATGTCTACACAGTGAATGGTACTTGGTATTTTGAAATTTATGATAACAAAATCTATCCTCAAAGTATTCTCTGGGCTACAAAATTATATCCATTGTGAGATGCCTTGTCAATAAGGTTGCTTTACTTGCTTCTGTGAAGCCAGTTCAAACTATCACATGCTGTCCTTCCAAAGGTAAATAGCCAGTGGATGGGGATTTTTATGTAAATGCCACTTGTCTGCATACTGTTAACATTCAGATACATACTTTCTTGTGCTGTTCAGGTTCTCAGTAGATAGCACACCAATCAATTATTTTGATCTTATCATGGTGTAAAGAATTCTATAACTGTGATAACACCAGCTAAATTTGTTGTAATTTAATTGAGAACTCCATCATTGTGGCATCTTCATTGTGTCTTACTTTGAATACTATTTAAGTAACAAGCCACTTTAATCAGTGGTTATTTACAAAGGCTGCCCTTTCTTACACTAAAACAGTGAAGAGATGCCAAAATGATGTCTAAAATATCTCATTTCCAACCTAAAATATTAGTTTGTTTTCAATTGTGTTAGTTTCCCTTTTATTACAACTAAATGGTTTTGAATCCATGTTTCAGTTCATTTAGACAGTTATGAGCTTATTAGCAATCAATTTTGAAACAATTATTTTTGCAGAGGTTTTATACTGTTTGTCTGGTTTTGGAGAAAAATGGATTCATGAACTAGCTAAGAGTGTTTTAGGTTTTGGTTCTACAAACATTTACTACTTTCTTACCATCTGCTAAGTTGTGCAGTATGAATATTTTCATTATTTCTGTAGTGTTCTGCAAAACAAAAGGACACCATGGATTCCAGCACTGACAGTTTAAACAGTAAGAATGGTAAACATAATTAGGTAATTAAAATTCAGATTTCAACAGATAATATTCTTGCCTTTGAGATAAATTAAAAAATCCTCAAACCTACTTATATTAGTAAGTGCCCTCAAAGACCCTGTTTTCCCTGCCTACCTCAAGTTTGTCAGCCCTCCATTTTATTACTTTCTTCTCAATGGGAGAGGAGAATCAGTACTTCTTAATAGCATTCCTTTTCTCTGAGGGGAATGAAGGACTGCAGATGTCACAGATTATCAAAATTACTCAAGTTCCATTACAATTGAGGTGACATCAATATTTTTGAGCATATGTTGATAATTCATTGTTTTAAATTGTCTTCTTGGGCCACTTTCCTGAAAAACAAAAATTTTGGGCAGCAGTAGTTTTATTGCTAGATTTTGGGCGTTTATGTATATGGTTTGTGCAACTAAATTTACTGTGAAGGGGACAAAAGATCTGATAGTGCTATATATATAAAGAAATCTTGATGTTATAATATTAATATCCAAGGACTGTTTTGTGGAAGGGCTCTCTAATATAGGGAGTTTGGAATTCATTCATCTTGGTTCATCCATGGTGCTTATTACTCTTTACAGTTGTTCCATGACTGCCTCCAGCTGGCCTCAAATTGGAACCTCTTCTCCAAGAGGACTCCTGAGTTCACTTATTTAAAGTTATTCTTAAGGATTGCTTTTATTGTGAGGCCAGCGGGGAAGAAATAACTGTGAGGAGTGTAACTTCTTCCTCTTATATTGATAGTAATGAGCAGAAGGAACTTAGAGAAGGAACTGAGACCTTAGATGAAGTCAGGTCGACGGAGCTGTTTGCCTTAGTCGATGAGGAATGGGTTAGAGATCAGTTGAGCAATCTGGACATCCATAAATCCATGGGTCCAGATGGGATGCACCCGCGGGTGCTGAGGGAACTGGCAGAAGTCATTGCTAGACCACTCTCCATCATCTTTACCAAGTCTTGGGAAGCGGGAGAGGTGCCTGAGGATTGGAGGAAAGCAAATGTCACTCCAGTCTTCAAAAAGGGCAAGAAGGAGGACCCGGGTAACTATAGACCGGTCAGCCTCACCTCCATCCCTGGGAAAGTGATGGAACACCTTATCCTTGGTGCCAGCTTAAGGCATATCAAGGATTAGAGGGTTATGAGGGGCAGTCAACATGGCTTCACCAAGGGGAAATCATGTTTGACCAATCTCTTAGCCTTTTATGAGGAAATAACACGGTGGATGGATGATGGCAGAGCGGTGGATGTGGTCTACCTTGACTTCAGCAAAGCATTTGACACAGTCTCGCACAGCATCCTCACAGCTAAATTGAGGAAGTGTGGTCTGGATGATCAGGTAGTGAGGTGGACTGTGAACTGGCTGAAGGAGAGAAGCCAGAGAGTTGCAGTCTATGGGGCTGAGTCTAGTTGGAGGCCTGTAACTAGTGGAGTGCCTCAAGGGTCAGTACTGGGACCGGTATTATTTAATATATTCATCAATGATTTCGATGAGGGAATTGAGTGTACTATCAGCAAGTTTGCTGATGACACTAAGCTGGGAGGAGTGGCTGACACGCCAGAAGGCTGTGCTGCCATCCAGCGAGACCTGGACAGGCTGTAGAGTTGGGCAGGGAATAACTTCATGAAATATAACAAGGGAAAGTGTCGAGTCCTGCATCTGGGCAGGAACAACCCCAGGGTCCAGAATAGGTTGGGGAACGACCTGTTAGAGAGCAGTGTAGGGGAGAGGGAGCTGGGGGTCCTAGTGGACGACAGGATGACCATGAGCCAACACTGTGCCCTTGTGGCTAAGAAGGCCAATGGCATCCTGGGGTGTATTAGAAGGGCGGTGGTGAGTAGGTCGAGAGAGGTCCTCCTTCCCCTCTACTCTGCCCTGGTGAGACCCCATCTGGAATATTGTGTCCAGTTCTGGGCCCCTCAGTTCAAGAAGGACAGGGAGCTGCTGGAGAGAGTCCAGCGCAGGGCAACAAAGATGATTAAGGGAGTGGAGCATCTCCCTTATGAGGAAAGACTGAGGGAGCTAGGTCTCTATTGTTTGGAGGAGACTGAGGGGTGACCTTATAAGTGTCTATAAATATATAAAGGGGGAGTGTCACGAGGATGGAGCCAGGCTCTACTCAGTGGCAAACAATGATAGGACAAGGGGTAATGGGTACAAACTGGAACACAAGAGGTTCCACTTAAACTTGAGAAGAAACTTCTTCTCAGTGAGGGTGACGGAACACTGGAACAGGCTGCCCAGGGAGGTTGTGGAGTCTCCTTCCCTGGAGACATTCAAAACCCGCCTGCACACATTCCTGTGTAACCTTATCTAGGTGTTCCTGCTCTGGCAGGGGGATTGGACTAGATGATCTTTCGAGGTCCCTTCCAATCTCTAGCATGCTGTGTGATACTGTGATACTGTAACTGTAGGACCTTTATAAAGTAGCCTACTCAATACTTACTCATGTTAATAATTAGTGGGTAGTTGACATTAAGGTCATGACAGCTTAGAGATTAGATCTAATTTTGCTGTATGCCCGATAGAAGTAAATAAAGTCCTATACATGAAGAATGAGTTGTGACAGGCATGGACCACAAATCTACTGGAACAAAGTCACCTGATATGTCACTAAGTATGGAGGTTGTTTTTCAGCTGCAGTTGTATCATTTTGACATTAAGTATAAATCTTGGTAAATTGCTTAGAACAGATGTTCCCTCAAAAATAATTCTCACATTTGTACTTGCAAATTATACAGAGAATCATAAAATACAGGTACGTTCCATTTAAAAATAAATAATAGGGCCATGTGTGATACATCTGCAGATACCACAGCGAAAGATGAGGTACACCAAAATCTTATCAAGTCTTGCACTGTTGGGTCTTCAGGGAACTGGATGTTTTTAGTGCAGAGAAAATAGTTTTTGGGGTTTAATTAATGTACATTCAGATCAATTCTAATAGGCACAAGTTGTTCTAACAAGATCTCAAAGGTGCTAAATTTTCTCAAACATGGAGATGTAGTTCATGAACTTGTTGGCAACCCATGGGCTCAGAATGCATCAGTAGTTGTTTGTACTAAGTAGTAGCTCCAAAAGAGCAAGATGCTTTGAAGAAATGGTTCTTTTTCTTTCTGAAAATTTTACTTAGAAGTGGAACCTTTGGAGATAGTAGCTGAAAGGCATTTGTGAATCTGAGGTTTCCACAAAGCCCCTGAAAAAATAAATAGCATCTGTGTTTGGGAGAGAGAAATTGTCAAAACAAACATAACTGTTGAAAAAATTAAGGGTCAATAAAGTAATGTCTGCAGATAAGTATTCTTGTAAGGCTTGTCATTTGTGTTGTAGCTGTAAAATTTCTAAACAAATATGAAAAGAATGCTGCAAACTTAAACTGGCATTGCCATGAAAAAATTACAATCCCTGGAGCCATCTCTTGGATTAAGAACTCTTAACATTTATGCAGATGATAGGTTTTGGTTTGAGCAAGCATTTAGTACTCCAAATACTGCTGCGCGTCTCTATAAGGAGGTAGACATCAGAGTCCTCTTTAAGCTCCCATTCCTGCTATGTGTAAATATTTGTTTGTTTGTTTTTTTTTTTCCCTGAGTCATCAGAAGTTTCTCCTCTCAAGTTGCAGAAGAGAGGAGGTATAAATATCCTTACCAAAGCATTGGAGGGTATGCTTTATATTTACTTTCCTTAGTCCAAGGTTATAAAAGAGTCAAGAACCTCCTTTGTCATTGTTGGAAAGCTAGTAGAAGAGAAGGTCATGTCTTTTACTCCTCCTTCAAACTGAATCTGCTATTGCTTCTGTTTCTATGCTGTTCACTGTGACGCTTATCTTCACTCGGCAATACCTCAGTGGTTGTACAGAAGAACAGTGTTGTTACTGCATACCAAAATATTCTGAAGCTCTGAAGCTTGCTGACAGAAGTCACTTGATTTCTCTGGCAGCTTCTATCCATTGAAAGTTATTAAATGCAAATAAAAAGTCTTTGAATCACAAATGGCTGGAGACCAAGAGACCATTCTAGAAATGTCATTGCATATTTATCCTGTCCCTTTTATAGATGTTTGCTGTTGGCTACTAGTGTACAAAGGACCTTTGATCTGATTCTCCTGGGTAATTTTGTGCGTTTATAGCCACCCAAACGAAAAGGGTCTTGCCCACCTAAAGCTGTCTGGAATCTTTTATTTTGACTGAGCTCAGTCATGTAATCCATTCAGAACTTTATCACTCCACAAGTGAAAAATTGTTTAACTTCTAAATTTCCTTCAGCCCCTCATCTCTGTAGCACAGCTGTCAGTATGAGTGATTATTGTGTATATTTTCTGATTTATCTGTTTATAAATTTGAATGGAAATAGTAATGTCTTTCCCTGTGCTCAGTGAACTCCTTCAGAGAAACACGGTAACCAAGAGACAGATGTTCACGCACACATAGACTTATATTAGGTCTTATATTCTAGTTAAACACGGATAAAAAGGTATTCATTCTGGTAATTACTGAACTGTGAGATCAGGACTTCAGACTGCAAGAACAAATCCAATAGCTTCAGCACTCCAAGTTTGTTTTTAGATTATATAAAAGCTTGAGTTCTGCCATGGAGTCTTTGCTAATTCATATAATTAAATAATTAAAGGTTATTAAAGTGCCTCCTAATTCAGATAACTTGATGAGTAGCCCTCGAGTTTTTGCACACTTTTCATTCTGTTACACTATGAAATTTGCAGGTCTGTTTTTAATGTATGCATTAGTCCAAACTTTTAATTTCAGGTGAGGCTTAGTATTCAGAGGTTGGCTTTACAAGCTGATCCTTTCCATTACTTACACTGTAACAAAAAGCTATATGTAATTGCAGTGCCATAAATAGATCCCAGTAGAAAATGTCAGTCAAAGTCCCTGTAGATAAATCTGTTTATTGTATGGACTGAGATAAAAAAAAAAACAAAACATGCTAAAACATTCTTGGTTTTTGTGAAGTGCCTTAGTTTTGCCTTCATTGAGGAAAAAAAAAAGCAGATTTTTCTTTTTGTTTTTATTGAGTAGCTGAATAAAGCTTTCATTTCTTGAAATAGGAAATAGGTATATTCTTCTATGTTTTCCTCTTGCTAAAGTAAGCTTCTAGAGTCCTGGTGTTGAGTGCGATGTTTTATTTTGTATTGGAAAGATGCAGAGGAACTGTAAAAATGAAACATTTTTCTTACAAAGTAATGTTGTTGCACCCACTCTTATTTTAAATCCATATTGCTAATGATATTTGTGTTTCTATCATGTCAGTGGACGTGCTTCTGGTATTATGGTATATATAATTTTTTCCTTAATGAGAACTCATTACCAACTGCAGTATCTGTTGCTATCATAAAACATACTAAATTCATACTGTAAAGCTTATAAAAGCACACTAAAGGAGGGTCTCTAATATTCTTAACAGTTTTAAAGACACAATTATGAAATTAGGTAGTTTATATCTGGCACTGAAATGTCAAGGGCAAAACTTACCTGCTGTTTTGACAAGTATACTTCTGCTTTAGATGGCATTTAAAAGACATTTTTTTGAGTCTTAATTGGGTATGATATTAAAAAGTATTTAAATATATTCTGCAGTTAAAAGAGATTATTTAGATTATAAGAGGGTGTATTTCTCAAAGGAATTATTGTGGGCTATACAGCTATCTGCAAGCCAACTGGAATTACTCATTCTAGGATGTCAAAAGATGGATACACTTGACTAATTAGGAAGCCAGTTTGGACTGGTGACAGTAGTCTGCAGCAGCTTGTGAAAGCTGATTTAAAGGTCCCATAGGAAGTGTTAATACTGAACAATATTTGTGACTCTTATACTATCACTGTAGCAATGTTGTATGCAGTTGTGCTGGGGCAGTTTAAGATGTTTCTAAAATACTGGATGGTACATTTTCATTTCTTAAAATTCCCATCATACAAACTTGGACAACATTGTGGATAGTATGAGTATTTATAGCTAGTTCTATAGCTTCATAGAAGGTGTCAACTGTTGACTTAGGAATCAGAAAAAAATCCCAGAATTTGGAGCCTAACTCAAGGAGTAGGAGTTGGAAAAATAAGCTTACTGCATGTTTCAGGTACATAGATTATTAACTATGAATGTTTTTATTTGCAGTGGTTAACTTTTTTCAATACATCCATGCATACAGAAAAGCTACTAGAGAGGTTTTTAAATTCAAGTTTCTATACACTTTATTTCTTCTTCTGTTAACTGGTTTGCATGATCAGCGGAAGCACTAATTTATAATCTAGTTTCTGACCATGGTATATTTCAGATAAGTATGAAAAGTAGATAAATATGTTACAGCTATGATACAAAAAGTTGTGGCTTTTTAGTATTTATATTCCATTATTTAGAATCTTTTTTAATTTATTTGGTGGGGTTTTTTATAGTTTAGCAGATAATGCTCCAGGAATTTTTTTTTTTCTACTGAAAACTGTTCAGTTTTTGAAATAACTATGATATCCGTAGTAGTCTTGGATAGGCTTAAAAGGAAAGAGATGACATGCTGAAATAGGATTGAAATTCTTCTTGTCTTATTCCTACTTCCTAAACCAAAGCTTATGAACTCTTTTCCATAAAATTTACGGTATCCTTTTTGGGACTGTAATATTTTTCAGTCTTTTTTGCATTACTGTTACCCAAAATGCTTATAAACTTTCCTCCAGCATTCATGTACTTTACTGTAGCTAATGGGTTGGCCTCAAAGTTTCTTCAAGAATGATTTTGGTTTTAGACTCTTCACTGAGTTTTTCATTCCAGACATAAGTATTTTAAAGAATTGCATGACACCAGTTGGAGAAAGGGAAAGTTAAAAAATGAAGCTGAATGCATAATCTAAATTATATTTGTTATGTACATTCCGAACCATATTCATAGTTGTGATAGTTCATTAGTCATAGGAAACTAAACAAATGGTGTTCTCTAGGGCTCAGGACTGGAGCCAGTTCTGTTTAATGTCTTTACTGATGATCTAGTGAAGGGGATCAAGTACACTCTCAGTAAATTTGCAGACAACACCAAGCTGGTTGGCGGGGTTATCTGCTGGAGGGTAGGAAGGATCTACAGAGGGATCTGGACAGGCTGGATCAATAGGCTGTGGCCAGTTCATCAAGGCAAAGTGCCAGGTCCTGTATTTAGGCCATAACAACCCCATGCAATGCTACAGTCCTGGGGAGTAGTGGCTGGAAAGCTGCTTAGTGGAAAACGACCTGGGGTTGCTGATTGACTGAACATGAGCCAGCTTGTGCTCAGACAGGCAAGAAGGCCAGCGGCATCCTGGTCTGTATCAGTAATAGTGGCCAGTAGGGCCAGCACAGTGATCATCCCCCTGTACTCAGCACTGGTGAGACCTCACCTTGAATCCTGCATTCAGTTTAGGCCCTTGACTACAAGAAAGATATCAATATCTTTCTGGAACATGTCCAAAGAAGAGCAATGAAGGTGGTGAAGGGTCTGGAGAGGAACAACTGAAGGAACTGGAAGATCTTATCTCTCTCTACAGTTACCTGAAAGGAGGTTGTAGTGAGGTGGGTGTCTCTTCTCCCAGGTAATGAGTGATAGGATGAGAGGAAACAACCTCAGGTTGCATCACGAGAGGTTTAGATTGGATATTAGGAAAAAATTCTTCACTGAGAAGGTTGTCAGGCATTGGAACAGGCTGCCTAGGGAAGTGGTGGAGTGACCAGCCCTGCAGATATTTACAGTATGTGTACATGTGGTACTTAGGGACATGGCTTAGTGGTGAACTCGGCAGTGTTAGGTTTATGATTGGATAAGATGATCTTGGTATTTTCCAACCTTTATAATTCTATGATTCTAAGGGTGTTCTCAGGTTATAGTTTTGTCATTTTAAGGGCCAGCATCCTGGGAGAGTGGCAATTCAAATACTACAAGGAAGGAAGAGGACTCTTCTTGGTGGGAAAATTCATGACATTCTGAAAATGAAACCAAAATTACTCACTAAAGCCAAATATACATGTAGAATTAGCAGAAATCAAAGAATGGGTAAAAATGAAAGCAAAAGTAACTTAAGTGCCTACTAAATGCAATTTGTAATACAATTGCACAAAAAGATATTTTCAATTAAATTATTTTGGTTCTGTAAATAATAAATTAGTTACTGGTGTAATAGAGAAAATTAAAATATTTATGAAAATGTAATTTAAAGTCAATATTAAGTAGCATGTGTTGCGATCTTTATGTATGTTTATAAGTGCATATAAACTCTTATTATGAGGTTACCACTATGTGACTTTAAAGTATAATTGAAGGACATTTTTCTTCAATTTGTTGATGGAAAGCTCAAATTTTGAGACAATAAATGATTTTTTTTTTTTTAATAATCTTTTGCATATCTCGGTTCCCAAATTATTGTGCCTCTTTCTGTTTTGCTTTTGTTTTCTGCTTTTAAATGATACCCAGGCTTAGGGTTCTCAGAAGCTAAATTAGATTCAGCTCTTGACTTAGCTGTTGAATAATGAAAGTAAAAAAGTTTTTTCTAGAATGTCATAGTCATGATTTGGTCCATGCTGGTTTTACAGTACTTTGCCAGACCTTCCTGTTTGCAACTTTGAGCTTTTTTCTCTGAATTACTTTTGTTGTCCTTGAAACCACTTACCTTAGAAAGATGATGCTAGAATTCTTTAAAGCTTATTGAAAGATGAAATTTAAAGCAGATAAAGAGACAGAAACAGTGTTGAGACATTTCCCATACTAATTTTCCCCCAATTTCAGGTCCAGAAGATTGCCTTACTTCCTTATTCGTAGTCCAACGCTTTCAGAATTCCTTTTTAGTGATGTGGCATCTTGTTATACCCATCAACTAGTTTAGATCCTGATTTGGATATTCACTGTTAGCAATGACTGCAGAATCATGTGATGTGTCTGACTGTATCCAAGGTAGCGTGTTGACTGAGGGAGTTTTGCCCAGTGACGCATAATGAGATTTCTATCGTGTAATTCTTTATTCCTCCGTGGTGATTTTTCATCATATAGTAAATCCCTGGAGTAGCGTTCTTTCTCCTCCCAGGCGCAGACACAAGGGGTTAACAAGGTTCAAAAGTCTAACATCTGCTGATGTTTTTATTTGAGGAAATAAAAGCAGGGTGTTTAATGCTTGCATTTAATTATCATTTCACAGTAACATTCATAAGTGTTTTGATAGATATTATACATACATGTGTAATAGGATAAGTAGAATTTTCCTGAGCTACATCTATTATTTAACATTGGTCAGCAGTCATTAAATACAAAGGGAAAACGGCTTTTGATTAAAGCTACCTATCCAGTCCAATATTGTTCACTCAGCTTCCTGCCGAGAAACAATTTCAGTGTTTTATAACAATAACTGAAATGATCTTCTGTCTAATATAGCAAATAATTTTTAGGAACAGCTCTTGAAAGCTGACATGAAGATGATTATTTGTGGTTGCAAAAGGGTACTGAAATGAAAATATGAGTGAAATGGCATTTCACTTAAAACTACTTCACTCTCACTATAGAGAAAGAGGAATGTGAAATGAATGAAATAAAATTAGGCCTAGTTCAATGTACAGAAGACCAAAGCAGTTATAATTAATTGCAAGAGAGCAAATTGTGGATGTTAAAACCCTGGTCTAAGTTTGAAATAAAAAGTTTTAATAGTACCCTTAATACCTTTCATTGTTGTTGTTTATAGTTGTTATTATTTATGCTTTGATATTGCTATGGTAACCTAGAGGGTTCCTTCTCTCTCCTTTACAGAAGGTGAGGAGACTGGTGTGATGGATAGCCTGTTGGAGGCCTTGCAATCAGGTGCAGCTTTTCGAGACCGAAGGAAAAGGGCACCGAGATCTAAAGGTGAATATTCTACTTTACGTTTTATTTCCCATAGAAAGTTACAAGTGCTGTAGAATTTCAGTGCTATTTGGTTTAATTTTTTCTTGCAGTGATAACTTTTAGGGATGTTCAGGCTGTTTTGCTGATGATAGTAGCACTTAAGAGATTAATTTACTGAGCTTAACATAGCATGATTATTATGACAAAACTCCTCAATACAGCCACGTGTACTTTAATGTTTTAGTTGAATGGGGAAAATAAAAGTCATTTTGCCCTATAAATGAATCAAAAAATTTCACTGGTATGTAATTGTCACTTTACACATAGGAACATCCAACTTTTACATAATTCTGCTTAGTAATATTGTTAGAGTATTTCAGTAACTTTCAAAGATGTGTTTCATTTCCATTGTTTCCTTCTTTTGCAGACATACTGCAAAATCTCAGTCCAACCACACAGCGGCCTGTGCTGAAAGCTTGTAACCATGGTAATGAACCATATTCATGAATTGCATGCTGCTCTTAGCTTATGTAGTTGATCTGTGCTTTCAAAGGACTGCTGTGATTTTTTTCAGTTTCTACCTTAGTGGAATACTGAAAGTGTATTGGAACCTGCTTTTTAAAATAACCTGAAACTGTACTTATTGGTTACTTTGGAAAGCTCTTCTATCTTTTGGGGGGGGGAGGGGGGGGGGGTATTTAAAGCTTGGATATATCTGTAAATGTAGTACTTTTATAGTCCTTAAGAACAATCATGCAGATTTTCTTTTTAATGGGTTATGGAAATATAACAGAAAGCAGAGATTTTGGAACATTTTAAAGGTTGCTAAGTATTTATGATACTGAATCAGAAAAATGTTTGCATTTGTTTTGTTTTTCTTTGTTTTGGTTTTCTTGATCCTATAGTAATGGAATTGTTTAAGGTATCATTTACCAGCTTAATTCAAAAGTTAGGTTGTATTAACAAAGTACGAGTAAATGAATCAGTTACTTCATGGCAAAATTTTTCTCCAGATTTTGAGCATTAGTCTTATATGCTTATTTGTAAGCTTCTGAACTATCTCACTGTAATCAAATATGACTTACTCGTATTTGAAAAGTTACAAGTGTGTGGACGCTTGTTAGCTTTGATTATTAGACAGTCTATGGAATATTGTTATATTAGGTGTGTTTTAGTTAAGCTTGGGGGGTACAGAGTGACTGTTTTCAGTGGTTTCTGGAAAAAGCTTATATCTGTAACACGTCTGTTAAAGAATTTTTTTTTTCTTTTAAACTTACAGGGAAAAAAATCAAAATATCTCCTTTCTTTATTTTTTTTAACAGAATGCATTATCCTGTGATATGTTAATGCATTGTGGAGTTTATAAAGCAAATGCTATCAAATTGATGATATTAATTATTCCTCATGTTTAAATTGTTATTGCTTAAGTGTCAATAGCCCCCCAAAAGCATACAGAATTTGGCATTACCTTAAACACAAAGTTAAAGAAAATAGAGCTGGAAGGACTGTTTAAAGATAATTAATTCACTTACAGGAATTGGTGCAGAGAAGAATCAAGTATATTTGACAAGTGTTTGTCTGGCACATAACATTGATATTTGAATAATGACTGTAGAGCACATCTGAGTTCATCCTATAAGTGTTTCTGCTAGTAAGAAAAATTATGTTGAATTTTGCTTCTTTTCAACCCTTTCGATCTATCTGTCTAGCTGTCTATGGACAGATAGTGTAATTTCCAGTTTTCAAATTAACTGTATTTGGACAAACTATATTTGGGCTGTGCACCAGAAGCACCAAAAAAAAAAAATTCTTTCACTTGTTGCCTCAGGACCAGGATAACACAACTCAGAGCTTGCTTTTAAAGAATTCATTAATATGTTTTTGATTTGTTGACACTTGTCACAGTATCTACGTGTTACATCATCCTATCTTGAGCCTAAGAGAATGTTAAACTTGATGTAGATTATGGTGAGTTTATATATCAAAGACTTTTTTGTTTTATGATAGAATTATATAGTTATTCATTGCTCCAAGTTCCCTTTGAAGTGAATATCTATTTATTTTTTTGCTATTCAAGATCTTTGTAGGCAAGTTGGGAATTTACTTTTAATAATTTGTATTGTTATTGGGAAACCAGAAATTATGTAGATTGCATACTGTCTAGAATGAATACTAGACCCTCAGTATCAAAGTTTATTTTTAGATAATAATAACCTAACTGAAGTTAACAATGTGGCCAGTCAAGAAAGAAGTCTATAATTTCAACGCATTTCAGAAAAATTAGGATATGTCATTAGACAAAAGTATTGGCTTGGTTGTTCATTGATTTGCTGTTTTTCCCAACCTAATGTATCAAATGGGTGCTAAATTTTATATAATGGCAAAAAACCACTGGCTTCTCTATGCTTAAAATATGTGGAGTCTGATAAAAGCCCACAAGCAGCAATTCAAGCATTTTCCTTGTTTGCTTCTGTACTGGCTTTGGATGTTTGGCTTAACTGGTAACCACTGTTTGGTTACTGCTTATTCTGCCGAGGCTACCAGATTCACTTACAGTAGATATACTTCAATAGATGCTGCAAATTCATATCTAGGATGAAGTTCTTTGACTCATCATGCAGTCAAAAAGAATTACAAGCCATGACTTGAAATGTTTGTCCTCTGAATCATTCACAGTATAGCAATCTGTTGGGCAGATGCCATCAAGTTGTAGCTAATCCCTTCAGTTTCAAAATAAAAAAAAGCAAATGAATAAAAACTTAGTCTTTATATGATTAAAGATACTTTGCTAAAAAAAAGTGGAATATAAATCAGACTCAAACATACACGGGAACTAGAGAGTAGTGGTTCCATGTCTCACAGGAGGTGCTGTGAGAGAGAAATACAGGCAGAATGCATGCTTTCTTCATACCTCTAACATAAATGGAAGCAGGAAAGAAATCTCTCTAACCGTTACCATTGTCATCCTCAGAATGATACTGCTCAAGATACCAAACTATCACTTACCGGTGAGGCTGAGCCAAGCCCCATAAAACAAAGTAATACAGATGAGCAATCCAATACTACTTAGCTCTAGAACTGAGAACTGAAACTGTGTCCTTTATCTAAATAGACTGTTTAAGGTAAAAAGGAAAAAAAGAAGAATAGTAGGTTTAGTGGATTACTAGCCATGTTTTGGCCACTTTTCTCTTCATGATCTGTTGAGGTCCCCAGAAAGCTTTGGTAGGGTTCGACTGATACATTTCTTATTAAGAAAGAGTACTGGTTCTCATGCTGCATCCCAGGGAAGCCTCTTGGGTGTGTTATTTTATTTTCAGTCCTACTGCACTCTTCTTTTATTGAACAGATTGCTTCTTTGTAACATGGTATCTGGGTTTTGTCAAGTTTAAATCTATTCTCTTTCTGTGATCGGAATTACCAGTTATATATTTTCTGCTTGTGACAAGGCCTATGGAGTCAGATAATTTCTTGCTGACGAAAAGCCCTGCTGCATAACTAATAGAAATAATACACATTTGGAATTGTTAGATTTTGGAAATGTTCTAGCACCTGAATACAAATCATTTTTACTGGATTTTTTATTGACGTATTGGTGTATTTGTTTCCTTTGTTTCCATTTCTAGTGCTTTGTATTTTTAAGTTAACAACTAAGTTACCTATATGTTCAAAACTACCTGTTAATATTACAGTTCACTTTAACTGCAAAGAGCCACAAACTGCCGTCAGTACTGTGGTGTATGCTTTCACTGTAATTCCTATTCAGAGCACTATATGACGCAAAGTTAAGTGTTAGTATAGTTTTAGTGTTGTACTTTGGTAAAGTTGTAGTTCAAGAGCATCTAATGGGAGCTTTTTTGTTTTACTTAGGGAGTAGAAGAAAGCACTTAATTTTCAGTGATCAGGATTTTGCACATTAGAAGATCATCTCAAGCAGCTAATAGCTATGGCTGATCTGATTTCAGTTATTTACAACAGTCAAGGCATATTTGCAGCTTGCACATTTATTTCAAATAGACATAGCAGCATATCAAAGGCAGCACGGAGCCCACTGCAGCACAGGAAGCTGTATTATTCACTAAGTTTTCAGTCAGGCTTTGCAGTTCTGCATCAAGTTCTCTGCTGCTGTGGCTACGTGTTTATTTACAGTAACATTAGCCAAGCTAATGTAATCTGAAATGCATGAAAATGAATTTGAGATGCAGCTTTGATTACATGTATATTTACCTCAAATGCAGCAGAAAGCATTTTTCTTTACAAGTAGATTTTATTCAGAATGCTGTGAGTAAAGAAAAGCTATAATAAAATGGAAGTAAAAAAATACAAATTGTTTTTTGTGACTGAAAAGGTTGAAAGAAATCTTTCTGCTGCAATCATTAATTGGATTGTGGACTGTACTTCCAAAGGTAACAATAAGATCATGTTTCTATATTCAAATCAAACTTCCATGGTAAGGGGTAGTCATAATTACTATAGCTGTTTGTTTCAGCAAGTCTATAAACAATAGAATAATTTTCATGTCACATTTCATCTGAAGCATTTTAAACACCTCTGTTAAATAAAATCCTTGTCAAGTAATGTCGTTCTGGTCCAAATTGAGGCAAAGAAAACCCTTTTATTTGTGTTCATTGGGGTTTTTTCATCTCTTATTTGTAATGGAACTGTCATCTGAGGTTCATATTAATGTCTCTGCTACCTTATTTTTTGACAATCATAGTTGACAGTGAGCTCAGGCTCATCTTAATTCTTGAAACCCACAGTCCAGTCACTTAGGGGTCACTTTTATTTCATCATAGCTGTATATGACAGCAAACTATGATTGACATTTCAACCCAATTTTTTCCTTATTTCTTTGTTTTGTATGTTAATGTCTTTTCCACAACTGTGTGTACTAACATTAGGAAGTACCTAAAACTGGAGAAACAATGAAACCTGTGAAGGTAACTTTTTACGCAGTACATTTTAGTAGGAAAGATGTATTCTTGACCACTACCAGTTCTTCATGGTAGATACTGTTTTTCTTTCTGTGTTTGATCTAAAACCATCAGTGTTTGTACCTCTGGTAGAGAAAAAAATTGTTAGCCTTTGTGAAGTTTTACTCAATAGACAAGTTTTCTTGGCAGCAGACTTGGAACATCTGCAGGCATTGTTATGAAATGAAAGCATATAACAGAATTTCTATTAAAAAATACCAAAACATAGTTCTCAGTCGTTCCCATTTTGAGACCGAAGCTTCACTTCGATATTGACTTCATAGGTCAAGGAAAATTGTTGCTTATTCTAACAGAAATAATTCCCCTGAAACCATCTGCACTGTTTATAATAGAGTGTTTTCCTAGAGCAGACAGCAGAGTTCAAACAAACTGTGACCATAAGAATCAATTTTGCATATCTGGAAAAAAAAAAAATCCAGACAAGAAAAGTGAATTTACTCATTGGTATTTGTTTGTTTAGAACTATTTCTGCAATGCCATACTTGCAGACACATACAGTCTCTCACAGAGATGGTCCTAGAAAATTTGCATTCCAAAATATTTCTTTCCAACAAAGTTAATAAAAGACTGACATAAAGAGAGGTATAAAACACTCATCTATTTATTTATATTTATTTTTAAATGCCAAATACTGCAAAATGGATGCAAGCTCTCTTAAGAATGGAAATGGGTTTTTCAAATTAGGGGCAAATGCATATTAGTAGTCAGAAAATATTGGTATAGACAGAAAAAAAATAAAGTTAACTTGCCCTTCATATAACCCAAGCACACACTGTCAACCTTAGCACTGCCTATATGTAGAGAAGGAGAGGTGGAATTGTAATCCTACAAAAAAATGTCTGTGGCTGTTTCATTGATTGTCTTATATAGTCTTGTGAGACTTTCCACGAGTAAGGCGACATGCGTATCCTCCGTTCGGTGTCTTTTCATAAAGAATTATATGTGAACGTAGCATAGACAAGAATCAAAGCTTTTTAAGAGTAAAAATTTTAGGTGCTGCCTTGAGAAGAGGGGGGGACTTATAATGAGGCTTATTCTCCAGCGGTTTGACAACTTTATTTATAAAGCGAGACCCTCTGAAGACATCAAATTAGGCACTCAGAAGAGCGAATTGCTTTTGTAAATATCTTGCCAGTGTTCCTTGGTGCTAGTTGAATCAGACTGCTTCTCTCAAGGGAGGCAAGGACATTTTCTGCAAGATAAGAACTGTGGCAAAGAGGTGACATTTGAAAGCAGTGACACTGTATATTCCATAATTGCACATACAGTAAATGTCAGTTTCATAATAGTCTAGCTAGGTAACCAGATTTCCAAAAGCTACAGCAGGCAAGTTATATATTCAAAGCAGTCTTCTGCACTTCTCAGAGTATTTTTCAAGTCACTTCTGTGTTTGTTAAACTAGATTTTAGATATACATTTGCCAGACTCTTTCACTTTTGTTTTCTGAATATTAAGAACAAGTAGTCTAAACAAGTATCTAAACTCCTGCACCTTTCTTCAAAATCTTTAAGAACTCTGATCCAACAGCCGTAATGTTCTTTACATTGTTTAATACATGTACATCTTCTTAAGGGGGATATTTTCTATATTTCAAGTAAGGAAATATCATCAGCTAGACATTAGAAATGAGTTAAAATGACTCTCCTGTATGTACACAGGGGACAAAATCTGAGCTGGAACCAAGCAGTGAAACTGTATCAGCCTTGATTTGAGTCTGTTTTGTGACTCGAGTGATGTCTGGTTCATGAAGCATTGTTTAGCCAGTAATTCAAAGGGTGTAGAAAAAACACAAAATGTTACTCATGAAATTCTTTAAGCACACTTCTTAATTCATCTTTCTTTGCCATGTAAGTGCATGTGTTCCCTTAATGTTCTGGGTTTTTTTCCTCCTTTGGGAGAATTTATTTTCAATTTTTCCAAAGTTGTTGTTGCAGCAAAGCACAAATGTACAATGCAAAAGAAATACTGGAGTTACGTTTCTGTCTGGGGTTTGGGTTGTGGGATTTTTTTGGTTGGTGTTTTGTTTTTGTTTGTTTATTTGTTTGTTGCTTATTTGTTGGTTTTTTTGGTTTTGTTTTCTTGTTTTTGTTAGGTGTTTTGGTTTGTTGGGGTTTCTTTTGGTTTTGTTTTTTTTTTTGTTTGTTTGTTTTGTTTTTTTTTATTATAAGCCAATGTGTTGCAAAGGTACAAATGAAGGACATTAAATAGATGTAGGGAAAACCAGGGTATCCTTCTGATTTTTCCCTTTGTTGGGGTAGGAACATTTGGAAGCTTTATTTTCAAGTTTTGGAATACTCTAAAGGGAAGTTGGCATTTAAATTGAACCAGAACTGGTGGGTTGTGTCTGTAAGTTGCTTGATAAATGCAGTATCTCTTTGCTTCGTTCCAAAAATAGATGTCTTTTGTATTTCTATCATACATGCCTAAGGCAATATCTACATCAATCACCCAGCAAAATAATCAGCAGTAAAGTCAGAGACTTTTTCTTGGTGGCTCAAACTTATACATCATGAGTGGAAAAGAAGGAAATACAGGGAGCAAATGCAGTTTTCATTTGAATGGCAGCAGGAAAGATGATAGCCAGACTTAGGCTGAATGATCTGGGGTAATGTGAGGTAGTTGGACTGTAACTCCTATTTTCTTACAAAACCAAGATAAGAAGCTACAGTTAAGTAATTTCAGGAAAGATTTTGGAGGATATTGGGCTAATCAATCTCTTCACTTTCAGCATACACTGTAAAGTAGTTTGTCCCTTGTTCTTGGTATGGTAATGTTTAAAAAAAAAAACCTCTTTAAAGGAAGATCAGAAGAATTATTATTACTATTACTGTGCGATTTCCTAGCAAATTTTACTTCCTCAAAGTTTGCAAAAATCAGGATTGCTAATATATGCACTTTCTTTGTCTGAAATACTGTAACAATACCTTGTTAGTAGCATGGTCTTGATGTTACAATAGTTTGTGATGATACCTTAAAAAGAGGACTGTTTTGTGAGGGTTTTTATTTCACTGGGGGAAGGAGTTTTTCTCATGCTTTATTGTCTGATTATGTTTATCTAACTTCATATAGAGCAATCAAAGAAAAAACTGTTATCGGACCCTACAAGCTTATTTGCCCTAGGTTTTCAAAAATGTGAAAACTGAGGTTTAGAAAACTCAGAATGAATTTATTCTACACTGTATTCAGACTTGCAGTTGTTGATCTATTTTTTTCCCCTCTCCTTGTGGCATAGGAAAATGATAAAATATGAAATTGAAAAGATAACATCAAGAATACTTAGTGTCATAAACAGAGAAACGGAATGAAATCTCAGCAGATATTCAGCATGAGCAAATAATTGTTACGGAGTTTTTTTTTTTTATCTTTCTTAGGCTTTAAGCTGATTTCTTTGTACTTGAAAATAGATGACTGTACATGGTATGTTACAGTACAGAACACATACCAATACTTCAGTTACCTCGGGACAGACTGCTTTGTCTACTTGAATCAGGATAGCTTTTGGGGCAGGAGCAAAACTGGGTATCGCAAGCCAGTTTTCAGGTTTCAGAACAAATTTGGGCATCTGGGTACAGCACCTAATTGAGCTATGCAATTTCAGGAGCAATGTCCAAGAATTTTAACAATCCTTCAACCACTGAAAAGTAAGATGCATTGCTGTAATGAACACTCTTTTGATAGGTTTCTATTTCTAAAATCTAAATTAGCCAATTTAATAGCTTATATGTTTTTATATCTAGAATCACTTTGTCACTTGGGTTCTTCCCTGCAATTTGGAAACCTATAGTGGCAAGAAAGACAGCATTTTCTGATAATTGTTTTTCATAAAGAGAAAGAGGGAAACCATTTTAAGTAATCGAAAACAAGATATGCCTCAGATTATGTTCAATTCACTGACAGATAGAAGAGCTTAATAGAACCACAGGTAAACTATTTCTTAGCATATGCCTGCTTAATGCAACACAAGTTGAGAGGCTGGTATTTTTTCATGGCTTCCAGGTCATGGTATTCCTTTTACTTAAGTCACTGGATTTTTGTGGCAGGAATAATTGTCAGCCTTCCCTATTCAATATGAATATTTGAATAACTAGACTCAGACATATTTTTTACTTATAGCGGAACTCTATGAGAAGAATGGGTAATGAACAGAAGGGAACTTTCCAGGGATATGGAAAACATGATTTAAATCCTGTCCCTGAAAGAATGAAGCTGGTAAAGGAGGCTCAGGGGAGATGTTATAGCTTTCTACGACTACCTGAAAGGAGGTTGTAGTGAGGTGGGTGTTGGTCTCTTCTCCCAAGTAACAAGAGGAAACAGCCTAAAGCTGTACTGGGGAGGTTTAGATTGGATATTAAGAAAAATGTCTTCACCAAAAGGTGAAGCATTGGAACAGGCTGCCCAGGGAAGTGGTGGAGTCACTGTCCCTGGAGGTATTTAGAAGATGTGTAGCTGTGGTGCTTAGGGACGTGGTTTAGTGGCGGACTTGGCAGTGCTAAGATATCAGGCAGACTCAATCTTAAAAATCTTTTCCAACCTAAATGACTCTTTGTTTCTGTGATGATAATGGAATGTGGATGAAACAGGGTTCAACACAGCTGAGTGAGAGTTTTCATTACCCAGGTTGACTTTGACACCTAAATTTTACTGGTCTTTTAGTTTGGTAGCTGAATTTATTAACAGAAGGAGAAATTGATATCATAATTGTGTGTATTAACTGAGGGATAGCAGTCTGAGATAGCACAGATGTTTTAGCCAGAAAAATTAATCTTCAAGGTGGAGACTGATGAGATACATAGACTCTTTAGCCTCTGGAGAAGGGATCGTAATATGTACTCGATTACTACATGAAGGCTTCTTTTGTTTTCTGAACTTTGTATAAGGTTGGAGTTTGTTTGGGTTTTACTGTAGTAATAATTATATTTGGTGATTTGTTTTTCTTTTATGTTTCCATAGTTTCAAAATAAAGATACATTCCTAAATACTTCAATTCCTTGCCAAAATTGTTTTTTTCTTCTGTGCATAAGAGCTGTCTCTTGAGAAATTTATCTCAGGACCTATTCCTATTTCTGTGGGTACTTTTTATTGCTGTCATTACTGGAGAAGGGAAACCTCTTTTTTTTTTTTTTTTTTCTTTCTACATTCTAAAATATAAATATTTTATTTGAACTATCTTTTCCATGAGAAAGTAAACTTTATGATGTCTGGTCTTTCACTTCACCATCATTAGCTGAAGAACTAGGTGAGTTGATCTAATGACTCCAAACGTGCTGATAACTCATATGAACATGATGCTAAATTAGGCAGTTAAGCTGATGGAGGAGCTAGGGGAGGACTCTTAAATTTTGGTCAGTATTTAAAAAATGAGGTAAGATTAAATAAGAATCACATCAAAAGAAAAGCTAGAAGCTAGTAGAGAGCCCTATCCTTTCCTCTGAACCTAAACCATAGAGGGGGTGAGATTTGCTTTGGTTTTGGAGTATTTGTTTTTTTTTTCCTAGTTTATACTGCTTGGTTCTTAAGCAGACATCTGCAGGTGCTGCTTTACAGATGTACCAAGTATCTACAGTTGCAGGAGGATCAAAACACTAAACACATGAAGTGCTTTATCATGTTAATTACTTTGGGATATCAGGTATTAAGCGTTTTTAACTCATCTCCCAGAATTAATGTATGTATTTAATCTCTTGAAGATATACAAATACGTTGTAAACATAGATACACAATCTCGAGAGCTATGGGTCCTTATACTGCCTAGAGAGAGGGACATACCTTTCTTTCATAGGTGTTAGCTTATATAAATTGTTAATAGTCAGCAAGTTCAGGCCTCTAATTTAAAGTGATTGAGGCCAAGAGACTGAAGAGGTTACTCCATCTTTTAGTTCTCTTATCTGTAATAAAGTTAGTAACACATGGCACAGCACACCCAATACTGAAGATAAAACAATAGCTTGAGTAGTTGCTCTTTTAAGTTAGTACATTCTGTCTTAAGCTTGTGAGGGGAAAAAAGTTAAAGTAGTCCGTGTTACAATGCATATATATAAAATTTACATAAATTTTGGATAGCTTTGTTGTGCTTCCAAATTCTAGCACTTTGATACTCAACTTTTTCCCTTTACTATGGAGTGTTTGTACAATTGATATTTTACTGCTAGCTGCAATGCTAATATTTTTGAGTGTACTAATGTTTCATTAGACTATATGGATTAGAAGTAAATGTATCAGTACCATGGCCTTAAACTATGTAGCTTTTTTCTCTGCAAGATGAGTTCAAAATTTCAGTGTAAAGAATAAATCAGCACAGATGTCATGGTTTAAGCCCAGGCTGTAAGTAAGGTACGATATGCTGAAACTGTGAGATCAAGAGAAACAACTTTGAGAGCCAATAAATCAGAATTGTGATGAGTGACTATTAATCCAAACCAATGAATGCTTATCACAAGTATAATTAAACGCACTCCAGTCAGATTTGTCCTTATCTCAACCCTTTGAGCTCCACGTTGGGCACCAAAAAGAACTATCATGGTTTAAGCTCAGGCCGTAAATCCGAACCACCCAGTCTACCCCTCTCACCCCACTTTCTTCCCCCACTCCTGCAGGGATGGGAAGGAGAATCGAAAGAATGTAACTCCCACGGGTTGAGAGGTATAACACAAATCACTGCCACCAATAATAATAATGATAAAGGAAATAACAAGGGAAGAGAATACACATGAGAGAATGACGTGCTGTGCTATGGAATACCAGGTGTCCTGTCTCTGCTTCCTCCCGGCTTCCCCTCCTCCCTAGCAGAGCATTTCTCAGAAAGTCCTTGGTCAGACTAAACATTTGAGTAACAACTAAAAACATCGATGCTATCAGCACTGTTCCCAGGCTGAAAGTCAAAAACACAGCGCTGCACCAGCTGCTAAGAAGGAGAAAAAATGACTGCTACTGCTGAACCCAGGACAACAGAATAAAAGGTACTTTGCTATCAGGTAATCCCCTAGTTTTATAATTGTGCTGTAGATGGTAGTCTTCCCCTTTCCCTAAGAAGTATAAAATCATTTAAAGTCTGTGTGATCCATCATCAGGCAACTACTCAAAAAAGTAACATTCTTAAATGCTCTCAAATGTCCAGTAGCAAAAATAAATGAAGGGCAGAGTGCATTAAGGGATTTCCAGTTGTGTCTCACAGGGCAAAGAAAACTGCTGTGAGAGAGAGCTCTTGGGATAGCTCCTACTCTTGCTGCCTTTAACAATAGCTTCCTGATTAATCAGTCTCCAAGCTTGCCCCAGTGCTTTAAGTCTGTTCTTTCTCTGTTTCCAGCTGCTGACTGAAAACAGGACACAGCCAATTACTCTCCGCTGAGTTTAGCCAGTCTCTGTTTATCCACCTAACAGCAGTTGCTCTGAGATCACTTTATTGAAAACTTCTGATGTAGTGAGATCTCCTATTGTAAAATGTTGGGTTTGTTTCAATGGGGTCAAAAATGTGTGAATCTTACAGTCTAAGATCAGATGTTATTTGGAATAGTTGCTTCCTATGGGACAGGCAAAACATGCTGAAGTAGAATTTTTTTTCCATTTTTCCCATTACAATGACAGTCAATAAAAAGAAAAAAAAAAAAGCAAGATTTGTCTTCATTATTAGAAGTTAAAAAATAAACTGTTAACAGCTGTGTCTTTAGTTGAGGATACTACTAACTATATCCTAATCTCTCAGTTTGGGGTCAGACCTTCCTTCATGGATCTTTTTTCACTGGTTTCTTTCCAATTTTTTTTGTGACTGTGTAAGTTACACCTAATGATAGTTTTTCTTGTTCCCAACAACATCTTGTCGCTTCCTTTTTCCAGGTCCATCTTTCTTACTCATCTATCAGTGCTATAGTACATTAGCACGTTTAACTGTACCACTTAACTGTAGTATATAAAATATTTTACTCCTACTTCAGCCTGTAGCTGCAGATTTAGCCTAATAAAAAGGGCATTTTTGACCTGTACCAAAAAACTATAAAATGCACTGTGGCCTAAATGAGAATATTACTTTTGATAGAAATTGTTTATACTCACATTAGTCATAAAGCTTTGGTGAAATTGTGCATGTTGAAGGAACCTAAGCAACCCAAAAGGCTGCAAAGGATCTCCAGCTGATCTTTTCTGGGAAAGCTATAGTAACACAAAATACATTATACTTTTGACTGTTATTTTTTCTAATACCTGTCAGTACAAAGGGATGTATTTTAAAAAGTATGTTCTAGCTACTTAAGAGAAAGCCAAATGAGAGGCATGTCAGCAATAACTTAATGTATGTTCAAACTCCATAAAATGTTTTTCAATTAAATAGCCATGTTTGTGTCATTTTAAGGATCCAGGAGAAAGGTGCTGGGGTGGTGTTCAAGCATTGCGTATTTAGATTTCCCAACCAAAACTGTGGATGGGATTTGTTCAGAAATTGCTAGAAGACGTACTTTCAGAACTACTAGCTCTAGTAGGGCACCATAATCCAACAGGTTTTTTTTTCATCTGTGCTTCTACAATGCAAGTACATTGAATAGTTACTGTGTACTTTCTCTTATACTTAGCACATCTCAGCTTTTAATTTAGGTCAATTTAAAACAAGCAAACAAAAAATAAAGAAAAACCCCAAACCCACAGGTTTTGTTTATTTTTAGTGTGCAAATCTTTATTCCCTTAGCCTGCAGTGACATAGTGGAAGTTGTTTAAATGTTTGCAGTAATACATTGAGGCAAGTGATAAGAAAACTTATTTGGTCAAGAACACTTTTAAGCAAGAATACTAACTGTATTTTGTATGGAAGTAAAGTTGGACTAAAATCAGACTTCCAAGGTCTGGCTTTGTTAAAGCCAAACTGAACAGGTTAGGAAAATATGAAAAATGCGAAAGGTCTTTTTAAGCTGCCAATGTGTATGTTAGTAAAGTGCACACTGCACTGCCTAATGCTCTTGTCTTCAGTTGTAGATTTCAGCCTTAATTTATTTGTTGTTATTAATGTGGAATTCTCTTTACATGTATCAGCTTTCAAAAACCAAAGAGTGCAGTAAAAATTTATAATCCGTTGTTTTTCTTGGAATATGATGAGCATGCTAGTGGAGAAGTCCACTTCAAGGTGCTTTATATTCAGAAAAGACTGCAGCATTGCTGTCCTAAACCAGATTTTCAGATTTTGGAGCTAATTTTATACTTGGTATGTTTGCATGAAGTATACTGGAAAAAAAAAAAAAAAAAATATATATATATATATATATATATATATATATATCACCCTTGAATGTTTTTGTTCCATAGAAGCACAGTGCTTCTCTGTAATACCAATTTCTGTTGCATGTCTTCAGGACGAAAACAGTTTGGTATGGCACCACATAATATTAAAAGTATCATAATTGGTATTTCAGGTCCTTTTAACATGCTCTTGTTTGGTGTATCAAAGTTAAAATCGAGGTTTGAACCAATGCCATCTGCAGTACATGTTTAAATCTTTTCTCCTTCTTTTAATGAAAGTAACATGTACTTTAACAGATGTTTTATCCATTGCTTTTGAGGAGTTCCTTATCTTTGAGGTATATGAGCTGAGTTGTGTGGTGTTGGATTTAATATTAGCTCGTATACTTGTGTAGACATGGTGTGTGGAAGTGAACAAATTCAGCCAAAGAAAGTTTTATCCAGTTTTTCAGTTTGCTCAGTAAATCAGCCCAGGCTTATTAAGTCAACCTAAGAACAGAACTTCTATCAGTTAAACTTTCCACTGAGATTTATGATTGGAGCGCGTATAATGCCTCATTACTGATCAATGCACAAGGGGTATTCTGTTGTAATTTATATTCATAGGAAGTTTCAGTACTCATTTTCATTTTACATTTTTGTAAATAAAATTCCATTAATTATTAACCAAAAATTGAGTAAACCTTGAAACTCACTGGATCATAGTGCAACAATCAAACAGAAGCAGTGATTTTTCTGGGATACTCTTTATCTCAAAGTTAGGTTTCCAATTACTTTGCTTTTCTTGTTGATGAATTACATTTTCAGCAGCTTAAGGAAACAAGAAATATGATGATCTAACCAAAATTATTTGTCAAACTAAATTAAAGCTTAAAGCAAGTTAATAAAACTATCTTCCAAAGCAGCAACAGGATATCAATTATCCAATAAACGCTATTACCAGCACTTAAGATAAAAAATTTGTGTAGTTCGATCAAAATCAGAGTCTACCTAAGAGTTTGATTTCTAACGCTATAGAAATAGTTATCTTACAAGTAGAGCTTGGGGCAGATAGGCTTTCAGTTTAAAGAAAAAGTGCTTCAGTTTTCTTGCTTTTTTATTTTTAGAAATTAATTGGTTTGTGCTCATTCTTTTGCTACTATTGAATATGAAAGGAAATAGGGAAATAAATTATTTCACAGAAACAGGAGTGCTAGAAATGACATTGTGTTTTATCTTTTGATAGTCACTTTTTAATCTACTCTGGTAACAGCCGTTCTCTACATATTAACAAAGAGTAAAGAAAGGACTTATTTTGCAGAAAGAATTTGGTAAAATATAATTTTTACTTTTTCCCAACATATAGGAAGCTGTCAAAAAATGTGGCAGCTGACATCATAGCCAAACTGACTCTTGGAGACTTAAAGTGCACTAGTTTCTAGACATTTTAATTCATTGGCCTAGCTGCATTAGCATCACTCAGCTGAAGGACCTTTTATTGCCATCATTCTGAGTGGAGTTTGCATTTAATAAATTCTGTAAACATTATCACAAAAAGTAGTTGTTTTTAAAGGTTTAAAAATTCACAGCAGCTTCCTGGCTTAAATGTGTGGCCCAACAGGCAAAAGCAGCATGAAGTTCCCTGTTTGTTTGGGTTAAAAGTTTTGAAGTGTGCTTCTGAAGCATTTTATTTACATGTTTTATTTTCTGGTACAATATTTTCCATTAATTCAAATTCAGCTCAAATTAACACCTCCATGTTCTTTGGGATAATTAAATTACAGTCTCCTCTTATCTTGGCTCACCATGCAGACTATTGCCCACCCCTATAGTTGCCTTCACTCCATTGCTATAGCAGCTCCGTAATTTAGGAATAAATCTTTTCTTCTCTCCATCAGTTCTTGTGAAAGGAATGTAAACCACCTGTAAAAAAAATTAGCATATTTGGATGGACTTCTTACATTTGCTTGACTGGCTGTGTTCCAGGTGGTTTATGGCTGTGTAAGGGAAGGAGTGAGAAAGGTACTTCAGCTGTTCCTGGTTATTAAAATTGACCTGGATGGACCATGGGCTGGGAAGGGAGGAGAGGGTGTTGAAGGATGAAGAAAATCAGATCCTTGTGAATTAAGATGGAAAAATAAAAGGATATTCTTTGGGATGCCAGCTGGATGTTAGTGACCCTCAAACCTCTGGCTGTCAAAATGCTTTCCTTCATCCCCGGCTGAAGAGAGGCTCACCCAAAGGCTGCTGCAGCGTTTTAAAGCTGTTGCACGTTTAAGCAAAACTTTGTAGTTGTGGGTGTTTCTTTCTGCTAGGTGGTGAAAAGAAGTGATGCACATGGCTTAAAAGGCAAATTTGATAAATAACAGTGGCACTAACCTAGGGAAACTAGTGGTGATGCAATTAAATATTTTGGGTTTCAGTTTTATGTAGGGGTGGATGTGGTTCCTTGAAGCACAGGCACTCTAATTGCCATCCATGAAAATGGCATAAAAATGAAACTGTCCTTACTTGTTAATATGTAGCAACAAGATTTGGTGGTCGCATAACTTTTCCTTTTTCCGTAGTTTCAAATGTGTGTTGTATGTACTGTTCTCTAAATGGAGTTTTTAAGCCGTGGTAAAATAGCCAATTACTTTCAGCCTCAAAAATTTCATCAAAGAAGGGCATCATTTGTGTTTGTTTCTGAAAGGTGAAAATTGGTTCACAGATAGAACTGGTTACTGCATTTTCAGGTGACAGAGATTTCTATTACCATTATACCACATAAACTGGCTTAAATGGCAGAATGTTTGTCTTTCTGCTTTTCTGTCTGTGCACATGTATCTGTTTCTGACATCTAATCCTCTCACTCAATTCTGTTTTTCAACTCCAGGAAAATGTTTGAAACTGCTTGTAAAATGAGGGGTTTATTGGGTTGGGTTTCATTTTGGTTTTTTTTTGTTTTTTTTTTCTGGGGGGAGGGCGTTGTTAAAGGTTGTAATGCAATACCCAGAAGGACTGAGGAGAAATCCTAGGCTGAAGATAAAGGTGGTAGGTCTTCTTTAAGTGAGTCTGTCATTGAACAGCAGGCTGACTGCCACTAAGAAGCACTTTTGCGATTGAAGATATATTTGGGGAAAGAGGGGAATTATGGAATGGGTTACTTGGTGAGGAGTTTGTGAATGTATTACTCGAGAGAAATGTCCGGAGCAGAGCTGTGCATACCTATTCTTCTTTTTCTGGTAGGAAGACAGAAAATATAAATCTACCAAAAAAGTATGGTATTCTGCATTGTATTGAAAACTCATACTCCTTTCCATTTGGCATGAAATATTTGCTTTTCTGAGAGAAAGAAAGAAAAGCAATAGAGAAAGAAGGAGATGGATGTTGCTGCCTTTGCTCAACAGCCAGATTACTTCATCATTTAGCCAGGATATGAGAAACAGAGGTTCAGTTTCTTTGCTTAAGAATATCTGTGAATTTTCTAGAAATAAACAAGTCACCTACCCACCAGGTTAGCTTCTCTTTCGCAGTTGGTGCATGCTCTAAGTAGTGGAACAGTCCTGATGGGCTGAGAGTCTAACTTAAGTCTCAGTGAGAAATGGGTTTGACAAAGTTAATCAAGATACCCAGCCACTGCATTGAATCATCAGCTGACTTTTTAGGTGAAGTTGCAAGGTTTGTGGCCTTAGTTATTACAATTTAGATAACCCTTAGGTCAGGGCATAAAAATTTAAAAATATTTACATTGATCTGTAAGCCTGTTTTGTGAGGCGCAAGATTTTCTGTGAAGGATGTGCTAGTAAAATCAAAAGAAAACCTGCCTGCAGACTTTCTATTCACATCTCTCGTACAACCCTTCTGTTTGTAATAACCCATGAAAACATGCCACAATAAATGACATTTTTTTTTATCTGTCTTTGGAGACACACAGTCCTAAGGCACCTTCCCTGAATACCTTGGGAATAAAAGATAGCGTGTTTGACATAGTTCTGTGGCTCATAGGACCAAAACTACTATTGCATGGGTTTTTTTTTTTTCTTTCCTTGCTTTTGGAGGTTCATATTTTGGTAGAGAATTCAAATGAACATAATGACTTCTGAGATTTGACTTCATATTTTTCCAGATCATCTCCCTCATTGCCCTTTTCTGGGTCTTTCCTGGAAGAAATTGTTTTAAAACGATGGTACATCAATTTAGACAGAAGCAAGATCAATTCTTCTCTAGTTTCAGTAAAAAGGCTCTTGTATTTTTCTTTCAAATAGTTATCAATATGAATTAAGATCTGGTGTGCAAGTACTACTACTCATTTTCTGGATATTTTATCTATTTTGTGTTTTTTTATCTTCTTTTCTACCCATTAGTTGTGGTTAACATAATCATTGAAGAGCACAGCATATGTTTCTGATGTCCCTACCATATTTTTATGCACTAACATAAAGATTTAAGCTAGCATTTATGTTAGGCTTTCAACTCAAATGAAAATGTCCTTCCAGGTCTATACATTTTATGAATTCATTCTTTTGGGGATTTTACATTGTAATGCTAGCATCTTCCATCACCTCATCGGCTCGTTCATTTCTCAAAATTAATTCCTAGGTTTTGATATGTCTGTTACAGTGAAACATAAGGAAAAAATCACACTTTTAGAATGGTTACAATTAAAGGTTTCTGTAATTGATTGGCAGTGCTAAGATAATAATTCAGGCATAAATGTTCACTTGGATGGCCGGTCAAGTGTTCTGGCTTTCTGTAGGAGAGCAGCCTCTTGTTTAATTCACCTGTGGCATTCTAAATTTGTATGTCATTTGTTCCTTTAAAACCCACGGGTTCTTTGATGTCTTAGTCTACCTGTTAAATAGAAAATATACAAAGCTGTTAGTTTGTATCGTTTGCCCTAAGTACCCAGAGAAGAAAACTCAGAGAACCAAGTCATGTGGAAACTGGTTATAATCTTATAGCCTTGCTATAAGTACAAGTGGAAGATCCCAAAAGATGTTCAGTTAATAAAGGGAGGATGTGGAGGAGAAAGTGGCAGCACTCAGGAACATCAGACAGGGAGTTTCAGTCAGCCTGGACACGTCACTTGATTTAGGGATTTTTTTTTTTTTTTTTTTTTTTTTTGTAAAGTTGGTTGTCCTAAAACTGCCAGGATTCAGTTTGAGTTACTTCAACTTACTTCCCTGTGTTCTTTCACGAATCCTTTAGAGTTAAATCCAGCATCCTGTGAATGGCTGTGAAAGTGTTAAGTGGTTTATTTGTTTTTTTTTTATAGAGAAGGAAGTTTTGTGTTTTTTATAGAGGAAGTTGATCAATCAGTATTCTCCCTCAGAAGAGTACATATTGTAGTGCTGCTTATAGAAGAGTTAGGTGTTAATGGACCTGTTGCCTGCTAGTTTAACTATCTAACATTAACATTATGCATCAGAAATAAACTAAGTGACTTAAATAAGGATTTAATTTAGTCAATGCAAGTATTATTAATTCAAATAGTAAAATAATCAAGACCACTATAGAAGTATAATTGTTATTCCAGGTGGAAATACAACATGGCTTGTGTCCCCAAATGCAGACATGAACCATTAAAACAGTATTATCCCCCAGCAAGTCTGAACAGTGGTTTGCTAGAAAACTGTGTGAAAGACCATTATTTCTAAAGCATAGACTATAATCTGATAAATTATGTGGTTCAGAGCTTCACACACTGCAATAAAGTTGAAACATTCACCAACTGCTTTAAGCAAAGGAAGATTGCAGTTCATTTAGTAATACAGTTCTTTTCCAATCAGCCCTGGAAACTTTGGTGTGCTAAAATAGTGTTTCTGTTGCCACGCAATTCATTGAGCCACTTAAAAGACATCACTGAATTCTGTAGAGTAATATAAATTTATATTTGTGACTACTCATGTTGTTTCAAAATATTATAATTATTCTTTTTCAAGCATGTAAAACATTGACGATCTACTTATTTGTTTTATCATATTGATACCCTACTGAGAATGGTAGGAAGAATACAGATCTTATTTATCACCTCATGCTTGAAAAGTCTGAGTTTTGTTTAAATGATTCAGTGTTTTAACTTGCACTTATATTTACTGTAAGGCCATAACAACAGTTCAGAAAAAGCAAATTTTTTTTGCATCAGATGATAGTATTACTTAATAAAAAGAGAATTCCCAGCAAAGATAGGTGTAGTTATGTTGTAAGATTATGGGCTGTGATTCTCTTGTTCTTCTTCCCATCTTTAAAAATGATTGATGCTTTATATTTTTTAAGTGTTGCTCTGGTGCCAATGTATAGGAGATTCTAAAAGAAATCACTTTTATACATTAACCTTCCTGAATAGTTTATGCGTTAAAAATTATACTGGCAAAGTGAAACCAGATGGACTGAGTAGAGTTGACAGCACCTTTCTGAGTGATGAAATTGCTATTGATTTATGACAAATGCCAGTAAAAGCAGGCAGGGACTGTTTTGTTGCTGTCAGATGAGAACTGAAAGTAGGCAGGTTTTGTTATCAATCATTTGTTGTCGGTGTTAAGACAGTGGCAGGCTGTTATAATTGATTTGATAGCTCCGTCTGACTTGAGCTCTAGTGGCCACCGCAGATTATGGCAATGCAGCAGTGCAGGGAATTGACATGAAAAGGAAGTGACATGACTCCTCAGAGGCAAAGCTGTATGATTTAAAGGGGTATGTTTGTCAAAATATTTTATAAATCAGAATTTTTAGACTGAGATGCAATTGGTTTCTAGGTTAGTCTGGAAATGGGTTTATCATATATTATGCCATTAATATAATAGATGTATTATGACCTAAAAGGATTTGCACGGATAAAGAGACCTTTTTTCTTCTTTGCCTTGAACAGCAGCTTATAATAGTTCATTCAGTTTAGTCTTTTGATAAAGATTTTCCCCTGATACAGTATCTGTCCCAGTTATGCCTACAGTGACTGTAAAGTGCCACTATGAAACTTTGATCCGCTGTAATACTCTGGGGTTTGTGGTTTAAAAAAAAAAAAGAAAGAAAAATAATGATAGCTATTGGAGACCTAATAGGACTATTGAATAAGGCCTTGGGGAATTACTCTGTAGTGTAATGTCCAAAAAACCTTACTTGTTTCTCTGTAAATTTTTTATTTGATTCCTGAACAATTTAGAAGTTTGAGGTTTACAGCTGAGTTAATGAACAAAGACAGATTGTCTGCTTCACCATTCCCTACAAGGGTAAGGATTATGGAATTAGAAAACACACTGCAGAGAATTATCTTAAGAAATATGCAAAACGTATTTTTGAATAATTGCATGGAAGTCATGGATGCATTCCCCTTTTTCTCATTTATACGTATGAAGTATACCAATTAGTTATAGACTTTATTCTCAAATGGAAGTATGTTTCAATAATTATTTTATATATGTGAGAATGTGAGAAATGAGAAGGCGTATTCTTTCTATAAACAGGGGATTCATGAGCTAGGAAGAACTTCGATAGGTGGAAAGATCAGAATTGTTCCTTAATACCACTTAATACAACTAGAATAAATGTAGAGCAGGGCTGTTAGGATAATGCAGAAGAACAGAGACTATTTAAAATTAAGTGATTGAAACAGCCTGGTTTGTTTAGTCTAACACAACAAAGACAAGAAGAAAGTATATGGTTACATATATGCATGCGTATGTGTAAAATATACACATATATAAAACATAATAAGGTACAATTATAATATATATGCTATGTATATATATGGGAGGGTAAATATGGAAGAAGAAATGTTGAGTTAGCTGACAGCATAAACACAAGAGCAAGTGGAGAGTAGTAGCAAGTGAAGTTTCAAAAATAGCATTCTAGTAGGATGGGTGGTTGGTCAAATATTTTAAAACTTCATCTATTAATCAACAAATGAATGTATATTAGCATCATCATTGAATATAATAGGCAAATGGAATCTCTTAAGACTTACAGCTAGTATTTTTAACTTTGATTTTTTTTTCACAGTCATTTGTAATCTTTTTGAGTCTATGCCTGTATGCTTACAAGGCTCCTAATCTTTTTTAGATAAAATACTCTCCCCAAAAGAGATGGTTATTGGTTCAATTTGTGTTACATTAAAAAAACATTGTGTTTTGCACTCTAAACATTGAATATAATTAGGTCTTTAAAATATGTATAATATATGTAGCATCCCTAAATTCTTTCCATTTTATAACATATCCTTGTTAGAAAAAGCAGTGAAATTTTGTTTTATGCTGATGGATATTCATTTCAGAGTAGGTAGGATGAAGAAGGAAAAGACAACTTTTGGAGGTGAAGAGGGATCATATTTCATACTGCTAGAAAAAAAATCCAGTCTAAAGAGGGTGTTAGGTGGATAAGAAGTGTAAATCTGTTTCAATTACATGGTGTTTTGATAAAACACTTGAAGCTAAGATTTAAAGAAGACACAAAAGGAGTATTGAAGTCTGCAAGGAACCTGGAGAGAGCATGAAAATCGAAACAACTAGGATTAAAGATGTAGGTAAAGGCAATATTACAGGTATAATCTTGAAGAATTTGAGTTTGAAACTTGTAGTGTAATAACTGTTCCAGCTCCTGGATATGTTGCTCTAGGAACAGATACTTAAAAATACTCTGTGAGAAGAAACAGTTTCTGAAGAATAGGGATCTAAATTATTCAGACTTCATACAGTCTTTATTTTCTTACATCTTACATGGATACAACCACAGCAAGGCATCAAAGCAGATGGATGATATGCTAGTTTAGGTTACTGAGCAACTGCCATATATACAGAAATAATGACTGAAAGCACTACACAACTCATAGAAATTTGGTTTCTTTACTTTTATGCCATGTTTATAATGAGAAGTGACACTGTAAATACAGTCAATTTAAGCTGTACAAAACCACTGGAAGGTCTGTCCCACAGGAAACAGGTCTAGAACTTGCAGAAGACAGTCTGGGTTAATTAGTTGCAACCTTTCAGACACCTTGCCATCATGCTGAAGTTCATGGCTTTTGACACAGATGGCGTAGTGAAATACCAAAACTGCTCATGTCAAAGGTGATTGTGCTTAATGATGTGTCTAAACTAGTGGAGCTTCTGTGTCCTTGTCTCACTGTTTTATGTGCTATACTCTGTCATTAATGCTGATCTCTTTACACTTGCTTCCACAAGCAGTGCATTTTTATATCCCGTGATTTGTTTAATACAGTAGGTTCCCTAGTTGAGTAGAATGCTTGATCATTATGGAGCTGGCACTGCACCGATGACTTTTAGTGAGATATAGAGCTAAAACTGGCTGTTCTGTGCTCATGGTATACTTGTTATAGTATCAGTTTCTAACCCTTACCTTCTGCCTTCCCACAGAAAAAAAAATCTGAAAAATCACTTCAGTTATTAAAGTGGTATTTCCTTCCACCACTATTCCACAGTATTTGTTTTCTGCTTGCTGTTTTAGACTCATGTTCTCTTAACAAAATTTGAAGCAAGTTCCTAGAATACATTGATACTCCAGCCTCTGACCTTAAGGGTAAATATTTTACAAATTTCCTATCTTCCCCTAGATATTGTGAGCTCTCTTTTCTTTAGGTATAACTATTTCACATGAGCCATGTAATAGTAAGCAATTACAAAACCAATATTTATACTAAATAGACTGTGAGAATGAAGACAGGGACTGTGAGAATGAAGACCCTAGGCTCACTGTAGGAGAGGATCTGGTTCAAGACCAACTTAAGAACCTGAACATACACAAGTCCATAGATGAAATCCATCTGTGGGTCCTGAAGGAGCTGGCGAATGAAGTTGCTAAGCCACTGTCCATCATATTTGAAAAATCATGGCAGTCAGGTGAAGTTCGCAAAGAATGGAAAAAAGGGAAATATAACCCCCATTTTCAAGAAGGGGAAAATGGATGACCCAGAGAATTACAGACCAGTCAGTCTCCCTTCTGTTCCTGGCAGGATGATGGAGCGGATTCTCCTGGAAGGCATGCTAAGGCACATGAAAAACAACAAGGTGCTTGGTGACAGCCAGCATGGCTTCACTAAGGGGAAATCCTGCCTGGCCAATTTGGTGGCCTTCTGTGATGGGACTACAGAACTGATGGACAGGGGTAGAGCAGTTGATGTCATCTACCTGGACTTGTATAAAGCATTTGACACTGTCCCACACAACATCCTTGTCTCTAAATTGGAGAAACATCAATTTGATGGTGTCCTAGATTCAGCAGTAGCAGTCATGTTTCTCTTTCATGGTAGCTGGTGCAGTGCTGTGTTTTGACTTCCAGCCTGAGAACAGTGCTGGTGATACCAGTGTTTTCGGTTGTTGCTTAGTCATGTTTACCCTGACCAGGGACTTTGTGAGGCTCATGCTCTGCCAGGGAGGAGGGGAAGCTGTGAGGAAGCAGAGACGGGGCGCCTGACCCAGGCTAGCCAAAGAGGTATTCCATACCACAGCACGTCATGCCCGGGGTGGAGGGTAACTGGGAGTTACCCGGAAGAACACGGGCTTCCGGGTGGGACTTGTTTCTTGGCGAGTGGTATTGTATTCTCTTCCCTTGTTATTTTCTGTTATCATTGTTGGTGGTGGTGGTGGCGGTGGTGATTTGTGTTGTACATTGGTTGCTGGACTGTTCTTGTCTCAACCCGTAGGAGTTGCATTCTTTCGATCCTCCCCCTGGAGGAACGGGGAAGGAGAGAGCCCTGGGGGGGGGGGGGGGGGGGGGGCTTGGTTGCTCTCAGCCTGGCACCACTCACTGGGAGTGAGTGAACAAGCTGTCTGGCTAGGGTTTAAACCATGACAGTTCTTTTTGGTGCCCAACGTGGGGCACGAGGGGTTGAGATAAGAACAGATCTGACTGGATTGATAGTCACTTGTCACAATGCTGATTTATTGGCTCTCAAGGTTGTTCCTCTTGATCTCACAGTTTCAGTATATCGTATCTTACTTCCATCCCGTATTTGCTGTATTAGTGTTTTTCAAGTGTGGGGCTTGGGCTAAGGTTTTTGTCTCATTGTACTTTATGGTAATGACTTGTAATACAATAGAATCATTGATCATGAAACTGATCTGGCTTATGTTCCCAGTGTGGTCACAACCTTTATACTTTGGGAGGTATATAATAGAAGTGCTTAGCAATTACACATCTTTTTTCTCCTTCTCAGATGCTCAACCTGTGAAGGAGACATCCTTTTACCCTCCCAGTCGTCCCCCCAGACCATTTACATTTGAGAGTTTTGAATTTTTTGAATGGCCTTTTAATGCTGTTGAGACTTGTTTGCTGATGGTGATGGGAATCACCATGCTAGCACGCATACAGAGTGTGTTTTGCCCACGACTGATTTCAAGAGTTAAGCAGACTCAGGTTTGGGTCTTGTCGGGGGTCAAACGACGATGTAGGAGGACGGAGAGATTTTCCCTGAGGCTGGACAGCCATGAGTGGCAGGGTGTGTGGGATAGTATGGGCAAGTATCTAGGTCAGTGGGCCCCTCCAGTACTTTGGAATTTCACTACCAAACAACTGCAAAATCCAGAAGAATTAGTAAAACACTTAAATGAGGTGTGTGGTCATTCTGGCCATACCAGAGATGGACAAATCATGGCAACGTGCTGGGGCTTGGCCTATGCTTACAGGGCCTTGTTCAACACTAACAAGTACAGTTGCTACTCAAACCACAGTGATAATCACTGCAGCCAAACCAGAGGACCAATTCGTACCAATATCGGTTGCCCCCGTATGCAAGAGAAAAAGCAAAAAGGAGGCAAGAAGGGTGAAGCGAGATGAAGAACCAATGAATTCACCACCCAGTCCAGAATCTGATCAGGAGTCATCATCACATGACGAAGAAGAAGAAGAAGAGGTAACTTCTCGACCTCGGACCTCAACCGAGCTGCAGAATATGCGAAAAGATTTTACCCGTCAACCAGGGGAGCACATCATCACCTGGTTACTCCGATGCTGGGACAATGGGGCCGATGGTCACGAACTAGAAGGTACAGAAGCCAAGCAGCTGGGATCACTTGCTAGAGAAGGGGGAATTGACAAAGCAATTGCAAGAGAGAAAAAGTCCCTCAGCCTTTGGAGGAGGCTCTTGGCAGCTGTGAAAGAAAGGTTTCCGTACAAGGACGATGTTACGAGTCGTTCGGCCAAGTGGACTACTATAGACAAAGGCATCCAGTCTCTGAGGGAATCGGCCGTCGTAGAGATGATCTATCACATCAAGCCGAATAACGGGGATACACCTATAGATCCAGATGAAGTTGAATGTACACGACCCATGTGGCGAAACTTACACGGAATGCACCGTCATCATATGCCCATTCATTGGCAACAGTAACCTGGAATGACATAGTACCACTAACAGTGGATGAAATGGTTCATAAACTTCGAGAGTTCGAAGACAATCTCACCCCTTCCATCATCTCAGATGTGGAAAAACTGTCCCAGGACCTCAAACAATTGAGGGACGATCTATCTGATTTATCCAGCTCCTCACGTGTACCAACACACGTCTCAGCTATTAACAAAAGGTGTCCTATTGTTCAAGAGAGGAGATACAGGAGGTATACGCCACGGGGTACCCTATGGTTTTACCTGCTGGATCACAGAGAAGGCATGACAAAGTGGGATGGAAAACCTACTTCAGCTTTGGAGGAACGGGTGAGCGAATTGAAGATGGGAGCAAGGGGTAAGATTGATCGTCCCATGAGAGCTATGGCTTCAGTCTCTGGTGAGCAGTTTCCCAGATGGAGTGGAAAAGCTGATTTTACTCCAGCTCCTGTGAGAACTGTTGTGGCTTAAACCCTAGCCAGAGAGCTTGTTCACACACTCCCAGTGAGTGGTGCCGGGCTGAGAGCAATTGAGGGCCCCCCTTCCCTCCCCCCCGGGCTCTCTCTTTCCCCGCTCCCGGACTAATGGGGAGGAGAATTGAAAGAGTTCAACTCCCATGGGTTGAGACAAGAACAGTCCAGCAACCAATGTACAACACAAATCACCACCGCCACCACCAACGACAACGATAAGAGAAAATAACAAGGGAAGGGAATGCAATACCACTCGCCAAGAAACGAGTCCCACCCGGAAGCCCGTGTCCTTCCAGGTAACTCCCAGTTACCCCCCACCCCGGGCATGACGTGCTGTGGTATGGAATACCTCTTTGGCTAGCCTGGGTCAGGCGCCCCGTCTCTGCTTCCTCACAGCTTCCCCTCCTCCCTGGCAGAGCATGAGCCTCACAAAGTCCCTGGTCAGGGTAAACATGACTTAGCAACAATCGAAAACACTGGTATCACCAGCACTGTTCTCAGGCTGGAAGTCAGAACACAGCACTGCACCAGCTACCACGAAGGAGAAACATGACTGCTACTGCTGAACCCAGGACAGATGGATGGACCACTTGGTGGTTAAAGAACTGGCTGGATGGCCGCACGCGAAGAGTTGTGGTCAATGGCTCAATGTCCAGCTGGAGACCAGTAACGAGTGGTGTCCCTCACGAGTCTGTGTTGGGACCGGTCTTGTTCAACATCTTTGTTGCTGACATGGACAGTGGGATTGAGTGTGCCCTCAGCAAGTTTGCCGATGACACCAAGCACTTGGAGCCCAGAAAGCCAACTGCATCTTGGGCTGCATCAAAAGGAGCGTGGCCAGGAAGTCGAAGGAGGTGATCCTGCCCCTCTACTCTGCTCTTGTGAGACCTCACTTGGAGTATTGTGCAGTTCTGGTGTCCTCAATATCAAAAGGACATGGAACTGTTGGAACAAGTCCAGAGGAGGGCCATGAGGATGATCAGGGGCCTGGAGCACCTCCCGTATGAAGACAGGCTGAGAAAGTTGAGAAGCCTTCCAGTATCTGAAGGCGGCTTAGCATGATGCTGGGGAGGGACTCTTCATTAAGGTCTGTAGTGATAGGACAAGGGGTAACGGGTTCAAACTTAAACAGGGGAATTTTAGATTGGATATAAGGAAGTTCTTTCCTGTTAGGGTGGTGAGGCACTGGAATGGGTTGCCCAGGGATGCTGTGAATGCTCCATATCTGGTTTGTTCAAGTCCAGGTTGGACAGAGCCTTGGGTGACATGGTTTAGTGGGAGGTGGCCCTTGCCACTGCAGGGGGGTTGGAACTAGATGATGTTACGGTCCTTTCCAACCCTAACTATTCTAGGATTCTGTGGAACCATTCAAAGGTGAAATCTAAATTTATGTATCGTGTGAGCTAAATAAGGTATGGCATTTGAGCTTAGTTACAGATGGATGTAATGAATAGTTTGTTTTCATTAATGTAATTTCAGTACTTCAAAAACTTGTTATGAAGCTAATATGTAGCAACTGATTTTTCTCAGTGTTCTTGTTCAGAGACTCTTCTGGTCACCTGCATTAGACAATAAACATTTTAGAGAACGTTTCATTAACACTTACATAGTAACTCATCAGACTGTTATTTGACTTGATATATCTTGAGACCAGTTCCACCTTTGAGATTTCCCAAGGTGCTTCTTGCGTCTGAGGCTGGCATGTCAAAAGCCCTAGGAACTTGCATGTTTTTCGAATAGAATATAATGATGGGACTGCGATTCAGGCAGAGCTTTAAAGGAAGTGCACTAAAGGCTCCCTATTTATCTTCCCATTATATAGGAACATAAAAACAAATAACTACGTATGTGGTGAAAAATCAAAACTGTGGGTGAGCTAGTTCAGAACTCATTTGTATCCTGCCCTCAGTGTCCTCTGCAAAAGTGCATCCCTCCTTCATCCGCTTACATCCTGAATTAAGAAACATGGCTAAAGCTGAGCATGATTACTTCTTCAAGCAAGAAGTAAATTGCCCCATCTCCGAAAGGTTCAAATTCACCTGCTCTGCAATGGTCAGGAGATGGTAAACAGGCAGCCTTCCTGCCTTCTGCCATGGTCTTTTCACAAAATGGGCGTTACTGCACGCATGCAGCAAACTGAGCAAACAAGCTTTACAGCTATTTTCTATATAATGTTGTTACCTAGCAGTAAGTTGAGATAAATTGAATCACTTTAAGGTGTTTAAAAGTTATCTATCATGTTGGTGGAGAGGGGAGCAAAGAAAGCTTTCACTGTTTGCCTCTGCGACATTGTCCATGAATCTTTAGATTAGGTTTTATTTCTGTCTTATAAAGATTTTTATTTTTAGCTGCTCTCTTTTTTTTTGTTGTTTGCTTTACTCCCCTTTCTCCTGCCTTGAAGGGTAAGGCCATGCTATATGGCAGTAGATTATGTATTTACAGCTTAATTCTTAGTGTTAGAAGTTTTCAGGGGACACACACATTTTAGCTTGAAATTTTAATTGTATGCATTTATACCTAATTATGTATTCAATTTCTACTTTCTGTGGCTTTATTATTATTTTTCATGGTTTTCTGTCCATTATTGCTTTGCAGTGCAAAGAGGAAATTAAGAAGCAAGGTGAATCATGCAGAATGGCACTTTAAAGTGCCTGAAATTTTTTCTTTTATTTTGTTTCTTCGAATTGCAGTTGGGCAAATTTGATTTCTAAATTGGCTGTGTTCTTTTTCTGAAGAACTTGAAAACATTTAACCAGACGCCTAACTAAATCCTACTGAGGTACCGAACAATCTCCATCATTCTTCGTCTTCCTAAAACCTTTCGATTTTCTAATTCACCATTTTTTTTCTGTTTTCTTGAATAGAGAATATAAACAATGCCTCTTCATTCTTAGAATGCTATTTAAGATTCTGTGTTCTGAAACTTTCCAAACCTAAAAATTACAACATGATGATCACCTTTCACAGTAGTTTTATATTAAGACATTTTAAAGGACAGCCAATGGACTTCTACTAATCCATTCATCATTTGTATGAGTGCACATGTATGTGAGTGTGCTTCTAATGTGTTAAGACCTATAGGATTTCTAAGTATACATTGTTGTATTATAAATATGTATATATCTCAAAATCTGCCCTAGCCATGCCAAATCTTCAGTCGTTTGAGATGACTTTGAATACTTTTAAGTATGTGACTATAATGTTCATTATCTGCTTCTACATCAGTTTCATGTTAATGTATGTTAATGTAATGCATGTTGTCTCTGTGTGAAGAGGTATTCCAAATGAAAATAGCTAGTTTTAGAGAAGTATTGTAGGTTGTGGTACCTAATACTGTTAAGAGATAAATGTATATAACGTTTATTTGTGTGTTGCTAGAAAAGAGTCTGAACGTACTGTATGGATAGTAAAACAGAAAAAAGGGCTATTCCTTAGTAGGCTAGTACTTAGGCACTTGATAACGTAAGAGTCTTATCCCAAGTCAGGGATACCTACCAGAAATGGACAACAGTTAGTTTGAGACTGGTAATTCTTATCTAGGAAGGGTAATCCTAAACTATGGATTATAGAATCATAAAATGGTTAGGGTTGAAGGGACCTTATAGATCACCTAGTTGCCACTCGCATGCCACTGGCAGGGCCACCTTCCACTAAACCAGGTTGTTCCAAGCCCTGTCCAACCTGGCCTTGAACACTGCCAGGGATGGGACAGCCACAGCTTCTTTGGGCAGCATGTGCCAGTCTCACCACCCCCAGAGTGAAAATTTTTTTCCTAATATCTAATCTAAATCTACCCTCCTTCATCTTAAAGCCATTCCCCCTTGTCCTGTCACTACATGTCCTTGTAAAAAGTGCCTCTCTAGATTTCTTGCAGACCCCTGTTAGGCAAGGCTGCTGTAAGAGCCTTCTCTTCTCCAGGCTGAGCAAGCCCAACTTGTTTAGCTTGTCTTTATAGAATAGGTTCTCCAGCCCTCTGATCATCTTTGTAGCCCTCTGGACTCACTTGACCAGATCTACATCCCTCTTGTGTTGGATCTGTCATAGGGGTTTAAAGAATATCTGTTTGGGAAACTGACCCTTAAAGTATTATAGTTGGGAATGGAAATGAGTACATAGCCTGACCTCTAGATCTAAATGACAGGGTGTTTAACTGCCATTCTAATATTAAAACCTTTATTTCTACCAAATGTTATGCAAATGTTTGTTTACTGCATAGCTCACCAACTTATTCACTGAGTTACTTCATAATTTCCATATTCATCACTACAGAAATTTACATTTTGGAAATCTAATGAAACAGATTGTTAAATATAGTACTTCGAAGGAAAATAAGTAGCCAGGAAGAAAACTATTTGGAAAAAAGGGAGAAGAGTTATCATCACCTCTGATAGAGCCTGAGTACCACAGTAGTTCATTTTGTATTCATTTTTTCATATAAATAACTTTTAAGATTATTCTGATAAAAACTGTTAGATAAGTTTGTTTCAGTGTTTTTGAGTTCACTAAGACTTTTAATGTAACTACAGCAATAATTTCCAAATAAAATCAATGTATTATTTTGTTCTTATGTAGCTCAAGTCAGACTATTTATAGATTCTTAAGACTATTGCTGTTATCAAACCCCAACTTTGATTCTGTAGGAAGAAACAGACAAGTACAAATGCTTCAATATAGACTACACTGACTACAAGGCTTAAGGAATCATAGAATCATAGAATAGTTAGGGTTGGAAAGGACCTTAAGATCATCTAGTTCCAACACCCCTGCCGTGGGCAGGGACACCTTACGCTAAATCATATCACCCAAGGCCTCGTCCAACCTGCTCTTGAACACTGCCAGGGATGGAGCATTCACAACTTCCTTGGGCAACCCATTCCAGTGTCTCACCACCCTAACAGGAAAGAATTTCCTTCTTATATCCAACCTAAACTTCCCCTGTTTAAGTTTTAACCAATTACCCCATGTCCTGTCACTACAGTCTCTAATGAAGGGTCCCTCTCCAGCATCCCTATAGGCCCCCGCCAGATACTGGAAGGCTGCTATGAGGTCTCCACGCAGCCTTCTCTTCTCCAGGCTGAACAGCCCCAACTTCTTCAGCCTACCTTCAGACGGGAGGTGCTCCAGTCCCCTGATCATCCTCATGCCCTCCTCTGGACTTACAGTTCCATGTCCTTTTGATGTTGAGGACACCAGAACTGCACACAATACTCCAGGTGAGGTCTCACAAGAGCAGAGTAGAGGGGCAGGATCACCTCCTTCGACCTGCTGAAGGAGAGTTCCTTCATGCTTTCACTAGGATGCTGCAGTACAATACTATTCTTAAGCTGTTGTTTTATATCTAACTTCCCAGAAAAATGAGTTTTAACTTATTTGACTATTTTAAATACTTAAACAAATAAACTTAGAGTCGTCTCTCTTAGCTCTATTTATTCTCACTGTGGAATTTCTCTTAATGAATGCCATAAGGAAGTTTACTTTAAAATGCTGGCTCACAAACGCAATTTAACTGCTAGCCCACCGTTGTCTTCACATTGCTGCTTTAGCAAGAATTAAGTAAAGTTTCACGTTCTGTGTGAAAGATGAGCTACATGTTGTTGATGTTTTTTTTTTTCCCAGCAAATCCATATATACCTTATTAGTGAATTTTGACGTACTGCTGTATTTTCCTTGATTTTGAGTAAAACAAAGTATTATATTAATCAGGAGAAATAATATTTTTTTCTCATGGTGGATACCTCTTTTTCCTCTCACTATGCTTAATAATCATAAAACTTATGATAGCTAAGAGTTTATTTAATCTATTTCCCTTGCACACAGTCAGTTTGAGGGTACAGATCCCATTCTTGATGGAGCTTTCTAAGAAAATAATTAGACAAATATATCCACATTGAACAAAAAGAACAGTATGTTTGTTCTTTTGTATTTTTGTTCCTTTTTTTTGCTTCTTTGTATATATTAAAAATATTACTGAGTAGAGTGTCTCACTGTAAGAGACAACAGACAGCATTAATCTTGGGGTAAGAAAGAGGCTTATGTGGTCTTTTGAAGTACCTTGTTCTATGTTTTCCTTGGTATCTTGTAATCTGTAGACTAAACAGAACAATTGATATATTTTTTTTTCTGTTCTTGTGGATTAGGATTTTCAGATGATCATGCTTTTTATTAGTATTTTGATATCTAAAAGGAAAAAGTCAACCTCTGAACCTTAGTTCAGTGTCTAGTACTGGACAAAGAACTGAAGCTGATCAATGGGAGAATTAAAGTATGATTTCACATATCTAGAAGGATGATGCTTCTATTAATAACTCCTAGAAACAGCCCGACATTTTGACTTGTGTTGAGCAATTCTCTGCCACTTCTCTCCTTTGTTATTATTAAGGTCACAACTTTTGCATTCTTCCAGTTTTATTAAATCAGATCTCTTCTAAAGAAGTTATCAGGTGTGACTGCAATTTGCTTTGAGGTTACTTTAACTGATGCCCTGGGTCAGGTTTTATCTGATTTAGGGTTTGGGGTTTTTTTATTTAGAAAGTTCCAGAGCTAGTTGTGCCTTAGTGCTCTGTCACTGGTATTAATTATGTTTAAAATGTAATTTTAGTGAACACTGAAGTAAATTAAGCCATTAAACATTTTGGCTGTGGTGTCCTCTTCCACACAAGGCTTTCCTTCCCTTTTGAGGAATGTACTGAGTGTTTATTTTGTCTCCTTCTCTTTATCTGGTGTACTTATAGACTGATTTTTTTTTTTCTTTCTTTCTTTGATAAGTGTATCTCGTTTTGTTCCTGATGTTATTTTGTCCTTACACAATTGGATTATTCTTTGTATATTCCTCCTTACTAATTTTATCCAATTACCATATTTTGGGCTTTTCCTTTCCAAATTTCAAGTCATAGAAGGCTTTGTGAATTAATCAAGTTTATTTCTTACTACATTTTCTGTACTTTCTCTGCAATGAGATAATGGGTTTTCTTTACTTTTATATTGCATTCTTTTAAAGTGCCAATATTTTTAAGTCCCATTTTTCCTAGTATTGCTATTTCTTTTGTGCAGAACATAATATAGGCTGTGTTTACAATGAAGCTAAGAAAGCCTGTGTTAATTTCTCCTTTTCCAAAGCTTTCCTTTTTTTTTTTAATAAAAATATAAATTATTTCTAGCGTTAATCTAAATTAAAATGTTGGTGTTCCAACCTATTTTTATTAATAAGTAGTACTAAGTAATAATTTCACCTCTTAAAGTATTCAATGACTTGAAAATGTTGGTTTTTAAATAGAACAATATACTTTTCTGGAGAAAATCAGGTTTAATTCTATTCCTTAATTACATGTAAGAAGATATATATAAAAAAAATAGAATATAGGTGTTGTCTGACACCATTTCATATTTCTGGAGTATTTCAGAATCCATTTCTGGTTAGAATTCAGGTTGATAAAATCTCTGATCTCCCACATTAAGCCATTAATATAGATAGCTCTTCATATCCATCTGTTCTTCCGTGCAACCAGCATTGAAGGTGGATAGCATATTCTTGAATAATTAGTAAAAGACTACAAATAACAAAAGTGTAGAAAATATTTTTAGTGGCATTTGGGAAATGCAGAACATTTCAGGTGTCTTGAGTCTGAGACCACTTGATAGTTAACGACTGATGTGCACACCAAAAAGCACTAAGCTTTACTTGATTTTGACATTTTATAAACCTATATAATAGGTTTAGTATATATAAATTTATTATATTCAGAATGTTCATCATATCAAATTCAACATATTTATTGAATATATTGAAGAACTTCCTCATCTGTATATTTTTTCTACCTTTCTAAACTTACCGTTCTGTGTATTCTAGAATTAGTCTAGAATATGTGCAGTACATGGATGGAAGGAGTTTTTTTCTGAGCTATATACAATACTCTGATGCTAGAAAATAAGTATAGTTATGCCAAATTGGTCTCATTGTTAGTGAAAATATTGGAATCTGTTAATACAGTAATTACACAATAATTTCATTAGAGATGGAGACGTAATGTTTTCCATTCCAATTACCATATGAGAGTTTGATAAATGAGCAGTTAACTAGCTTCACCTCCACAGCAGCTGACCAGCATTAACACTGTGTTCTTCATCTTCACTGGGTGGAAAATGATTCTAGCATTCAAGAGAAAGCCTGTAGATTGCGTCTGGAGGTTTAATGTTAGAAGAACATTTCAAATATTTAAAAGAATATAAAAATAGTGCTGAGAACAAGTTCTGCCATGGAGTTAAGTAGTTACATTGCCAAAAATGTCACACAAATGTATTGTAGGTGCCACATTTCTAATGTATGGCTCATAATCAGTTACTAGGGGAAAGAAGTGCCTTTGAAGACTGTATTGCCAACATATAATTGGGAAGAAAAGCAGCCAGATGACAAACTAAATATACCTAATATCACATCCATCAAATTAAAAAAGTTTTCTACTTGCTAAAATTTTATAGCCTGTAAAACCACAGTAGCAAGTTTATCTTCAGCAGCAGTGTGGGTCAGGAGATGCTGAATACAGCTTGAATTTGAGGGGATTAATATGAAAGCTAGACAGAGAGGAACATGCTAAATGCAAGAGTATTTTTTTTCTAGTCATTGAAAAGATCTTAATATTTGAACAAGAAGTTCAATTCCTGATCTTAGGAAGGTTAAAAATGAATTTAAAAAATACCACTGTTGTTCTTTCAAAGGTCTCATATTATCTTTAATTTTTTCTTTTGTTGACTAAGCCTCATTTATAGACGTCTTTTCACACCTTTGTATTTTTTCCCATTATATTATGTAAATATTATTTTGGAATCCTTGTAGTGCACTTGAAAAATCTTTCTTTGGCATCATAACTTAGTTAAAAGGTGAAGTGCCTTTTTGTAACTGAGTTTAGATTGCCAGTTGGGATTTTCTGAAGTCACTCTTTCAAAGCATTGGCATATATTGCTAACAAAATTTGTGTTGGCATTAATAATTATACTAAAGCCCATTGAGTAAAAAAAGCTGAATATAAGGTATATGCACGAGTAATATCTGTGTGGGTATAAAATGTGTGTAGACCATTATTTTTATATGTATGTACATATAAACACATGTATGTACATATCAATGCTAATACTAGTTAGTGTCAGGCATTCATTTTTTAAAGTAATACCAAAGTAATGGGTAATATTATACCCATATTTATATATATATATAAATATTCTCTGTAATCATTACTCTTCAATGTAAATATATTTTTAGTTCCTTTCAATTTTCAACTTCAGGGAAGCAGTTTGATTTTAAAAATTAAAAAAAAAAAAAAAGGAAAAAAAGTGATTTTTTTTCAGTTTCAGATGATAAACATGCTGACTTTTGTACCTAAATCACTGACTAGAAGTCAGAGCAGGTTAGTTATGTCTGAAATTCATTGACTTTAGATTGACCTAGGAAAAAATAGTGTAGTTAATAAAAAACTATTTTACAAAGAATCTCTGCCATCAAATAGGATTTTAGATAGCAGTTGTTGTCCTCTTTTTGACCTGCTAAAGTGGTAAGAAAATGAAGCTTGGTAATGAAATGTGCTGAAAATATCTGGAAAAGTTGTAATTTTTTGAAAACCATCCTATTACTGATTAATATTTATTATTGTTCATATTTGTGATTCAGGTTTTTCCTGAGTTCATTTTTATGTGTATTTACACTGCTAGTTGATTTTCAAGCAATAATCATATTTTAAGCTTTGAATATCAGTTTCTCCTTATGACAGTTCTACCAGAAAAGAAGCCCAGTTTGCAAAGTCTAATTCCAGTAAAATTCTGATCCCCTTACCCTTGTTATTGGCAAGAACTTTGGCCATGGCAGAATAATGCTGGTTGCAAAGTATCAAAAAAAAACCACTAATCCAAAAACTTAAATATTTGTGTTTAAGGTTTTTTAAGGTAAAATTATGTATTAGGCATTACCAGATTATTTTTCAGCAAGTGCAGAAATACCCTGAGTTATTATAATGTGCAGCTCTAGCTATTTGCAGTAAGAAAGTAAATAACATGTCACAAAGCCATATTTATCATGACTAATGAAAGTTGTTATAATGCAATCAGAATGATGCAGAGCAACAGGGCAATTCATTAGGAGAAAAATAGTTAACAGCTGAAGCATGCCAGTTTGGACCTTCAGTTTCAACTTCAAAATACCTACTCTGGTTTTGGTTTATTATGCTAAATAATTCTTTCTAAGGAAAAGTAGGTAGTAAGTAAGGTTATTGTTGCTTACTGATTTCTCCTAACTCACAAAAATGCATAGAGATGTCATTTTTAGCTTTGTTATGGATAGATAAATATACTTGCCATGTTACGCTTGTTAAACATACTGTACTTGTGGTCTGCTGCAATGGGGTGTTGCATACAGCACAGCGTATAAGCACATACATAAGTCCCTCCTGGCTTAAGCACCTCTATTTAAATTCAGTGTTCAGCTACACTAGATCGGGGCATCAATGTAAATCAGGCAATCTGGACTTAAATTGCATGCTTCTAAACTATGGCTTCTGTAATATTACCAATGTATATCTAAAAAAAAAAAAAAAAAAAAAATGCTGACATTTGTAATTGATTTTTCTTTCCATTTTTGTATCTTTAAGACATAGAATCATAGAATGGTTAGGGTTGGAAAGTACCGGAAGGTCATGATTACAAGAAATAGAAAATATAAAACTTTATTTAATTTCATTTTCTCTTTAGTACAAGCAGAATATATATGGGAAAAAAGACAACTATCACAGATGCTAAATTATAAGATTCATACTTCTGAAGACAGGCTTTATCTGATATTTTATTTTAGAAATAGTGAAACCAAAATAAGAGATGGTACTTTAAGAAACTGAACTGACTAATATAAGTTTTTCTGTTTAGAAGTCTCCTTCCTACTAAAGAATGAATTCAGAGAGATACAAGTACTTACAAAGAAACCTGGTTTATTTCTTTTTGAAACATCATTTTGTACAGAGTAAGTTTACCCTATGCTAGACATAAAACTGTAAATGGCATTAGTTTCAAACATTAAAAATATTGCATACTGAAAACTTGCTGCACCTTTAATTATATTTGGCCATACATCATCCTTTCCTTTTTGTTTTCATTGAATAGCATTTCAGGAAATGTAATTTATTAAAAAGTGAAACAGATTTAGCTCTGCTGCCAAAGCTCAGAATTTCACAGAAACTAGTAAGGTAACAGTTGCATGTTTTGGCTACAAAACATGCCAAAGGCAACTTGAGTGCTTTGAAAACTAGATACTTACAGGGCATTTCCACTAACACTGGGTTGCAGCAAAATTTGGATTAAGTTTCAGTCTGATTGTTTGCATGAGAGAATCAGTTTGCTACTAGTGTATTTTATGTTATTACTACCATTTTGATGTTAGAATAAAAATGCAGGGAAAATACAGCCAAGTAAAAATAGTACTTGAAGAAAGAGAAATGAGCTTCTGCAGTGAATTGCAGCTGCTAGAGTAGAAATAGATGGTAGAATTTTGGCCGGTGGCTGCAATTTCAAGCAGCTGTTATAAATGCAGCAGAGCAAAGATGTAGCACTCCAGTTCAGTTGTACCCATCCAAATGTTTTGTGATTTTCTAAAATCTAATCAGGCCTCGCAAAAAATACTCTTCTCTTGTAATACTGCTTGTGTAAATAGACCATAGTCAATGTTAAAAGTTTTAAAGAAAAGCTTTATGGAACCTTTAGTGAGATTTCTCATCTGTTGCATGGTCATATTCACTTATATAGTGAACTGGGTTTGTGTGGTAAGGTTTTGGTAGCAGTAGAACTACTGGGGTAGCTTCTGTGAGAAGCTGCCAGAGGCTTTCCCTATGTCCAATAGGGACAGTGCCAGCTGGGTCCAAGACAGACCTGCTGTCCATCCCTTATTAGCAAGCCTTTACTCAATAGATGCACCTATGCAGACTCTTAGGAAGGATGGGAAATGATTGTTTACCCCCATGTCCAGTTTCATATTCTGTAGGTGATTCTTAACTGTAACATACATAGGGGACTGACACAATTTCAGTGTTCATTTCTGTGAAAGTAAATCCTCATATCTACTGCCTGTTGCAGAGTACTCTGGGAAATTATTTGCAGTGAAAAATTATGGCAACAGACAAGAAGCTATCTTCATGCCATTTGGAGGACAAACTTGTTTCTTAAGTATGGTGCATTCATATGAATGCATAAAGAGTGATATCATTAATATTTCAGATTGATTCCAGTGTGGAAAGACAGCAAAACTGTAGTTTGCTTATACAGGTGAGGGAATATAATATCAGATGACCCATATGCAATTGCCATGTTTTGACCTTTTATTCTCCTGGACAAAGCATACATTTACAGGCATATACTTGTTCATTCTTCATCATCTCTTTTCCCTTAGATTGTACAGGATGCTCTAATTACATAATTTCTGCCTTTCCTTCATGAGTCAGCCTTCCAAAATGTTAGCATGTGGGGCTTTCATGGCCACTGTGCTTCCTGGAAACCTATGATCTGCTAGATTAGGTCTTAGCATGTCCAAAATCATAATTGTTGAGGTTTTTTAATGTTTTTATAAGCACAACAATTCTTACCTGATTTCAATTTTAATTGTAGGGAGGGAAAAAAGCTTGATTCTTGAAATATTCAAAGGATAAAATGTGCACGAGCTTGAACTGAATTGGACATGGTGAAACCTTTCAGTCATATTTAGGGATAGGTCATTCACCTGTAATTTGAAGTGCTATGTGGTAAATACAGTGGACCAAAGGGGACACTTTCCATATGAACTTTCTCAACTTTGTGACTAATGAAGGAGATGTTACCACTCTATCTAGTCTAAGGAAGGCTATGTTTTCACGTATTATAAAACTACCTTTCAAAATAAGTTCTTTTATGTTCAAATATAGTTTTGCAGGCATGTTTTGGATATTTAAAAATTTGAAAGGAACACTGTATAATGCAGTGTTGTAGAGCAGAACCTCTACCGATACAGTAGACTTGAACATAAACAGCTGTGAAGAATGACAGTATTTGGAATATACAGGGGTGCTAAACTACATGGCTTCTTTGGTTGTGTTTCAGAAATAACTACAAGTTAGGATAAAATGATACTTAACAGCGTCTACAAGATGCCCACTAATTTTCTGAAGAGACATTTTTGTTCCTTAAAGGTTGTATTAGCTGATCTAATATAACAAAATAATATTGGAGTGTGACAGATGCACAGCAGATTTTTCTTAACCCTACTCAAGCAAAATAATCGCTTTTCTGTAGAACTACTTTGTGTAATATTTTACTTAATTTGTTAGTGCAAGAAATTTCATTTGCAACTGCAATCAGTAGGGTACTTTTAAACAATCAGTGTTAGCTTACCAGTGATGACTGTTCCCAGTACATTTTAAAGCAAATTCAGAAGTACCTACTTATGATTCATCTTCTAATATTCCATCTTTGCAAAACAAGCTTTCATTTATTCTTTATGTTGCAGAACCTGTAAGACTTATTCAGTAGCACTTAACTTTAATAGCTGTTCTTTCTCTGAGTCTGTAAGAATTATAGAACTTAGTTCTTAAGCCCTTTTTCTTTTGAACATGGAGAGGAGAAGTGAGCATTCAAGAAAATAAATAAGTCATACAGCACAAAAAAAACCTCAAGAGATAAAATTCTCTTTGAGCTTTATTGTTCATGAAGCCTGGTTACTACACATTTGTGTTCCTTACTTGATAGACTGTTTAAGTGAATTTTACTTAGTACTCTGCATAGAATAATCGGACTGTCTTGCATGAAACACGTGAGCATTTTTTGTGTTATGTTGGACTAGTGAATTCAACTGATGTGATTAAATGTCACCAAAGTTGAATTATGAAGTTTGAATTTCTAACAGCCTATTTTTTGAAAAATTTTATGGTCCAACTTAACAACTGTGTTTCACTTTGAAGCTGGGTTTGAACCAGATGACCTGGAGAGAGGTCTCCTCCAACATAAATTATTCTGTTATCTAAGAACTATGCCTCTTTATTAAATCTTTTAGTATTAAAAGACATAAGCAAATTTTAAAGTTATTCATCATGCAAATGTCTTGAATATAAAGCATTTTTTTCTATCAGAAGCCATTTAAAAGTTCTGTTCATTACTTTTTAGTAATATTTTCATATTCATATAGAAAATTAGCAACTCCTTAACATAAAAAGAAATTGTGTCTTGCATTCCTCAAATTTTAATGAGACACCAGACATTTCAGAGAAGTGTGTGAGAAATTTTTTTAGGGCACCCATTCTACAGTACTAAAGTCGTCTTTGTACCAAAGCACCTTTGGGATTTCTTTGCACCTTCTTTATCAGGGAAATCTGAAGCTTAAAAGGCTTTATTATATTTTTTCCAATTGACATTTTAGGGTAGTACACTAAAGTCCACTCTTTGGACATTTTTATGACTGTGATTTCATTGGTTATGTAGATAAAACACTATCTTTACATGTATCCCTAAAATTCCACTGGAAAGTTAATTTCTGGCAAATAATCTAATCTTAAATTTAATTTTGTGATGTTGAAACAGAATCTGTTTGCCTTTATGGCAAGGCGAGCAGTTCTGCGAGCTCCACTACATTTCACTGCAGAATTCACTTGCATAGCTTCAAGAGATCACAAATGTGATAACAAAATTTAGTGACTCTGGCCCATGCTTTGGCCAAGAGATTTTCCCCAGAGTACATATTGTGATAGTCCCAAGTTTTAACTTCTTTTTTTCTTTCCTAGCAATAATAGGCATCTCACTTAATAAAGATGGAAAAATACTTTGCATTGATGAAATTAAGCTTACCATAAATTGAGTAGCCCACCTTGTCACATTCAAATTGGAAAAACAAACAAACAAAAAAAAGCACTGTCGAAAATTCAATTTAGCATTGCAGAGATTACTGCAGTATAACAGCCCTTTATCTGTAGTAGTGTATAAAAGCACTTCTAACAGTGCATCAATTTTCACAGCCATTTAGTAGATTAGAAAGCAATTGTAAACAGAGTAAAACCCACATTAACTCCTGTCAACAGCCTGCCTTTTTCACAGTTATGGATTTGTTTGAAACAACAGTGAAGTCTAAAGTGATTGCATCAACATCACAGATTGTATTATAAATATGAATGAACCTATTGTAATGGACTGCATAGTAATATACGGCAGGCATTTGTCCTCCCCATCAAAGTAACAGCTTTTGTAAAGGAAGAATAGCTGTGACATAAGGAAACATGTCAGTCTACAAGAAATTATTCCTCCAATTGTGAAACAATAACTGCATTAAGCGACAGGTTTTTAAACTGCCCTCAATTTCATACTATAGTAATGCACTATTAATAAGTGTCTGGTATTTCTTTTCACTGAAATTAACTGAAAGCTATATATAAAAATAAACCAAATACTCTTAAATGAGCAATTATTTAAACAACATTACTGTTGTTTCCAGGGGAAAGGAAGCGAGCAGTTATGCATGGTGGTGTTTACTTTGGAAAATTACCGCTGCTTAAAAGCAGTAAATGCCATGAGAATGAAAAATTGCTATTTTGTTGTTGGTTTTTTTTTTTCCCAAATAGTAAGTCATGTGGTAGTACAGTGATAATTACAATAAACTGATTTATGGCCAGTGGTGAAAGTTGATCTTCAAAGAATTGAAGGTTCTTCATATACAGTGTCAGTATCATCCAGAGTAGGGTTGTTAGCGTCGAGACAAACACATAACCACCGGGATGGTTATATGAGGTGCTTTATTGAGGTGCCGGGAACCAGGGGTACGCACCCAAATCTGGTTCCGACTCCCGTCACATCGCGTTCACAATTTACACACTAAAATTTCGTAACTAATACATATTCAACACAGATTGCATCATTTACTAATACATATGCATCAAGGATTGCTACATCAGTCTATTACGACATCAGCCTCCTTTGCGCTTGCACAGCCCCCTCTGGTGGTCGCCCTGATGAAGTAAGGAGTCTTCCTCAGATGAAGTAAGAAGTCTTCCTCAGGTTGTCCTCTTCACCTTTTCTCTATTTGGCTAGGTCCCAATCGTCTTGTGAATGTTAGCATTCTCTTATCTTCACCAGGATGCTTCTGGTATGCCCTTTTTGGCTATCTTATACTTAGGTTCTGCTTGGGTAGAGTTTTACAATACATACACCCATACTCCCCTCACCATATGCAGTTATGTTAGCTCTTGCTACCAAGACTACCATTGTAACATTTAGTTACAGAGTAACTATGATACAAAACGGCAAAATTGCAGCGTCTTCTAATATACAAAGCCTCACTATTGATTTATAAATTTCTCAAATACAGTCATTTTACTATTTTATATGATTATTTTATTGTAAAAACTTCACCCTCTCTAACAGGGTGTGTTTTGCTTTTTATTTCTCTGGAGGATTATTTACCACAAGAAGTTGTCTAATGTCTTTAACTAGCACTGAACAGTAGATGTTTCCCAATGCCTGTTTCTAAAAGGTGTACTAGTGCATATCTTTTTAATTGCTTCTGTCTATTCTGTATTCCTTATAGTCTTAAATAAGGATGTTTCCTCTCCTGCTACTCACTTGCATTTGTTAGAAAACTGGCTACCAATGAATTGTGATACAGCTACCACAGTGTTACTTGCAGTAGTATACATCCTACTCTAAACCAGTGTTTCTCTGTAGTAAAAGGGACAATACTGTATATTTGAGTTCAGAATTGTCAAACACAAAATATGAAACATTGGTAGACCACATTTTCAAATGAAGACAAACATAGTGTTCATGGGGGTAAAACCTGTTAGTAAAGTATCTACAAAGATAAAAAAATCTTCAAAGAGTGAGGATGAAATATGACAATATTTATTTTCAACCAGCTGTTGCATTTCATTGTTATTTTGTGAAATATTATGGCAATTACTCAAACATTTGATGTGAAGACCTTACTAAAAAGGACTTAAATTTTGTCTGAGAAACCTAATGGTTTTATTCACATAATTCATATATTTTCTTTGATAGCCCATGTATAATTGTAGCTTCTAACCTCCACATATTTACATTGAAACAATAATACTTCCATGAATGGTAATTTCACATTACTGAATATTCAATCCACCCTGTAATAGCATTTTTTTAATATTATATTCATATTTTAATAAATATGGTGAGAGGATGTAACTAGTAAAATATTTAACTGATGCTATGTCTAGATGTATATTACTTCAACCCAATTAAAAAAAAAAATCTCATGCTTTGGTAATAATAAAGGGCAGTTAATGGACGTAAAGAGAAACAGTATGAAGCATCAGTCAAAAAATATGCAACATCAGTGATTTTTTTCATCATCATCTTACTTCCTTATTTCTAAACTTTCTGAACTGTTTTTATGAAAAAACACCTAAAAAATGCAGGTGATGGTGTGCTTTCTTAAATTGCCCCCAGCATCCTACTGTATTTCAACTTCTTATTGTTCAGTGCTCCTATTTAGTGGATTTCATGTCTTCAAGTCAAATAAGTCTGCACAAAATTTAAGTGCGGTTCTAAGCTCTAGATTTATACAATCATAAATTTGGGTATCTGGCCCTTCCCTCTACTTCCTTTCCCTCTATGCGATCAGGTGCAGCTGAAAATAGCAGAAAATGATTTTCCAAAATGGCCTCATCCATCTTAAGTGTTTAATTCTAAGACGCCTTATCTATTGCAGATTCATATATAGTCAGTGTTTTATATAAATATAGAATTAACTGTATCTCACAATAATTTTATTACCATTAGATATTTTACAAAACTGTCTTTTTAAAGAAGTCTTTAATTAAAGCATTTAATTAAGCCATTGAAAACAAAGTGAAAAACTGCAAATACAAACAGTTGAAACTAAACCTGGTGAAATTTCCAGGGTTAGAAGGCAAGCTATCCTCTCATGACTGATTTAGCATTAATGTTGAAACTAGTCTGTTCTTAGGGAGCTAACACAAAAAGTACAGTCTCTTCCTAATGACCTTCATTTTTAAAGTAGTCAAGAATTGCTTTCTGAGTAGGAGAAATGTCTTCCAATGGCAGGTGAGGAGTCCAAGATTTACCAGTCTTTCCAGAGGCAGTCATGGAATCATAGAAGACCATGTTGGAAGGGACCCTGGGGATCATCTGGTCCAACCTTTCAGTCATGTCAGTGCATTCTCTACAGCCAGACAGCCATCATCCACAACAATTTTGTCAACAGTGTCTGTCTGTCGCATACTCCATTTAGCTACTTGAGCCCACTTCTCTGTATGACTTACTTCTGTTTGAAAAACCTTTCTTTTTAGAGTATCAGTCAGAAGTTGCCATTCACAGCTGGCAGTTCTTCAGCACATTTAGACACATGTAAGGCAGGTAAATAAAGTCCACAGTCTGGTATATTCCGCTTAATTACATGGGATCTGATTTGCTATCTGTTTAAAACTAATCTAAGCTAGTCTCTCTCTTGAATCAAAATAAGGTAGTGCATATCTAAAGTATGGGCTTTTAATTGTGCTCTGAAGGTTACCTTTTTTCCTTGACTAGTCCCCTGACAGTGCAATCTCTTTGCCATTATTGTCCTGCAGAGTCAGGCATAATCAAAGATTAATAGAATCAATTAGGCTGGAAACGACCTTTAAGATCAAGTCCAACTGTCTACCACTAAGTCACTAAGGGCCTAATCTACACAGTTTTTGAACATATCCGGGGATTGGTGATTCCACCACTTCCCTTAGCAGCCTGTTCCAGTGCCTGACAACCTTCTCAGTGAAGAAATTTTTCCTTATATCCAATCTAAACCTCACCTGGTGCAATTTGAGGCAGTCACCTCTTGTCCTATCACTTGTTACTTGGGATAAGAGACCACCACCTCCTCACTCCATTTCAGGTAGTTGTAAAGAGCAATAAGGTCCCCCTGAGCATCAGGGCATCAATGATTCTGTATTGTGGCTACCATACTCTAGAAAAAATTTATTTCAGTGAAATATAGCGCTAGTGCATGCATAGGATCTGTAGGCAACATCCCACATTTTGTGTTACACACAAAGGTGTCTCCTAAATTTGAAATACATTTGAGCTGGATATCTATCAGTCATTCTTATATGCATGAAAGAATAAAAGGTGTGCATAATCTGATGTGGAAAACATCATTTCTACTTTAACTCTGATGGGCATAGGTAATTTGGATTTGTTTCTGAATGAAAGATGAAATACAGTGTTACAGTCTACTAAACATGATAAAAAGACTTATCAAAACAGTCTTTTCAAAAGATTGAGTCCTAAGTAACTGCTTGTGTTTGTTTCATGCCAATTTTTTTTTAGTATTATTGCCTTTTCTACGTTGAAACGTTAATGCTTTTCTTTACTGATTCTTTAGCTTTATTTTTTATGGAATATTTCAAATTTAACATCATATTTTGTATGTTTATAAGCAAGAGGCAAATGATTTTAATATATGCATAAAGTATTATGATAGGATCCAATGAAAATATTATTTTTACTGCTTATTTTGAATGGCAGTGAGACTATATGAATTAAAGTAGTGTTGAATAACAGGTGCTGTTAAGAGTTTTTAGCACTGCATACTTTTTTTATACTTTTTTTTTAATCTTGCTGTTAGCATAAGAACTGACACATAACCACCGGAACGGTTTTATGAGGTGCTTTATTACAGCACTGGGAAGCCAGGGGCACGCGCCCAAATCTGGCTTCAACCCCGTTACATTACGCTCGCAATTTATACACTAAAAATGTCGTCACTAATACATATTCAACACAGATTACATCTTTTACTAATACATATGCATCAAGGATTGCCACATCAGTCTATTACGACATCAGCCTCCTTTGCGCTTGCGCAGCCCCCCTCTGGTGGTCGTCCTGATGAAGTAAGAAGTCTTCCTCAGGTCATCCTGTTCACTTTTCTGTTCCTTGGACATGTCCCAATCATTATGTGGACGCCAGCATTCTCTTATTTTCACTTGACTACTCCTGGTACCTTCGTGAGTTCTGCTTCGGTAGAGTTTCACAATACTCCCCTGGATCCACCCATATACCCTTCCCCATATATGGCTATGTTAATTGCTTATCATTATAGCTACCATTGTAATATTTAGTTATAAAGTAACTAAGATACACAATAGCAGAATTTCAACTTGTTCTTAATACAAAAGAAACCCTCTACTGATTAACAGATTTTCAAATATAATCATCTCTTCTCTTTGTACTATTGTTTCAACGCACAATTTCACCTATTACTAACATTGCCACATACTCTATATAAGCACTGTTATGGGATGTTTCCTTTTAAGAGGGAGTTCATAAAATATTTTCATGGGATTCAAATCACTTTGCCTTAATTTTTTTCATCTACAAAGCTATCTATCTAGCAAAAATTCAAACACACATGACTGACTAATATCTAAAAATCACAGAGTTGCCTTGCCATAAAAAGCATCGCATTTATATCTTCATCCCTAAAGGCTAAACTTAAACACTTAGTCCTCTGTGGATGTGAGATTCTTAAGTTTGAATGTACACTACTGGGTTTTCAAGTTTTGCATAGCCAGGACTAAGTCTATGCCAACTTCAGCTTACAGCAGTGGAGGTTTTCATGTGGAAGGGTAGGGTTGCACATACCAGTACAGAAGTCGGAATCATTATGATATAGGCTGATTTTAAATATAGAATGTTTCAAGCTTGTCAGAATCTTGCAAAGCTGCACAAAAGTATGGGTATCACAAATCTGCAAGAGATAGGTAGGAGCCTGAATAAGATCTATGTCTATTTAAGAAAAAATTTAGTGAACATGGAAGATTTTTAAAAAGGAAAAAATTGTGACAGCTAATTGTGAGCGGCGAGGAGAAACAAGACACGCCAACCCAATATGGGTGATAAGCAAGCTTCTACTTTATTTGGGGCTCACTTCGCTTATATCCGCATGGTGTTTAGCCACACCTACTAGTCAGAACAGTATTGGTTAGTTCTACACAGCTTCCTTCACATTCTCCTCCCACATCCAGTATCCGGTTACTGGTGAGGCCTACACCTTGCTTTGCTCGCACAAGGCCTCTAAGGATCCATGGCCTTGCTCTTGGAGCCATTCTGCAACAGCTAATAATGACAACTTTCACACCTGCAGTTCCTGTCAGTATATTGTATTCAAAAGAGAGTTCCCCTGTTTATATCTGATCTGTTCACTGTAGCAGCCAGAATATAATTTCAATTCTATTTTCATATTTTTTAAGCAGCCAGAAAAAACTTTGTGAAATTCTGTAGTTTGTGTTAAGTAGGCGGGAAGTACCCATAGTGTTCTATCAGGCCTTGCAAGATCTGCACCCTTTCCTCCCTCATAGAGAATGTATGATCTCTACATTCTGCTGTCACTGTCCAGATTAGGAAGTCCACCTTTTTATGCAGACTTTGCTGCAGTGAAAAGGGAGAAGCTTCCATATACAGAAGTTTAGATGCCTAGAGTGCACGAATTCACATCTGACTTAATCACCTGTAAACTCTCTTTACCTATTTAAAGTATCTACATTAGAGTGAAATGAAGCACAGTTTAGAAGTGCTTCTTACTTCTCATTTACTGTGAAGGGAGCCTAAGGCAATCAGCACAAATTCATTTCATCCAGTGAATCTCATGGCCTTTGGTCAGGCACAACGACGCACAAAAGTAAGCATGCCCAATTTTATACACCACTAAAGAAAAGAGCTAGTTTTCTTTCTGTACTTGTGATACGTATCTCTTTGTTGTCAACAAATTATATGTATTACATCGTTGTAGTTTGTGTTTCCTGTTTTGAAATTTAACTGAGAATTTTAGAGTATTCATTAGGACCCAAAAAAATGTTTATTAATTTAAAGGGAAGTGCACCTATACAAATGCAATCAAACTTTAGTTTAAGATGCATACTCTTAGATAACAAAAGAAATCAATTTATACATCTGCTTCAGCTCATTGAAGCTGCCCCAATTTTAAGCTTAATTTATGGAAAAAAGTATGTAGTTAGTAATCTCAGAAAAAGCAAACATATTTAAGAGAAGTTGTCAGATAAATTCTCAATTGCAATAGCTGAATCCTTAGAGGTAGAGGATATTCTGCCTTACCCACTCCCTTCCCCATAGTTTTCCTCCATTAAGATGTTTCTGGAGTAAAAATATATAAATATCTGTCCTAGTATTTTTGCTTCAAAATTTTTACAAATGTCTATGGAGTCTGCTGAATTGTTATTCTTAATACTGCTGGCTAATGTTGAGAATCTAGATTTGCGTTATTATTTTATTATACAAAACTGAAAATTATGTTTTTACTATAAGATGTTACTTTGAAATTACTACTGATGTGCTTGAAATTTGCATTTTAATAAGTTTTACTTAGACCACAGCAAGCTGCTGAATATTGGGAGATTTTTTCTTAGCATTTGTTTTCCTTCTTTGCATTCAAGCTATTTGGGTATGGCATTAGTCTTTTGAAATAAGCACTAATGAAGATGCTAGAAAAGATTTGAAAATATAACTAGCATATTTGGTATGAGTGAGTAACTGAATTGATGAGTTAGCAATGTGTTTACAGAACATATTCATTCTAAAAGGAACTGCCATTATGATAATTATTATATGGATTGTGTTTCTAATGTAACCCTTTCAAAATATGTTCAAGGTTGTAACGTTATATGTTAAAAAAGAAATACTGTTGTGGTGGGTTGACCCTGACCATCAGGCCAGACATCCATCTGTCCTAGCTGTTTTTAGCATCTCTTTAAAATATGGTGGGAGAAAAAGCATTTACTGTTTGAGAATTGTGCAATGGTTGTGCCTGTGTATGAAATGAGATACCACCTATGGACATCGTGGTCTTCATGAATTTATGTACAAGTGTTCCAAAAAATCTTTTCAAGTGTTCTCAGTGGTCTTAAATTTTTGAAGAGTATCCATAGTCAATGAATTATATATATTTCATAGTTGTAGTTTGTGTTTTCTGATTTGAAATTTAACTGAGAATATTTTAGAGTATTCATTTTTGGTAATTTAAAGGGAAATGCACCTGTATAAATGCAATCAAACGTTAGTTTAAGATGCATACTCTTAGATAACAAGAGTTAAATTTATACAACCACTTCAGCTTCCAGTATCTTCAGTTACGTAAACAATAATTGGGGGCTGGGGGGGGGGAAGTGAGGAGATTTCTGAATTTTTTAGTCTGAGCACCCAAGTGATTTTCATCACAGACTAACTTGGTGCTGGAGGTAGGTTGCTTTATGGGGTATTTTTTGGTCTACACTGAGTAGATATCTGTAGGCATTTATAATCAGTATAGTTGCAACGTAGTAGCCTTGCACGCAATTTTGAAAAGATTACATTTTTTCCCTACGTCCTTCAGAATGTTGGTTCACAGGTTTTACGCTTTAATGTGTCATAGTATGAATAATATTTAGTTGAATGCCCAAAGTAGCTGAAGAAAGAAAAGTATTAGTGCTAATTTATATAAACTTCAGTGGTCTTTGCCATGATCTGTTGTCCTCTGAATTCTTGCACTGTTCAAGCATTTATATTTAACATGAGAATACGTTTGACCATGCGTGCTACAGAGAAACAAGCTTATATTTTTCTCTTTGTGATTGACTGAACTTCTGTATTAGTATTTTAATTACCCTTCAGACAATCTTCTGATGTGTGATCATGTGCAGGTCAATGTTTTGCGAGTCCTTCAACATGACAGTTCATAGAATAATTACCCTGTCATCAAACCTTGATTCATTGTTACATCTTTTCTTGGGCTTTTTCTCTTACATTTCCTTAGCAACCAGATCACACAGCTCTTATACTTACTATTCAAGTAATCACCCTCTGCAGCACATAGATGCATTAATTAAAGCTTTACAATTAAGTATATTGTTCTGTGTAGAATCCTCAGGTGTCCGGAATTAAAAATTGATTTTAAATGGTGCAGGCCTTCTTCAAATGGCTAATCTGTATTTATATTAAACAAACAAGCATGTAACAGTTCTAAGCAAGAAAAAAAAGTGATAGGTCACCATCAATAGGTAAAATTATATTCTGTTCTTAAAGTGCTTAGTCTTTTCTAGAGATTTACCAATTTGCATGCAGCTCTGAAATATCTATTTTAGGTTGGGGTTTTTTTCAGACACAAATCAATTTTGTGTCTGATTTATTTGCCCTTACCTATATTCTTTGTAAACATTTTCTGGCTAATATTCAGATTTGGGTACATTTCACAGCAAATTATTATTAGAATGAAACTAGAGTACCCAGAAGCTGTCAAGATGGTTCAGTGATTTAATGTTGGCATCCTGCAGCTTTGACTAATCAGCAGATGCTCTGGCATTACCATAAATGTTTTCTTAACCGTCTCTGTCATAAAAAGAGAGAAAATTTTTCCTGTTTGGAGTCTGCTGTTTCTGATTAAATTCAGTTTGGCTTCTTTTGCATAATTAATATACCATGATGATCTCTAACTGTTTGTTTTTAATATCACCTTTTGAGCTAAACATTTTTGCAAGGCTGCTTTGTAAGTCATAACAGACAAAGGAAAACCAAGACTATATGTAAGAATCCTTTGTGTCAGTGGCTTGGGAGGTCTTGCTGCCTTCTGCCTTGATTTCTTAGTGATTGTAAAGGATTTATTTTTTCAGACTGTCTTATTTTTTCATATTCTACGTGAAATTTTCCCTCTAAGTTCCTTCGTAAGTGAGGTAGAGGTTTCTTCTGTAAGCACAAAGTTGTTTTGTGTCTTAGATTTCTTGAAATTAAAAAAAAAATATCCTCTGATAGGAAGATTAAATTCTGTTAGCTGGTGTTTGCTAAACAGAAAATGCACGCAATTGATCAGGAAAAGAGGAAACTGGAAATGCTACAGTTGGCTTCTGATGGGGTTTTTTACATACTAAAGTGGCTGCTAAGAGTCTCACTGTTAGAATGTAGGGTAGTAAATATGTTCATTAATGGTACGCATTTTTCATGTGATGATGATGTTAAAAACAGCATTTTGAATTCACAATGACTGGATTAATTACCCATGACAATGTGTCTCGGATTTGTCTCATATGATAATTCAGTGATGTTTGGAAGAGTCAGTAAAAGCCATCTTTAAAAAATAATTCCTGTTTTAGACTGTGTTGGAATTTTGATCCCTTTTCAAAGCAATTTGTCACACTTGCGAAGTACAGTTGTTGGTGTCAAATACAAGCACGGCTGGATCATCTGTGGAGTAGACACATTTCTTTTTGTATCCTACCTCTCCACACATGAGCAAGGCCCAATTAGAGTCCATCCCAAAGAGAGGAAATAATTAAGTGAAAGCATTAATGAGAGCTTCATATAAAGAGAGAGAGAAAAATTGTCAAAGGAGTGCATATGCAATCTTGCAGAGCAAGGGGAAGTTGAATCACTTTTCCTCTGCCTTTATTCCCCAATATTTAGTTTTGTGTGAAGATCTTCTTGAAAATTTACTGTTTCCTGCTGCACAGTTTCAGTCTCCTTGACAGCATGCTTTTGTTTTCTGTAGAGTTTTGTCAGAGGAAAGAAAGGGCCATAATAATAATAATAATAATAATAATAATAATGATAATAATGTTTAAACAATGAAAGTTTCATGAACTAAGATGATTTAGTTTCATTCTATCTCCAATGTATTCATGAAGGCGATCTAGGATGTTAGTTTACATGGGTTAAACTTCACAATCAGGTCTGCCCCTATCCTGTTGAGAATCACCCATGCTACAAACACGCACAGATATCTTTAAGCTGACATCATTGTTGTGTAAATCTTTTCTCAATCTACTTAGGATTTGGAGTTCTCATAAATCCTTTTCCAGGTCAGTAAATTTGTAGACTTTCACCTGACATATCATTAACGGCATGCAGCACTCTCTGTTGTCCCTCTTCCCTTCCAAGACTTATTTTAAAAAGTTTTAAAATGAGAGGAGCTGAGAGCAACGTGCTATTTGTGCAGTCTTCTGGATAATAGTGAGCAACAACCCACTGTGACCGTGACCTGTATGGGCAAGAACTGCCCCAGGACTTTGGTCTGGTACCTGTTACAGGAATACGAGAAAATTACGTTTCTACTCAACTGCTGAAACTAAGACACATCTGATTTGCTTTCAGCTCTAGCCTTTCATCTTTATGCTGCTCCCAGAAATGTTTGCAGGATTCTGTAAATGGATTTCTCTCCCAGAAATATTTGCAGGAGAGAATTGCAACAGGTGATGAGGGAAAAACAATTGGTTTGATCTGTTATTACAAGATATTCGTGCCGTACCTTCAGGCAATGCAACCTACTAATACTCTTGCTTATATAAACCTGGGAAAGGAAGTTTGGGCTAAAAATAGGAAATACAAATTGTATACGTTTGTAGCAGTTACTAGAATAGCTAGCAGATAGCTTGTATCAATAGTACTGGATGAGAAATAGTATGGTGTTAAACTCTTAAAGCAATTACAAGAAATAGTTATAGAGGGTTTTTTTAACTGATCATGCTAAATAGTAAATACAAAACAGAAACAACCATGTTACTTAGAACTGCAGTGAGTGGAATCTTGTAAATACCAGGTCAGTCTTTAAGGCTTGCTTTGTTGATTGGACTTGTTGGGATTTTTATTTTCCAGAGGTAGGAGGCTTCCTACTGTGGGATTTTTCCAGCAACAAACGGTAAAGGAAGACACAAATTATGTGTTTCCTTTCCATTTTGGATATCTTCATCAGCATACTACTTATCAGTATCCACTGCAGCTGCCAGTAGCTTTCCTTTGATGGCAGCAGTCTTTATGCATATCCCTAAAATTCTTTATCAAAGTTTACCTTGAAAGCAGTATTCACCTATAGGTAGATGCTATGCAGACAGGTTTAGAGACTAAACTTGTCTACTGCTCAAAGGCATCAGTGGCAGTTTAGTGTATGGGATCTACATAAATTATTGTCAGCTTTAGACTATGGACCTCTATGTATCTTGTCACAGATCACTAACTTATACAGTCATCATTTTTCACTCTCTTTTAACTCTAAAGAGTATTTGGAATGGTAAGCTACAGTATACTTGTGAACAAAGTAAAAAAGTCATAAGCCACATTTCAGGAATTTCAGTGTGTCTAAATATGTTGACTTCCAGTTTCTTGTAATTTCTTGATCATTTCTTGACTTAAAGAAGAGGAAAAAGCTGATGTTTATTCTATTTGTACTTTGGGAGAAATCCCATGAACACCTGGGCTGCACAATATTTCTGGCCACTTCCTGAAGACCCACTGCCACTGGGTAACCATGTAGATCAGTATTTCTCTTTTTACCCCCTTCATCCCAACATAAATAAGAAGCTCATTTTATTACTTATTAATAATAAAGTTATGCCAGAATATCTACCCATTTTGAAATTGAGACTTGCACATAAATTCCAAGTTTTACGAGAATGATTCAAATAGAAAAATAAATAATGACCACAGAATAGGTTTGTATTTTGGAAGCTCCCATTTTGCAGTTTCCTAGAAACTCCCCAATGTGGTTTCATTTTGGAAAAGATGCATGAGAAGACACGGAAGATCCACTGTAATCAGAGTGAAATAGGGAGGATAACAAACTCCTAAATCTGAATTAGATGTCAGACACCTTCAGAAGTTTCTTCTCTCACTTACATAAAAACCTTGGGTGATTTCTGTCATTGCTTCTGTTCTCTTTTTATCTTGACAGGCACTCAAGACTTTAATTTAAATCTCAGTAACTTCAAGTTGTATTTCTTGTAACAGAAGTCATTACTGTATTAGAGGTGAGGATATATTAAACAGAGAAATTGGTCCCAGCTCAATGCAAATGCAAAGTACATTTGGAAAAGATAGGAAAAAGATTGAATGGACTGATCAACAGGAACTTAAAGTAGTCTTTGAGAAGATGCAGGAGGGGAAGGGATTAAGAGAGTTTTTAAAGACTTTGCTTTAAGGCCGATTAAAGGGGAGCTGGTCCAGCATAGTTCTTCTTGTCACAGATTGGTTTGCTCACAGTTTTTAATTGATTTTCTTTGAAATTTAGTTTCTATAGATCCTCTGTGCTAGCCTCACTTTAGTGCTGACATACTCTACTCTTGCCTTTGAAATGAACAAACAAACCTATATTCACTGTATCTGAAAACTTTGTCTCATCTAAACTGGACTTACTGGTTAGTGTTTATTCCTTGTGTTTCACATCTTTTTAAATAATACTCAAGAACAGCATCAACTTTTCAATAAAATGTGCATAAAAAATATTTTCTAAATGTCCTGAAAATCAGTAACACTTTTCCATGCCTCATTATTGTCTGCTTTAGATTAGTCAAGTTGTAAACATCTAGCATGGCATGCTAAGATGTAAGAAATTACTTTTCAAGCAAGGTTCATTCAAGTACAGGTGCCATTCCTCCATGTTAGGGCTGGGGCTGCAGGGCATAACTAAAATAAGTCATAACAATACACAGCACTCCTTTAACATTTCAGGGATATTCTTCAATCCTACCCTTGTCAGTCCTAGAAATTGTTGAAAAAATATGAAACTAATAAAAAGTGGCAATAGAAAGTATTTAAAGTATTTTCCATTATAGTGTCCAGCAAAGACCTATCCCATTTTTTATTAATGGCATTATGTAATAGACACGGATCCTCTAGCTATAGCAATCTTTCTTATTATGTCTAAATTCTGCTTCTGGGTGATAAGGCAAACTTTTAAGAAAGGTCTTGTTATATTATAACACCAATGCCAAGGTCTGGGAATGGATTTCAAAAGACCAATTTTGGGCTGTATAAATGACATTGAGGAAACATGGGTGCTTGAAAAAAATCAGGGCTTGCAACTGTCCAGCATCTTAGAGTAAGTGGAATGGGAGAGAGGGTGTCAGTGCAGAAAACAAGACCCTCATTTCATACTTGAGAGAAAACCAAGAATTAATCCTTGTTGGTGCTTCTGATAGTAAAAAGCCAAGAGTTTGGAATCTGGAAATCCAAAATCACAATTTTCAGAATTTGTGAGGGTTTTAAATTGGAAAATTTAAAATAAGGAATGCTAAAAGACAGATGTAATCATCTTATCTCTAAGCTATTGTGGTGGGTTTGTTAGCGTCGAGACAAACACATAACCACCGGGATGGTTATATTAAAGCTCAATAAGCTTTATTGAGGCGCCGGGAACCAGGGGTACGCACCCAAATCTGGTTCCAATTCCCGTCACATCGCGTTCGCAATTTATACACTAGAATTTCGTAACTAGTGCATATTCAACACAGATTACATCATTGACTAATACATATGCATCAAAGATTGCTACATCAGTCTATTACGACATCAGCCTCTTCTGCACTTGCGCCGCCCCCTCTGGTGGTCGCCCTGATGAAGTAAGGAGTCTTCCTCAGATGAAGTAAGAAGTCTTCCTCAGGTTGTCATCTTCACCTTTTCTCTACTTGGCCAGGTCCCAATCGTCTTGTGGATGTTAGCATTCTCTTATCTTCACCAGGATGCTTCTGGTATGCCTTTTTTGGCTATCTTAAACTTAGGTTCTGCTTGGGTAGAGTTTTACAATACATACGCCCATACTCCCCTCACCATATCCAGTTATGTTAGCTCTTGCTACCAAGACTACCATTGTAACATTTAGTTACAGAGTAACTATGATACAAAACGGCAAAATTGCAGCGTCTTCTAATATACAAAGCCTCACTATTGATTTATAAATTTCTCAAATACAGTCATTTTACTATTTTATATGATTATTTTATTGTAAAAACTTCACCCTCTCTAACAGGTTGGGTCTCAGGCATCAGACCAACTCCCACTCAGGTGCTCATTCAGTCCCTCTTTTGGTGGGATTGAACAGGGAGCAGAATAGGAAGAACAGGAGCAGGAAAGCTCACAAGTCAAAGTAAATACAGGAAGATCACTTACCAGTTACTGTCACAGGCAAAACTGTTTCACCTTGGGGAAAATTAATTTACTACCTATATATACTGTCCATACAACTACTGATTTGGACAGTGTGAAACAAAAGTACTGTAAAAAAAAACCTGCTGTCAAAAACACATGCTCTTTTCCCATGATGAGGAAAATGTGTTTCCCTACTGGGAAAACACATGAGTGTAGCAGCAGTGTTGTGGTATAGCTTTTCCCTGACTTTCAGTTCAACGCATCAGGGACAGGGAAATGGAGACAAAAAGTCAGGAATATGGTGTAGCATGTGGAGTGTAAGCCTGAGAGATAAGAAGTATTCCACTGGGGGTTTGAGCATTTTTCTCTGTTAACCTGGTAAAAGGTTTAATGAGGTTGTAACTACAATTGTTATTTCTTATGTTATGGCTTTGTCATGACCCACATTGAGATACATGAATGTAACACAAGCATATAATGCCATGTAATGCTGTTCTCTCTATTGTATTTGCAAGGTTTTTTTTTTCAATCAGTGTACAAGTATTTACATAAAACCTAAATATGTCCTCAGTATCTAGACTTTGAGAAACTGTGCAATGAAATAAAGCTTTTCAAAGTCCTTTTTATTTTAAATATTTATTTGTTGTTTTTAAAAAGTCCATATCTCCAGTGAGCCTCTTGCAGTCATTTCTGTTCTCTATTAAAGGTAGTATATAACAGTGTTTTGCAGGTTTTAAAAATCTCCAACTGATCATATTATGCTTGCCCAAGTTCACAGCAGTCAGGTCTTATACTACTGTTTTTTCTTTGTTCACATGCTAGTGCACAATTTTGTTTTTCTGAATATAAAGTGCGCAGCCTTTAATAGAGTATAAGCATATCGTTATAAGTTATTCTATGCTAGGACACCATTTAAACTATGGAAACCTATTAAGCACAATTTTCTCTCAACTGAGTTTCCTGAGTATTGCTGTTAATCAAAGTAATTTCAAGACTTGTATCTAGATGATAGCAGCTATTTGGCTCTAGGTTATGTGAATATGATTTTGAAATGTTTTTGATTAACAGCATCATTCAGGAAAGTCATATCTGAAAAAAAAAAGAATTTTAATAGGTCAGAAGGACGCACAAGTGTTAGGTATTGAACAAGGGAAATAAAAAGATTCAAATGTCACAGAATCTAGATATGGAGACTTTAGAGTATACAGTGTGATCTCTGCGTAACCTGTGCCTGGAAGAATTCAATATCAAAGTCAAAACTATTTAAGTCAAAACTATTATGGGTAAATGTCTTCTCACTCCAGCATTTAGAAAACTTGAACATGAATTAAATTTTCTTTTTTTTTATCAGGCTAGTGCTTGTTATGGTACATGTCAATGGCAGGTTTTGATTACTACAAATGACCAAACATTAGAAACTTGTCTCAACTACTTCCAATATATATAACAAGTTAATAAGTTCTGTCTTTTTCCACTAATTTTTAATGTCTGGCTTCTTTTTGTCTTGCTACTGCTGAAAGGTACACATTGCTACAGTAGGTGGACAAACAGTGCATCTCCAGAAATGTAAGCTTTCTTCATAACCAGACTTCATGTAGAAGTGCCTTTCCATGAGTAGTTTCCTTTTAACCTTCCCTTTTCCCTTTAACCTTCTATAACTTTAATATATTCAGCTCTTTAAAAGTGTGTTTGAACCAAGGTGTGTGTGTGAATGTATTTATTTTACTCCACAATTTGTTTCAAATATAGTTTCCTGCCAAAAGCACAAACCAAACTTGTGTATGTCTATGCTGTAATGTTTTGAAGTAGTTTAGGAAAAGTCTGTTGATATTTATATGATTTTTGGATTGTCTGTGGGAACTTTTGTTCTAGAAATGTAGAATTAAAATGGTGGCCAATGTCAATAAGCCATCTCCTTGCTGTGGCAGGAAGCCATATCAAATATTGTCTTCAGAAATAGATCAAATTCCTACTTATAACTGATTAGAATTTTTTGTTCTCACTTCTATGTATGTGCATTCCAAACCTTTATTGCTCTGATGGTTAAAAAGTTTTATTTTCTAATAGGAACATATTATTGGCTGTTTATTCTTGTGCTTACTTTGTCAGTTAATCTCAACTTGGGGCTTTTCTTGAAAGTAAATAACTATATGCTTTTTAGCCTTTATCATGCTGAACTAAGTGCAGCTTTTCTATTGTTGTGATCAAAGTTACATGCTAACCCGCAGCAGCTTCCATCCTGGTAGTTTTAAGTTCATATGCAAAGTGCATTGGCTTCTTTAAAGCACCCACCTCAACAACTATAGGTTGAAAATGCAATTCTTTCTTTGATTTTACTGCTATAACATAAGATTTGAAGGAGGTGTGGTAACAATCCAGAGTCATGACGGTGGAATGGGATAGGGTACCAAATCACCAGTGCATGCACATTTTGAATCAGTGTGTGGAGCAGTACAGGTTGTTTAAGAGTATACCACATATTTTTCCTGCTTCCCCTAGATTGAATATAAGCAAAAAAGGCTATGATGCAACTAGTATTTTGTATATTGATACAGGTACCATTCTTTTATCAACATACAAATATGTGTTCAGCTTCAATAAATATAAACATTTAAGTCAAATGGGCTAATCAAGAGTTTACATACCAGGGATTTTTAATTATATATGCTGGGTTTATTACCTGTAATTAGAAAGGTATGTTCATAAACAGTCTTTGGCCTCCTGTGATGCAGGAGAACTGAAATGTGTGCTGCTGCATCTTCAGGGTCAAATTATTTTCCATAGTGTAAAATAGAAATTAAATTTTTCAGCCAAGTGCAAAATTCGGCTTTTATCAAATTTTAATTAAGAATTGTTTATCTGATTTAGAAGATGATAGAAAGAAGGTATTTATTTTCCTCCACTTGCCAAAAGGTGATCGTACTTACAAAATTTGCTGAGATTGTCCAAGAAAGTGTGTAAAATCCTCATCCATCACTGAGAGCCCCTGGTCAGGGAATGACAGTGCAGTAAATATCTTCAGCAGCTGCCTTTTAATGTACAAGCTGTTTTCAGTAGGAATTTTCAGCACTCACATAAAACACACTGTCATGAGTGACTGCCTGTGCTCCAAAGTCATTACTATTGGGATGATGGAACATCTTTCAGAGAATAACAAAAACTTTAAATGTCATGTCAAGTTTGTTGAAGCCGTTTTCAAGCCTTGCTCAAGGTTACATGAATACTGAGAACACTTGTTTTAGAAAAGTTTGAGATCTATGAGAGGGACCACTCAAATGCCGGTTTGGAGAACAGTCACTTGATTGGGGAGGGTAACAAAAAAAAGAAATATGTGTATTAATACATGTCAATCAAGCAAAGCTCCTGGATGTAAAGTAAGTGCAACTGATGTTTAGAAAAAGGCAGCATGTTATGCAAAGGAAAGAAAAATTATTAAAGTGGGAAATTAATTTGAAATATATCTTGAAAAACACATTTTAAAATGTGGACAGTAAAAAAACATATGTAGGAAATGTAATTAACCAGATAAAACTTTGGAAGACACTGAGAGGTGCCAAGTACTGTTTTCTCTTTTATTCCAGTAAGAAAAGAGGATCCTTTCAGGCTCTGCCTGTGATTCTGTAGGAAATATGGATGCTAATCTAATGAAGTTATGTAAAGACTGAATCACTTCCAAGAGGTCAAGCCTACTGCTTTTGAAGTTGATAATATTTTTTGTCTTATAGAATCACAGAATAGTTAGGGTTGGAAAGGACCTTCAGATCATCCTGTTCCAACCCCTCTGCATTGGCAGGGACTCCTCACACTAAACCATATCACACAAGGCTCTGTCCAACCCGGCCTTGAAAACCACCAGGGATGGAGTATTCACAACTTCCTTGGGCAGCCCATTCCACTGCCTCACCACCCTTACAGTAAAGAACTTCTTCCTTATATCCAATCTAAACTTCCTCTGTCTAAGTTTGAACCCATTACCCCTTGTCCTATCACTACAGTCCCAAGTAAAAAGTCCCTCCCCAGCCTCCCTATAGGCCCCCTTCAGATACTGGAAGGCTGCTATGAGGTCTCCACACAGCCTTCTCTTCTCCAGGCTGAACAGCCCCAACTTTCTCAGCCTGTCTTCATACAGGAGGTGCTCCAGCCCCCTGATCATCCTCGTGGCCCTCCTCTGGACTTGTTCCAACAGATGCATGTCCTTTTGATGTTGAGGACGCCAGAACTGCACACAATACTCCAGGTGAGGTCTCAGGAGAGCAGAGTAGAGGGGCAGGATCACCTCCTTCGACCTGCTAGTCACGCTCCTTTTGATGCATCCCAGGATATGGTTGGCTTTCTGGGCCGCGAGTGCCCATTGCCAGCTCATGTTCATTTTCTCATCAACCAACACTCCCAAGTCCTTCTCCTCAGGGCTGCTCTGAATCTCTTCTCTGCCCAACCTGTAGCTGTGTCTGGGATTGCTCCAACCCAGGTGTAGGACCTTGCACTTGTCATGGTTAAACTTCATGAGCCTGGCATCAGCCCACCTCACAAGTGTGTCGAGGTCCCTCTGGATGGCATTCCTTCTCTCCAGCGTATCCACTGAACCACACAGCTTGGTGTCATCGGCAAACTTGCTGAGGGCGCACTCAATCCCACTGTCCATGTCAGCGACGAAGATGTTAAACAAAACCGGTCCCAACACCGATCCCTGAGGGACCCCACTCGTTACTGGTCTCCAGCTGGACATTGAGCCATTTACTGCAACTGTTTGCGTGCAGCCATCCAGCCAGTTCTTTATCCACCGAGTGGTCCACCTATCAAATTGATGTCTCTCCAATTTAGAGACAAGGATGTCGTGTGGGACAGTGTCAAACGCTTTACACAAGTCCAGGTAGATGACGTCAGCTGCTCTACCCCTGTCCATCAGTTCCATAGCCCCATCATAGAAGGCCACCAAATTGGTCAGGCAGGATTTCCCCTTAATGAAGCCATGCTGGCTGTCACCAAGCACCTTGTTGTTTTTCATGTGCCTTAGTATGCCATCCAGGAGAATCTGCTCCAAGATTTTGCCAGGCACAGAGGTGAGACTGACTGGTCTGTAATTCCCTGGGTCATCCATTTTCCCCTTCTTGAAAATGGGGGTTATATTTCCCTTTTTCAGTCGTTGGGAATTTCACCTGACTGCCATGATTTTCAAATATGATGGCCAGTGGCTTAGCAACTTCATTTGCCAGCTCCTTCAAGGACCCGTGGATGGATTTCATCAAGTCCCATGGACTCGTGCATGTTCAGGTTCTTAAGATGGTCTCGAGCCAGATCCTCTCTAAGGGGCCCAAGATCTTCATTTTCATAATCCCTGCATCTGCCTTCCAAGACTTGGGTGGTTTGGTCAGAGCCTTTGCCAGTGAAGACCAAGGCAAAGAAGTCATTCAGAACCTCAGCCTTCTCCAAATCCAGGGAAGCCAGTTCTCCCGATAGCTTCCAGAGGGGGCCTGCATTGTCCCTAGCCTGTCTTTTATTTGCTACGTACCTATAGTATCCCTTCCTCTTATCTTTAACATCCCTAGCCAAATTTAATTCTAACTGGGCCCTAGCTTTCCTATCCTGGTCCCTAGCTTCCCGGACAACATCCCTGTACTCTTCCCAGACCACCTGTCCTTGCTTCCACTTATTATAAGCCTCTTTTTTCATTTGAATTTTCCTCAGGAGCTCCTCATCCATCCAAGGAGGTCTCCTGGCCCTCCTGCTGCACTTCCTTCTGGTTGGGATGCAGCACTCCTGAGCTTGTAGCAGGTGATCCTTGAATATCAACAGTCTTGGGCCCTCCTTGCCCTCTACAGCTATATCCCATGGAACCTTACTAAGCAGGTTCCTGAAGAGGCCAAAGTCTGCTCTCTTCTCTCCTTGGCTATCATTACTTCTTCTAGTATCTCATCTATGTGTAAAATTTTGTCCAGAGGTCTTTTTGTATTACAGAATACTGAAACTAAGTATTTTAATAGTGAAACAATGTTTGTTTGGGTTATCTTCTGCAGAGAACCAGAAAGGACAACTAGAGAAGTCATGTTCGCACCACAGTATCAGTTTAAACCTGACAACAAGCCCAGTCCCCAAAGAAGCTACTTGTGATGTTGTAGCAAGTTCTGCTGTGTGGAATAAGCCTGTTGGGAAAAAGGAAGCCTGTCACGGAGAAAGCAACAGAGAAAAGAAAACGGGTCATATTGGATCTGCTAAGGGAGAAGACATTCCAGAAGTAGAAGCCCTCCTGGCAAGACTGCGAGCACTATAGAATAAACATATCAAGGATTAAGTCAGAGCTTTAAACCAGGCTGTAAGATACTACATCTTCAAAGATAGATACACTCATTTTCTATTATTGACATCAAATACTTCTGATTTCCTAACTTCTCTATGGCTGAATGATCTATTTCTAAGCTGTTTGTTTGCAAGGCTGTACAAAATAATACTATAATTTTGCATAACTGCAAGATGATTTCTATGTTTTCACCTACTTAGCATACAAAAATATCAGAAGAAAACAGATCCTAAATTATTCCAAGGCACAATCCCTTTCATGGACAAGCTGTTGACCACATGTTTTGAGAGCTTCACAAAATAAGAATATCTTTTAAATATTGTTAAATCATTATGCCTGGAAATCAGGGTCAGTAAATAACAGAAAAGGTATTCTTTTATTTTCTACTCCAATTTCTATACTTAAAAGGTTTTAGCACCTAAAAAGTAGTATTATAGCATCCACTGCAGTTAGAGTAATAGGAAATATGTATCATAAATCAGCATATTCCAGTTTGAGTTCATTGGAGAGCACCAAAGGTTCTATGTGTTACTAAATAGAAATCCATGGACAGTAAACAAACAATCTATACAAATAATATACTTTATGTGTGATTAATATATCACTGCTGTTACCTTAGTTATGCATAACCTTAGTTATGCATAACCTTAGTTATGAATGTTATATCAAAATAATATATATAATTTCTGTAATTGCAAGGTTTTGCAATTGTGTCAATAGTGGGAGAAAATGTCTTTACAGTTATTTACCAGTTAATATTTTATCTTTTTACAAGTAAGTTAGTATGTTTCTATAAAAGTAACATGTAATGGAAAAAGTTTTAACAATTTTTTTTTTCACAAACTCATTTTCCAGTAGCCCACGAAGTCCTATTTGCTGGTACAATAGGAATTTTGCATATAATTGTATCTCTTTTATTGCCCTGTCATTGTACATCGTTATGTGTTTGCTATCGTATTTATTAATTGCACATCATAAAGAATTGCTACCTATGTTACCAAGTAGAAAGCTATTATTAGTATCTTTGCTCCATTATTTAAAGCTTCCTTATTATAAGAGTGTATCCAATATCTTTCTTCTAAATTACTCCACTTTTCTTTACAAAATGCTGAAAAATACATCTTTCAACAAGAGTCAGTTACATGAAACCAGTGTTTCAATGCTCCAGTGCTTTTTATATCCTTGTTGAAGTTGCCTTTGTACTTCCTGCACCAAACATTAATAAAGTTAATTAGAACTCAGAAACTGGGCTTTTTTATACCTACGGCATGGAGGGGTTTGCAGCCATCATGGGAATCAACCTCTTGTTTCTGCAGCTGTTGTGTCTTTATATACTCCAATTACATTTCCCACATTAACTGAAAAAAAAATAAGAGGTATTAACAGATGTCAGGGGAAGACACAGTGAAAGCCTATCAGACAGTCATTTCTTCAGCTCCCCTTGCAAACTGTGGGCAAAGCTGTCATATGGGGCCACCTTTGGTAACTTGGTATATAGTAACCATAGAACTGGGACTTAATGCACCTTTAGTGGATGACTGGAAATACAACTACTGCTAATTGTTCCACTAAAGTCTTCTTCACCTCCACTGTTAAGACTTACTATCCTTGTTTACAGGGTGCAGTAAAAATTGCTATCTTCAAAGTACAATATGTTTGACTAAATAAAATGTGGTTTCAATCACAAAGAAAACATATGTAAAAGGGAAAAATATAACCACTCACTCACTGCGTGTTGTCACTTGCTAAGCACATGCTAAAATAAAAGGGCTAGGAATAGAGACCTGTGTCTGAAATGCTGGAAGGATGACCTACCAAGTGAAGGTGGAAGTACAGACTCATTTTCCTGAACATAGTAAACTTGTTCATTTGAATTAGTGGGTAATAGTCTACAACAGAAAACTGACAGTTCAGGTCACTATTGAGTAGTTTATTAAGCAAAGAAAAGTTACAAAACCATCTACTGATATTTTCAATGAACAAAATGCTAGTAGCAGCCTAGCATCTTCTGGTTTTAAAATAAATATTTACATATAAATTTATAGATCTTAAGTTACCTTTTCTTACAGTTTGAGAAGCTTTTAGAAATGTATTCCAGGGTTTTTCATCCTTCTAAGATATTGTATTTCTGAATTAATCGTTTCAAGCAGACATCAAGTTAATTCACAGTTTCTTTTGTGTAACTAGGAGAGTAGAAAAAGCTATACAACTTCTTAGACTCCATGTATATACAGTATGTAATTCTCCCTTCTCTCCTCAGTATTTCTTTGTACATCATAATTTGATGCATTTGGAGTTAAAGTATACAGTCCAGTTGAAGTACACAGTAAGTTTTCTTTATGCATTTCATCTTTCTTTATCTTCCTTTAGAAGCAAACACACATGCCATTTTTTATAGGAAAAAATGCTTGTATTTCCTAAGGAGTTTAAGTAAAAATAACTTGGAAAATATTATGTATGTATTCTATTTCTGTGCTTTTATGGTTTTATAAAAGTATAAAACTCAGCTTCTGAATTATATGGAGTAAATTGCTTTAGTTATATTTTAAAATTAATAAATTTATTCCATTTAAAATTTAAAATTAAATAAATCTAAAAATAGTTATGGAAGAGCTTTAGTGGTGTGTGCTAGTTATTTTAGGAAGACATTTTTTAGTCATTCATTCCTTGAACAGAGGGATTGATCTATACACCACTTATGTTAGATATTGAAGGTTTCACATACTGTGCAAACCCTTCTCTTTCTGTAATTCACACCTGAAACTAAATCCTTATAAAAAGAGTTTCCTGATTTCTTCAAACATGACTCCTCAGATAAAAGCTGTCCTGCATTCAGCATTTGAAGTAATCTTGCAAAGTACATTCCACTGCTCCTTCTCTACATGAGCAGCAGACAGAAGGCACAAACACCCATGGCTTTTCTCACCAGTAAAACTGTAAAAGTCTAATGCATCTCTTTGATTTTTCACATTTATTTTGGATGACTTTTCATTTTACTCAGTAAAAGAATTTTGATGACTACATCAATTTTTACTTTATGTATACACCAGATTATTTATGGCAGTGGTCTAAATTCATATATAATACTCAAATGTTTTGGCCTTCTCAAGATATGAATGTCTGTGATCAGTCTCTTCAAGCTGAAGGCAGCCAAGCTTGACACCTGGCTTATGGGCCGTGGGTAATATACTAGTTTGTGTAAGCTCAGAAGTAAAAATTATGGTAGCAACTTTTTATTACAGAATAGTACAGCAGTATCAGGAGGTGGTGGATGCCATGAGATGTGACAGAGCTCTGCATTGGACCCTGTGTTAAAGGAACATGGGCCAGCAACCTGAAAAGATGTAGTTGGTTTTGCTTCCCAATTAATTATGGCAACGTTCCTGCTTAGGGGACTGGAAAGACCACGTGTGGGGGAAAAAAGGTCTCAGCTGCAGTTGTTATAAACTGCTTCCCTCCAACAGTTTTCCTTGTTTCACTTCATGTGACCAATCCTCAGCCTGGCCCATCCAAAGGCACACTTTCCAGAACTGAACAAGTTAATGCTGAGCAGCTTGAGGTACTGCAGCCCTTCAGGCTTTTATAATAAAAGCTGAAAAAGAGGACATTTACTGCTAACACTTTTTCCACATCCATTTCTAACAAACAGGACCAAATTATAATTTTTACACTAATCTTTCCAAGCCTTACAGTGCTCAGTAACTCAAAACAAATGGGCAACAAGCAGGGGTCGATAAACCCTATGCTGTGGCACCTAAAACTTTATAATAAGCAGCCAGGGTCAAGTGAAAGAGCTCAGGAAAAAAGCAATTACATGACAACATTGTTTTCTCCAGAACAAAATAAAGCATTGCTATACCATTTTCTATTTCTTTTTAATGTGATGTGTGGGCTTTACACAACTGAACTGCAGCAGAAAAATAAGTTAGAAGTTTGAGGAAATGTTTCTCTATTCTATGAAATAAAAAGAATTAGATGAATTGCCGATTTTATTAATTTTCAGTCTAATCTTATGGCAACATTTGTATATGTCAGTAATTCTAAAATTATAATCTATTAAATTAACTGTGCCACCAACTAATAAATTTGATTTGAATTTTCTTGGCACATGAAGCAAGCACACTTTCTTGCTTTCCAAATACACTTCCTACATTGCACTGTTGTATGTTTTACATGAAGTATATGATTAAGATGAGGGCTGTACATCTCACTATAAAACCATGCTCATAAAGCATTCTGGTCACTGACATCAGAGAAGAATAAACAAGAGATGGTTCAGACATACTTTTTCCTCACTCCAAGCAGCAGAGATAGCCATTAAGTTTCATATGTTAGCTGGGCACATTTAAAACCCCTCTAATTTTATTTCAGTAATGCAGCTTTTCCTTTTTATGATCCATGCACTGGCACGCACTGTAGAATTATTAAGGGAAATATTTTCCAGCAGCATTTCGAAAATACACTGAGCAGATGCCTTGCATGTAACATCAGTCCTATATATTGTAGGAGGCAAACACTTGAATGCCATCCAAACAGAGGCAGATAAGGCATTTCACTCCACTGAAGGAAAAGAGTTCCTTTCATCTAAATGAGCTTATTCCACTGCTGATACCAGAATCGTATGCATTTTGAGAGGGTACTATACCCCTATTTTTAAATCTGTGTTGTATTAGACAGAAAAATAAACTATGGAAAGATAGAAGTGTAGAGACTGGGAAGCAGAGTTGATTAATGTGCTGCCTGATTTTACTTCTGGGACCTGAAATTGCATCTAGTGCAAAATGAAGCAACAGGGGAAAAAAACAGTCTCATCTGACATCTTTAAAGGTCATGAAGGAAACGATGGTGGGTGATCCAGAGTTGGTATGGCCACAGGTGTCTTGTGTTTTGAAGACATATATCAGAATATCCTCAGAATAGCAATGCTGTTGGACTGTTAGTTCTCGAAGCCCTCAAATGAATAAGAAGGAAAAGTCTGACAAAGATAAATATGAGGCCTCATAAAACCTAAGACTCTTTTTGTCTTAAATCCAAGCATCAGTCCTGCTCCTTCTATTCACACTAATAGCTAAAGGAAGGGCATGAGGACAGACAGTCAGCATAATGGCCATACATCTCTATACTGCCATGCCAGACAATACTGCTCTGGTATCTACCACGGGTGATACACAGAAGGTAGCACAGGTGACACCCTGCCCTCCTGGTCTTTCAGACTGTGGAGAAAGCCACAAGGGCAATGGCCAGGAAATGTGAGCTCAAATAATGGGATCGCAATAAAAACCCCACAATTCCACAGCCACATGTCAAGTAGAATAACTGTCTTCTAAAATGTTCAGGTGTCAAAATGGCAGCAGAATGTGTGCATACTTCTGATGTTTCCTAAAGACAGCCATTACATCAACTCTTCAAGCCTGATGAATATGCACAAGCTACACATTCAGAAGCAGCTTTAATTCTCAGTTATTTAGGCTTCTTTGTTATATATAGTTCAACCTCTAATTGAAATTTTCAGTCCAAAGCAAGCCATATAAACTTTGCAGTCTGTAACTGTTAGTAAAAAAAAACAGCTTTTGTAATAGCTCTGCTTAATTTGTTGCATTTTAATGTGAAGGTTGTTGCACGTAGCTGAAAATATGCAGTACAACAAGACTCCTTCTATTAAGGAAGACAGAAATGGCAATTATGCAGTCTGACGATTGGATTTTTTACTAATGAAGAGTACTTTCTGCTAATGAATAGGATAGCAGAGCAGTGCAGTGAAACAAGTCACCTTGATAGTACAATGCAAGACCCATCAATTTCACACACACAACTTCTTTAGTAATGAATCTTGGAGTACAACCCATCAGTGTTGCTCCTGAAAGACAACCACCGAGGCAGAGAAACCACAAAGAGTGGTTTGAAATGAAAAATTGAATGAGAACTTTCCACCACTTTAAAAGTGGAATTGATTATGATGAATTTATCTCCAAGGTGCCTGGGCACTGCATTAAAAATGCTTAGACAGAAAAAAATATGATCCCTCTGTGCAGTTGGTGGCACCTTTCCATTTCATGCAGCAGCATCATGGTCAGATAACTGGAATACTATCTTCCTATCTATCCTTGAATCCACTGACATTGTGGAGAATCAGAGGGAATTGTAACTATAGTATTAAAAGAATTCTTTTCACTTCAGGAGTAACAGGTTCCAACCTGTAAACCCACGCTACAGATTATCTGCTTAAGCCTCAGGATGGTAGAGTGGAAGAAGCAGCTTTCTCCCTGCTCCCTCTGCAGGGAACATGGGGCATCTCTGGTCCATAAGGAACAGAATTAGCTCTCATTAACTTCAGCTCCAGAATACAATTTTCTATTCCTTGATTACCAAATCCCCAAAGAGGGATGAAAAGTTTTTATTTCTCTCAGAAGGAATGCAATATGGTAAATCTTTCCACAAGCTAATAAACAGTTAAAATTTGATAACACCAAGACAGAACATCAAAATCAGCAGGCAAGAATAAATTAAGCCCTTCCTGTGAAAGGCTGTGCAGGATCATTTCTTCTCTTTCCATCTCCAATATCTTTAATACTAAATACACAAACCTATATTAAAATCAAGTTAGAACTGCTTTTAATTAGATAAACCAAGAAGATTCATCATTCATCCTGCACCTTTAGGATGCTTTGACTAGCACAGTTTCAGCACCTTGTGTCAAAGAATTAACCTGTCCCATTTCTTAACTCAGAAAAAACGTCAGGTATATGAACACAGATGGCCCAAATAAGGACCCAATCCTATGAGGTCCCTTGCATGTCCTCACAAGTACTCATCATCCTCAGACTGCACAAAATCATTACAAGCAGAGGGTTACTATAGCTTTTTGGGATCATGCCCTAATGAATAAAATATACAAAGGTGACTTGAACAAAATCCTCTCCTAAATGCTGACAAAGGTAAAATAAAATATTCCTCTTAGGACATTTTCCTGGCAGAACAGCCTGACCCCTGTGTGAGTGGCTTTGAGAAGGGAATGGGAAATGCTTTAACTAACCAATTCAAGCAACTGAACTTTTGGGTAATTTTTTGCCAAATGATTGGTGTGTTGCACATATATACAGCAGATACATCTCACATCACTGTAAAGTTTTAGATATGTGTAAAATACCTTTTTAACTTCAAGCAACTTGCATGCAAACTGCACTGTTAATTGTTATTGTAGTAATCAAAGTGCCCTGAACTCTTACCTCCCTGCAAATCTGATGTTCCAGCAAAGGGAATGGTTCTTCTTAAAGTGATATTATTTTACCCATACAATGTAGTTCATTAAACTTTCCTTTTGCCCCCTTGTTCTTAGACTTTGAAAGGAGACTACAGCAATCTGATCCAGCAGCTACTAAAAAGAAATCAAAGGCTCCTGTTGACTTCAGTGTTTGCTGGAGACAGCTCCTAAATGGCATGACTCAAAGTTCTCCTCTAGCCTGGAGGCAGCTATACAGCTGGTATTGTGGGGCTTTATTGTCTCATTGCTTCCCGCTCCAATCTGTGCAGTTTTTAAGTGTAATTATTTTCTCATTGCCAGCCCAAAAATACAATGCTGAAAAGGTGAATTGAATTCCTGCCTGAAATTTCCACCAGAAAAAATGACCCTGCAATCAGATTTCACATAACAGTTATGTGTTGCCATCACAAGGAAGGGGAGGGGAGGGGAGAAAGAAGAGAGGAGAGGAGAGGAGAGGAGAGGAGAGGAGAGGAGAGGAGAGGAGAGGAGAGGAGAGGAGAGGAGAGGAGAGGAGAGGAGAGGAGAGGAGAGGAGAGGAGAGGAGAGGAGAGGAGAAGAGGAAGAGAAGAGAAGAGAAGAGAAGAGAAGAGAAGAGAAGAGAAGAGAAGAGAAGAGAAGAGAAGAGAAGGGAAGAGAAGAGAAGGAAGGGAAGGGAAGGGAAGGGAAGGGAAGGGAAGGGAAGGGAAGGGAAGGGAAGGGAAGGAAGGAAGGAAGGGAAGGGAAGGGAAGGAAGGGAAGGGGAAGAGGGAGGAGGGAAGAGAGGAGAGAGGAGAGGAGAGGAGAGGAGAGGAGAGGAGAGGAGAGGAGAGGAGAGGAGAGGAGAGGAGAGAGAAGAGAAGAGAAGAGAAGAGAAGAGAAGAGAAGAGAAGAGAAGAGAAGAGAAGAGAAGAGAAGAGAAGAGAAGAGAAGAGAAGAGAAGAGAAGAGAAGAGAAGAGAAGAGAAGAGAAGAGGAGTCAGGATGGATCTCATATGCTTCTCATTTTCCTTAAATGAGCAACAGACATTAAGTCCACTCAACAGAAGACTCACAGAAGGCAGCATTCCAGTTTGCAGCTGAACCAACGAGGGACAGAGCAATGGGCAAACAATTTTGAAGGCCACATCCCAGGTCTTCATGTTGCTTGTTCTGTAAACACCCAAACTGTGCATGGGTGTGTTGGCATGGGTAAACTTGTTTCAGGGACAGTTTAACAATTATATAGTATGGGTGATCTTGGGCCAATGTCTCAGCCCATGCCATGACCCCTTGTAGAGTACTACTGTATTCAGAGACACTGTGAATTTGTAATCCACTCTTTAGCATTCTTATAAAAGCAAAGGATGTTAGCACACATTTTCTGCCTATCCAATGCCAACTCAGATGTATGTTACAGACCAGGAGCAGGAAATCTCTGAGTGAAAGTTTCTCCTTATCACTGAGATTCATTATGCTGGACAGAACTAACTCCTATCTTTAACATACATCAAGTTGTTAGAGCACAGCACAGTACCTAACCTTACCAAGAAACTGTCAGCTTTGTTGGCAAGTGATAGTCACCACCAATAGTTTATGTGTATGGTCACCACTAACAAGAGAGTTAATCACAGTAAAGTGAAATTAACATGAAATGCCTGACTTGTCTCATTCACATTCATTTGACAGTGGCATATGCTCCTGCTTTACACATGAAAGCTTAATTGCAACATTTCAGGTGTCAAAACAGTTAATTATATAAAAATGAGGCCCAGAAGCCTGTGGTATGACACTATGCTTCCCTGGGAGATGTCATGCACAAAAGAAGATGCTTATTGTTAGCAACATCAGACTGAGGAGAGCAGAGCACTGCCGCTGAAATCTAGAGTCCCTGCACACAGTTCAGCTATAATGGAGAGCAAAATGCACTTTAAACAAATTGGTCTCCCTCATAAAAAACTGAAAGGAAAGTTCTTTTTTTGCCTTGAACAATGTACAATCTCTTGTGCGGGCTTCGTATCACCTAACTTCAGATGTTGCTGATGTAAAAAACCCCAGCAGAGATTATCATTTATCCCAGCTTTTCTTTATCACTCATCCTGGCTTTCCTTCTATATAGAACAGGCCAATTTGAACTCTTTCAACTGCATACGTTAAGAAGAGGGAAAGCAGTGTGCAGCCATGCCTCTTCCCTCCTTTGACTAGAAAGAGAGCCTGAAGGGACCAGCTCAGGTGTGGGCAGATGAATCTGAACATTTGCAAATGATTAGAGAAACCAGTGTGCTACCTAAGTCTAGAACAAAGGGGATGGAGCCCCTGCTCCATCAGTGGGGTTCTGGAAGGGAGATTTCAATGAATTCAGAGATTTTCATGGTAAAATTATCTGTGGATCTGATCCAAAGAAAGTAAGAGTTAAAGGTGGCATTTCCTAAAAAAAAATCTGTAGAGGAAAAAGGTATCAGATACAAATATGAGTCACGAACTTCACATTCTTTGTTCTTTCTTTCCAGGCTTGAAAGGGCAGCTGCCTCTCCCACTCACAAAAGGAGGAGGTGAACCAAGTCCTCTTGCCAGAAAATTCTCTCCTTGAAAGGCATTAACACAACTTTAATTCCTCCCAGAACCTAAAAAAAGAAAAAAAAAAAAAAGAAGTCCTGGTCAATTCTCTTTGCCAGGACTCTTCTGTCCCAAAGGCTGAAGTCCTAATCACGATCCAAAGTGTATGTTTTCATCTGGACCTTAGACTACAGTGTTGTCTGTGGTCTCAAGGATTTTTTTTCTGCTCAGTTTAGTCCTTGAAATTAAATTCCCACCTTTGACCCATTCACTCATTAAGCCTATGGCAAGACAAAAATTCACTTAAAACCAACCCATCAGCAAAGCAGCAGGTTGAAGAAAACAGCACCATAATTTTTTATAGCAATCACATGACAAGCAGATGCCTTCTTTTGCTTGTCTGTATGTTTCTGTGCCTTGAATCAGTATTTGTCGGTACAAAGCTATTCATGTCCTGGACTATATTTGTAATAAGCAAATTCTGCAAATGTCTTGGCTTTACACCTGCCTGAAGTCACCTATGGAATCTGTTTGCCACCCCATATTCTACAACTATGAAAATTCCCACTTAAAAATAATAGATATGAAATGTACAGTGCAAGGGTACTGTCACCTCAGGATTTGGATGACAAGAACAGCTTCATCTTGTGGGTTTATAATATGACTCCAGGTTCTTTATAAAGATAAAGAGAAGATACATTATAAGTGTTACACAGCAAAGGACTTGCTATCATTGTTTTTTAGAGACTTTATCTCAGAAACCTCTGTGGACATAACAGCATAAATTACTTAAGCTTGCAAAAACAAGGACATCTCAGAATGATGACCTCCCACTTTCACCTATATCTCACCTCATTAAAGCTACATCCAAAACTGCACAATCCCCAGCCACCATATTCCAAGATGCTTCATAGGTGCAGCAGCACCCCAAAAGCCTCTGGCTTTATGGCAGATTTGCCTCATCTCAGGGAATGCAAAGGGGGATTGTCCAGGGTCATGTTCCAAAAGGATGAAAAGTGCCACTTTTGCACAGCTTGCTTCTGAAAGGCAGAGCTGCTATCAGGCAGCAAAATACCTGGTGTAGCTATGCTCTTATTTTAGTAATGGGAAAAGTAAAATGCACAATCCTCCAAGATTGATGCAGACTCATGGCACCAAGACAAAAAGCAGTGAGATTTTATTCCAAAGCAAAGATCTTTGTATTATTGAAGACAGAGAAACCTTTATGCCAGCAGCTCACAAAAACCATGAGATTTCCCAGAGATAACTGGAATAATATTAAGGGAACATAGCAGAACAACACAAAGCACCTCTGATCCCTGAAGGGGAATGGAGGGACTTACCTGTATCTAGCACACTACATACTCCTCTGCCTACTGTGGAAGTGATTTAGTTCTGTAAACATGTCTAGCACCCAGCTGATCTCTCTGCTGCTTGTCCAGTTGTGTAAACATCTCTAGTACCCAGTGTCCTTTGGCAAGGAACTCAGCCCTTTTATTCCCCTTCATCTCCTTTTGTGTATTTTGAGCCTGAGTCCTACTGACACCGTGTGAAGGCCCTGATTCTTGTGTTGCAGGCACAGCACCAGCCTCACTGGCAGTTTAGAAAGAGCTGCACGCTCCAAAGGATCAGCAATTCATCATCATTTCCAGAAAGAAGCGTAAGACCAGTGGTTGTGATTGCTGCCTCTTTCCTAAGGGCAATAGAGGAATGTGTCTATCAACCTGACATGGCATCTCATGTAAGTTAGCACCAACTGCTACCCTGCTCAGCTCATATGTATGGTATTAATAATACCGACTGCAGTGACAATGGCAGACCATAAGTGACTACAAGGAGCTAGAGTGTGGGTGAAAAAACTTGTGTGTGCCAACAGTATCTAACAAGAATTATGTTTTGGGTAAAAACAGAGTAGTCTTTTGGAGGTGGCACTGGAGTACTGGCTTTCTCAGCTGTGGACTGTTGTTTCATGAGCAGCTGGGAAAAGATTAACTTATCTTTATGAGTGTATTTGCATTTAATAGAAGACAGTGAAAGGAAGGATACCCCATCTGGAGTACAGCATCCAGCTCTGGAGTCCTCAGTACAGTAACCTGTTGGAGTAGGTCCAGAGGAGAGCCACAAAGATGATCAGAGGGGCTGGAACACCTCCTTGTGAAGAAAGTCTGAGAGTTGGGCTTGTTCAGCCTGGAGAAGAGAAGGCTTTTTGGAGATCTTATTGCAGCCTGTAAGTACTTAAAGGAGACTTACAAGAAAATGGGAACAGACATTTTAAAAGGGCCTGTTGTTATGAGACAAGGAGTAATGGTTTTAAACTGAGACTAGATATAAGGAAGAAATTATTTATGGTTGGCATCATGAAACACTGGAACAGGTTGCTCAGGTAGGTGGTAGATGCTCCCTGCCTGGAAACATTCAAGGTCAGGCTAGATGAGGCCCTGAGAAACACAAGGACGTCCCTGCTTATGGCAGGGGGGTTGGACTAGGTGTCCAACCTAAATCTAAATGGTTTATGTTGGTTCTTTCCAAACTAAACCATTCTGATTCTATAAACAGACTGCCCTAAGAAAAAGGAGAGATTAGGGTGTCCCATAGGGTCCATAGAGGAGGATGCTAAGTCAATCCCCAGAACAATTCAGTTACTATATCCTAGTGCAAGTAAACAGGAGACAGTGATAAGCTAGATACACAGTCAAGTCCACAACTGAATTGGCATAACACAGTTAGGTGGATAATGCTTACCAACAGAAGAATAATAACCAAACCAATAACCAGTGGGGTTCTGGAAGGGAGATTTCAATGAATTCAGAGATTTTCATGGTAAAATTATCTGTGGATCTGATCCAAAGAAAGTAAGAGTTAAAGGTGGCATTTCCTAAAAAAAAAATCTGTAGAGGAAAAAGGTATCAGATACAAATATGGGTAAGCTGGATTGAACACCACCCCCCCCCAATGAAAATAAACAATGTAATATGAGGTTCAGCTAATAAGGCACATGCAAGATAGCAAGAAATAATTGGTTTATAAGAATACTGACATTAACACAAAGATTAAGAAAAATGTTGGTCTGGTATTCAGTGGAGAAGGAAAGGTATCAAGAGACAACTTCAGGAGAGCTCTTTAACTTTCTTTGCATACCTTCACTAGAAAGCAAAACTCTGATCAAAAGGCTGTCAGTTCATAGGTGCAAGTAGGGGACAAGACCTCATTTCTGAATAGGGAAACACAAGCTGGGGAGCTTTAAAGGCATAAAGCAGTTAAAAACTTTCACATCATCTGGGTCTCAGGACTTTTATTCCAGTTCATTCAGGGAGCATCACTGAGAACTCCTAAGGGTTCAGAAGGTGCAGAAAGGATAGGAAATGGTGATTATGGTACCTAACGAAAAAAAAGAGAGAAGCCATAAAGTAATACCTTAGAATGTCATACACCCTGTTACCATGTGGCATTTCACAGTGTGTTTCATAACGTTCCCACAGGAGAACATGGACAACACAAAATAGCTGCAAATGGTTATGAAGCTGGTTAGAAGAATGAATTCTGTTGTAGGCAGAAATAATCTTTTGTGCAAATAGAAAAAAAAAACACAAAAACTTTAAGTAGCTATTTTGAAAAAGCACTGAGGAGTTTTGTAGAACAAAAACAAATACAAGTGAACAACAGCAAGCTGTCCCAAAAAGGAGCAGTCGTCCTACAGGGACTTATAGATACTTGCACAGCATGACACACCAAGTTTTTTATTCTGTCCTGGAAAATTGTGTCCAGTTTTTCAGCACTGCATTTTGATAGTAAATCCAGGCATAAATCCTGAGAGGAGCAAGGAGAATAGTCAGAGTTCTAGCAAATGACCCAGAAGGAAAGATTGAAAGATTTGGGCTAAGTTACCTAAAAAATATGAGAACGGATGCAAAATAAACTAGGCAAAAGGATCACAAACAAAAGGAATACTCTGTTCTTGATGCCTTTGATGGTCAGGATGAAAGTCACAGACAAACTGAAGTGACAGCAATTCAGACAGACAATAAAGAGAACTTCCCAGCCATATGGAGAAGGGCAGTGATTCCACTGCATGCACCCCTTGTTGACAGAGGATGTGCAGTTCCCACATTGCATGTCTTTTAGCTGCTTAGTCAAGTATCTATCAGGATTTCCATAATTAGGGTTGAACCTGCCTTATGGCAGGGTGATGGATTAAGTAAGCGAACGCTGAAGATCTCTTCTTGCCCTCTAATTTTTTTGTCCACCTGAGAAAAGAAGAGTTTTATCCTTCATGATACAATAGTCACAGTAACCCTCTGACACTTAAGCCGATCTGCCAGTGCTAATACCGAGATGTGTGGCACACATGCTATTCTTCCTCTGGAACCAAACCATGATATTTAAACACCCTGAGCTAAGCAGATGTGATGCTAATGCAGAGCCCTGTCTGTGTCATGCGAATACTCTGAAGGAAATGGGAAGAGAGAGGTCTACTTCTGTCAGAAGAGGCAGCACATGGTCCTGCACCCCACCTATGGCAAAGGCTTTTACTGAATTCAGCTCAAATACCTGAAGGTAAGAGTGGAGGTTTCAATTTCTGTACTAATTTTGGCCTGCTAAAATTACTTTCTTTTCCTTTATGAAGCTCAGTATGAGCAAAAGGCCGCAAGAAAAAGGGTTTCTCTGAAACAAAAGAAACAAAGGATAAGACAGTAATAGAGCTCTGACCAACATCTAATCCTGTTCAGACAAATCTGTTATTTTGGATATTTAAAGAAAAAAACCTGTCTACTTGACAAACCAGAGTGGTTCCAAAAAAACGATTACAACCTGTCGTATCAGGTCAGCCTGAAAAGAGTTTCCATCAGCTGATGATTCTATAAATTACATTTAGAGTCACTTCATTTTGCTGCCTGAAGCAGCAAAGACCAGGGCAAAATGAACAGTGACAAAAATGTGCAGGTTTTACACAGTGGGTTTGTAAAGAATAATATGGAGATGGGGATGAACTTGATTGAATCACAATGAAAGATTAATTGTGTGACGTGTGAGTAATTGGTTAATGGGAGTGGGTCAGCACCTGGTGTCTGATGGTTTGAAAAGAGGATAAGAATGCAGCTTCAGCTATTTGAAAAGGTTTTGCAGGCCGAAATGTTCCCAGATCTGTAACTTGCAGAGTCTGAGAAATTGCATAAATCTAAATGTAAATTACAGAGTTGTCTGATAGGCAGAGATACTTTTTGCTTTGAGACTAATATTCATTTTGTTGGTGTTTGAGGCACAGAGGGGCCAGAATGGGCATCCAGAAGGGAAAAATGTGGCCTGGGCAAATGAATCTGAATGAAATGTGATGCATTAATCTGGAAGTAATTAAAAAGAAAGTTCATGGGGAAGCCTTGTTAATGACTACTCGGTGTGTAACAGAGAGCCATTATGATAATATGGGATAGTAAAAAATGAGGCCTTGTCTGCTCTGCAAGGACATTCAAGAACGAGTGACACTTTTCTCATGAAAAGAAGGATTGCCCCATTGTCCTTCACCAACATTTTCTCTGCCTTGTCAACAGCCTGCCTGGCTATTGCCCTTCACTGCAGAGCTGGCTGCATTTCAGTTGTATGCTTTGGAAAGCTAATGTATAAACTCAGAGCAACTCTAAGAAAATTATCATGTAAAGATTACTCCATTTGATATTTGATAACTGACTTTCCAAGATTTCTCAGGAAGCCTTTGGGGTTTTTTGTTTGTTTTTTTTCTTACTACATTATTGTAAGTCCACATCATATCTGTGGGAAATAAAAACATTCCAGGTGATCCAAACCAATTTTCTTTAAGCATTACAGAACACAGTCTTTGCTATATTTGGTGTTGTTGGGGCTGAAGATGTCCATCTCAACATCTTTCAGAGACGGGATTTTAGATCTGGACTCCCCCATTTGACTACGCTAATAAAAAGTAGCATCTTAGTTCTCGTACTACAGGTAAGAACCTACCACTTTATTTGATCACAACAGTATTAAGAAAGCAAGGCATGAGGGATAAAATTAGAAAAAGCCAGTTCCAAAATTCCTTACAAGTACCAAAGGACATAAAAGCAAATTAAAAAAAGGTTTTACAAATAAAACAGAAGTGTGAAAAAGACAAAGGAAAATATAGGCTGATTATTCAAATCAGAGGAGAGAAATAACTAATGGTATAGAGATATCTGAAAAATTTAATCTCTTTTTGTATCAGTCTTCATAAAAAGATTATGTGTGATCAGCTACTCAGGGTAATGGTTTTACAAGGAAATAGAAAGAGGCTAGGAGAGGGATAGAATAAAGATATAACACTTAAATAGTTTAGATGAATTCTTGTCAGTATCTCTCAAAGAAATGCCTCCTAAGGTGTTGAAGAAGCAAGTCAAAGCAGACTCTGAACTGTAAATTCATGATCTTCAGGAACTTGTGGCTACAATGAAGGTCCAAGTGATCAAGATGAAAGTAAATATACCCCCCATCTGATTAAATAAAGAGACCCTGGGGAATCAAGATTAATTCAATTTTTATACATGGCGACACACAAGAACAAATTACTACATAGCAACTTACAAGCACTGAAAGTAGCATTCCTGACCCTTGCTATCTCCTTAGACATAATCACGCAGCAGGCAAGTCTGGGGTGACAGTTTGCAGGCTGGATGGTGGGGAAGAGGACAACAAACTAACGTGTCCCTTTCAGGAGCAGGTGCCAAGCACGGGCCATCTCCAGGCCACTTACAACAAGCTCCTGGACCATAAGCAGTTTGGTGGACACTGGCTTAAGGGCAGAGGCTAGAAAGGACAGCCAAGATAGAGCTGTGAAGAATAAACTGCGGCAGACCTATCTGATTTCTCTGATGGGATTTGGTGGATCAGAGAGGGTAGCCAGATCTTTTGAGACACTCTAACTTTACTGGGCTACTAACATTAATCCAGATGATTTGGGTTTTTTTTTCAGCAAACTGCATGTAATTTTATCTAAATGAAATTACTATGAGGTATCTACATAGCTGTTCAAGAAGGCCTCAACCAGTGAGTAGCTGTAAGTAATGCACTGATAAAATGGAGAGAACATTTTGCTCCAGATTCTGAGAGACTGATCATGGATCCACTTCTATGCCAGCTTTACTTCAAGCTGGTTGGATTACAGAAGAGGTTACAGTTGGAAAACGTACAGATGGTACCTGGCTATGAGGCCTTGCAAGCATTTGGGATAATAGGATTAAAGTCTTAAATTGGAGACCTAGTATGAAGTAATCATGATGCTATTAAATAAACAACAAAGGGTAATAGTTAAAAAGATTAAGCTTGATTAATCCAGTAGTGTACTGTCAAGCAATCCTAATGTGAGACACCAAATTACCTTTTTATTTGCACTTTTTTGCATTTTGGGATGTATTCATAGTCACTTTTATGTAACCATACACAAGACATTGTACCCTATGTGACCGCGCTCCACCTAGATCACCATGTCCAGCTTCATGCAGCACAGTTCAATAGAGAGTTGGAATGCATACAGAATAGCCAGTGAAAAACAGCCAGTTGAAACAACAGAGACAACACTCCTGAAAACACAGGATCTGTCAGGAATTGTTAAAGGACTCTCTGTCTGAACAAATAGATTGAGAGGAAATAGCATATGATATGTATATGTTTGTATATCCACAGAGATACTCATTCTAGATGTATATACTTTATGCTGTCTTATACATACACATATGAACACACACAAAAGGAGAAATGCCAGTCATTGTCCAGATTCACTAAAAGGAAAGACTGGGTGCAACCACCGCAGTCCACAGCATGGAAAAAGTGGATTTGGATATCGCTGAGTTACTAGGTTACGATAGAAGTGGTGGACTTCCCACCGTGCCCACAGACCGGAGTAGGTGAGGGAACAGCTTGCCTTGAAAGACAAGTCAAGAGAGAATATCCATTCCTCTGGTACCTTTTTAATAATAAAAACCTGAGAGCATGCTGCATGGCACTGACACAATGGAACATATGTACAATACAGACTTTGGCAATGCACCATGCAGAGTGCTGTAAGAGATTTTTAAGACAGGTATGACTGTCCTAAGCAGAGAAGCAGCTAATCATGAAATATAGTGGTCTTCTGTTAAAAGGGGAGGGGGGGGGGGAATAAAGCAGTCTGCATCCCTAGTGCAACAAGGACATTTCCCATTGTTAAGCTGAATTTTACTTTACTTGTAGTTTCTTTTTTCTTTCATCCTTTGTATCTATTCCTCTGACATATGAAGCCTGGATAATTACACTTGTAATCTGTCTCATTAAAAAGACAGTCTAGTTTCATGGGATGTATCAAGTGTCATGGGACAAACCAGGGTGGAGACAAAAAACTGGGATGTACTGCTTCTGTAGAAAATGACAGATCAGTCTAAGGCAGTTTGCAGCGACCTGAGTCTTGAACAGGTTCAGAGGCTGGTGAATACACATTGCAGGGAGCCAGCACAGGATGTTTCTGCTGCAAGTTTTCACCCTTGGAGATGAAAAATGCGAGACAATGAGAGGGCAACAGCTACACCTTAACTCCCATCATCAAGGATTTTCAAGGGAAAGGTTAGGCAAACATCAATGCTAGCAAGTCTAGGTACGGTGAACTCTTCCTCAGAGCAGGAGAATGAACACACTTCCTGACTTACATTTGTCTCACTAACCTACCATGTGGCACTTTACAGGACTGGCAAAAACACCTCCAGGACCTTGTACCAGTCCAACCCTTCCAACAGTCCCCCAGGCTTCCTCTGTGGTCCTGCCTGGCTGATTTTTGTACCCTGAGAGGGTCCTTGTTAAATGAAGGAACTCGTTGCTAATTAACAATATACACATTTTTATACCAAAGTACCTTTCACTCAGCCACACTAGGAAAGCAATAACCTTCTTCCCAGCTGATCTAAATTGGTCTTTGGGTTGTTTTTACCCTGAGGACAAAATGAATTGGTCTTCTTCCTACATGTTCTCCTGGATATGCACTTTACATTTTTACACCCTGTGAGATCCGTATCTCTGCTTGAATGAACTGATGAGCTGGCACTGACTATTTCCAGACTTCGGGTGCAAACCAGATGCCAATTGAGTTCTCATTTTTGTAACTGATCTCTGCCTTTCTCCTTGCAAAAGCAAGGTAAATATGTTTTTATTTTTCCTTTTTTTTTTTTATGACATAGGGAAAAGCATGTATCCCCATGTCATCTAACATATGCACAAACAGTGGAAGGAGCCCATTCACTAGAGTTTTCAATCCAGCTCTGCTCTGTTACAGCGCATCTTCACAGATCGTAGCAGCTCACATCTGCTGTGGAGATTGTTGAGCTCCACTGGTCCCTGGTAATGCCTCACTTCCATCATCTCTGAGCAGCACAACAGATACATTTCATTTTCTTCAGATCCATCTGACTTCCTCTTCTTCCAGCCTGGCTCCAGTAAGTTTTCAGAAGATATTTTTGCCTTTCCACCCCCTCCCTAGGTATCCAGTTTTTAGCCATTTTGGCCATTAATTTGGGTTACAAAATCTGTGGTGGATGATCTCCCCAGAAACATGAATTCTTGTCAGCCAGTCTTCCCATTTTGTCTATTTGCATCGGTTTGTCGTGTTGTGAGCAGACATTGTAAAGCTTAAGTCAGACTTCCAGTGCTGTGTCCTTTCCAGTGCTGCTACCAAAGCAGAACTGCACAGATCACATTCGCCTCTAGCATCTACTGTGCAAGAATACTCTTATTTCTGAGTAACACAGGTTAGTCTATTTTATAATATTTCCTTTATGCCCATGATGTTCATACTGGTTTTCGCTATTGATCACCATGTCACTGGTGAGATCTGCTCAGCACACCACAATAGACCTCAGAGCGGAATTTATGTCTGTGGTGATGGTTTACATGCTGGAGGAGGATCCCACTTTTCATTTCACAGAAGAAATGATGTCACTGAAATTCTCTGAACGCTGTAGGAGGGCAGCATTCTGTCTAGGCTGTTACCCTTGCTGTATTTTCTGAGTCTCGATGGATGTTCCTTTGCTGCCAGTGGTAGTGCAGCCCCACTTCTCCTTTCAGTTAGTCCTCACAGCATCTTCCAGACCATCAGCTCTGTTGCCTGCTGTGGGGTGTCAGCCATAGAAAACAACAGGAAAAGAAAGAAAGTGCTGACACCCACTGCTCAACCCAGAGCATCTAAAGGAAAAGGTAGAGTAAAGGAATGGGAGAGAGAAGAGGGGATGGTGGTGAGAAACTGTGTCTGTCAGTCTAGTGCAGACCAAGTTCTCATACCCTCTTTGGTCAGGGTTTGGTGTCAGAAGCTCTCTATGCATCCAGCGGGGGAGAGCAACATGGCAGGAATACAAAACACAAAGGTCTCATTTCCAAGGTGATGGTGAGGTCCTCAGATGCTAAACTCAACACAAAGCAATACGATTCCCCCCAGAAATTTAGTCACTAGCAGTGTGTTCTCAGCACATATTGTAGCTGGGCTTCCCTGTGGTCAGGATTGTAGGACTACACTAGAGCTCCTGGTGAGCAAGAAAAGGCAATTCAGTGTTAGCTCAGGGCACTTTCAATAGACAGTGAGATTTTGGAGTCTGTACCTTGTTTCAGTTTGTCTAGCCATGGTCTAACATACACATATCATATAAGCACCTGAGCTGATTTTTAACGCTTCAGCTAGTTGCCCTAGGCACAAGGTTGAAGAAGGGCTTCCCCATGTTTTGGTTTGGGTTTATTTTTGTTTTGGCTTTGGTTTTGGTTTGGAGTTTTTTGGTGGTGGTGGTTTTGGGTTTGTTGTTTTGGTTGGTTGGGGTTTTTTTGCCAGCTATCCATGGGAGTCTTGCATGCCTGTCTGTACTGTTGCCCACATTCAAAGGTGGTTTTTTTTGGTTTCTCACCCAAAATATTCCCCTGGTCTTCAAGTTAGGGCATTCTCATAGTTTACCAGAGACTGCTGTTCAATCCATTTTAGGCTGAATGAAGGTTAAAACAAGGTTTACTTGTTTTCTGGGCATGTCGTGCTTGTTGATTTCTGAAGGCACAAATATTGCACTGCCTCCTTAGATTAAGTTAGATGTGAGATCAACTATGCCTAACTTTGGAGGGATTTTTTTCAGGTGTCTTGGTTGAGGTGTTTACTGTTCTTTCCCTGAATTCATGATGATGAACAAATGACAGCTGCAACTCCTATTCCCAGAAAAGGTAATTCTGAGAATTTACATCACATAGGGTGGCATTTTATGACTCTGGTCTGTACAGAGCTACACAGTCCTGAATCACTTCAGGTGATCTTTCAGTGCTTCAGCCCTGATTTGAGTACAGATCAAGTTCACAGTCTGTGTGTGTGTGTGAAGATAAGTTTGAATCATGTCCTAAATGCACTCCAAAGGCTGACAATCCCCTCTTGTCCCCCCAGAAACAGAAGCATAAAAATTATTTTATTTTAAAATTTTAGAGTAAAATTTTGTTTTATTAATTGCATGAATACGACCACTTCTGCATGAATACAACCACTGCTTCAACACTGTAGCTGTACTAACACTTTTGTAAACCAGGTTAGCTCCAGCACAGTGTGAAAACATCCTCCACCTCCTTCACAGACTCTTCTTAAGTGGCCAGTGAACTATAGCTGGCTTGTGGTGGAACAGCTGGACTCCACAATCGTTGTTGGTCATTTTGTGCTCCTAATCCTGTGCTTAAATCCTTCATTTTTTGTGTGCAGACCAATCCTTAATGCAGAAGCTTATTAGTAGCAACACTTTACTCCTTCAAGTCCACCCGCCTCCAAGCTGTGTCCTTTGCATCCATGATCCACCTACCTTAAAACAGCTGCTCAACAGGCATGCTGAAAGACAACTTAATTGATAATTAACTATCAATTAAGTTTTAACATCTTTTTAAACCACAGATGATCCATTCACATCTGTTCCGTGGAGCATCTGTGATGTTTGGAGGCAGACAGAAGTCTTGTAGGTAAATCCAGACTTACCATTTTAAGCAGGCAGATGAAGTCTTGGGCAAACTGAGCCTAGGACCTGGTCTCTGTAAACAGTTGCAGCTTTGTTGTTCCCTCAGATTCTTAACTGAGATGGTGATATGGAAGTTACCTGATATTCCAAAGTAATAAATATACCCAACAGCTTGGCAGGACTCCTAATGTAATCCCAAACTTGCTCTCCAAAACTACATTTGCCAGATTTCAGAGGAATAATTTGATGTACAGCAGTTTTTTCTGCTGTTGAAAATCTTGTCAAATGTTCCAAAGCAAAACCTGGGGGCATTTTCAAAGGCAGATTCTATTCAAAACCACCAGAGTTTGGAAAGTTTAGATAAAAATTTAGATTAATTTTGACCTACTGAAGTTCCACTTTTCATGGCAAAAATGCCACTCTTCCAGAGACTACTACAAGCAGAACTGAACTCTGCAATATACGTATCTCTTAAAAGAAGAAAATACGTAGATTAAGCGCAAAATTAATTAAACTTACTTCAATATTGAGTCAACCACAATTCACACAAGTACAAATGCTCTCCCCTGTATGATGAACATGAGGTGTTCAAATGAGAAATTACCATTTGGTACAAAATAAGTCCAGGTAGCATTTCAACAAGATTTCAACAAGATTGTCATTTAAGATGAACGAATTCCCACCTTCCCTGTAAACAAGAAATGTGAGTGCAAGGAGGTAACTTGCCATCATTATGAAACAGTGAACACTAGCTAGCAGCACCTGCAGGGGTATTCTCAGCTATGTATTTTAAAATTATATGAAGAAGCACAGGATGCTGCATCCAAACCTGCTGGCATTTTCTGTGACACAGAAAACATTAGAGAGAACCAGCACACGTGAGGTAGGTGTTGACAGTTGTGGAAAGCAGCGAGGAAAGCAATGACTACTACACACACTGGGGAAGCAAAATAAATGTCTGGACTGAGAGTAAATCTGACACTTCACCTTCCAAGAGAACCCAGCATACAATACCATACTCTGCACAGTGAAGCACACAGACTACTGATCTGAATTTGGCAGTAAAGACAGGGCTACAAATGATCTAATTTATCTCAATTCATATCAGCTTAATGAATTTGGAAGAGGTTATGTGAAAATAGGTAACGAGGGAGTCACAAAAGCACAGATTTTAAAGTCTTTAAGCAATAATGACTTTTCATAATGCCTGATCTTTTTAATTGATGTCCCTCTGGTAAACAGCAAGGAAATTGTGAAGAGCAGAATGGGATTTTTGTTTAGGAAATGTAAGAAATGTAAAAGCAGGCAAACAGGTTTTGTATTTCTTTAACAAAAGGAAAATCACTCCCAATTTCACTGGTGAGGTGAAATACAGAGATACTTGTATACATGCTTAGAGAAGAAAACACCAGTCAATCGTCAGACATAAGTGATTATATACCTTGATATACAATGATTAAATGCAAAGCTAAAATGGCATAAAATGTTTCTGCTGACATCATTTGCAAAAAAAAAGCCTTTATGGCAACAAGAATGATTTGTACAGGAAACAAAAAAAATTCAAAAAGATAATAGGGTTTGTAATGTAAAAGCATTTAAATCACAAGAGATGCAAGAAATAAAAAAGCCTGTAAATAATGCATAGTGTAAAGAAAAAGAATCGCTATCTCTTTTCTTCTATTCTCAGGATAAGTCTAAAGTGACATCCAGGTATACTGAAAGACAGCAAATCCAAATTTGAATAAAGAACAGATTGATTGAGTAGGCAAAACAAAAAAGTGTGACCAGCCTGTGGAACAGATTGTCGCAGGATGCTCGTGAGATTAATAAACCAACAAAATTAAAGGAAGTCTACACATAATCCTATTAATAAAACTGTCCAGCTCTAACATCAAGGAACAAAACCAAACAAAAATAAAAAGGTGAAATTTAAAGTTTCAAGGTTGACCTCTAATAAGAAAAGATATTAGGAACCATATGATATCCTACCAGCATTTGGTATCTTACAAACATTTGGTACTAGCTGCTCTGTAATGCAGACTATCCTCCAAACACAGACACACAAGTGCCCAAAATCAATCAGTGTCAATACCTTAACTATGTCAATTCCTTAATTAGTATGCTGTGTCTAATTTTCATTCCAGTTCACAAGCTATTGTTCCTGATAGTTGCATAAAATGTGATTTTTCTTAAAGACCTGCCAAAAGAAAGAATGTTTAAGTAACATGGAAACCAAAGAAGGCCCTCATGGCAAGAAAAGCATTTGCAGCAGATGGAAGGAGGTGATCCTTGCCCTCTGTTCAGCCTGGTGAGAATTTTCTGGAGTGCTGGGTCCAGTGTTGGGCTCCCCAGTACCAGAATGACATAGACATGCTGGAGTGAGTCCAGTGAAGGGCTGTGGAGATGATTAAGGACCTGGATCATCTGTCATATGAGGCAAGGTTGAGAGAGCTGGGGAGAATCAGCTCAGGGAAGAGAAGGCTCAGGGCAAAACTTTAAGCAAAATGAATGTCATTCGAATTATTGATACAGACTGTTAAAATATGAATAAGTCTTTTTATAAACTAGTGTGGGTTAGGATATACAAATGCCATAAAAAACTTAAGTCATGCCAGTAGTTACAAATCACTGTCTGGGATACTGAAGATAGTGAAGATAATTTCAATACTCTCCATCAGTAATTTGTGTGAGATTTGTTTTGCTCATCGTCTCCACTGGCTTTAAGTTTCCTGTTATCTGCAATTTTAAGGAAGATGCTTTTCTTCATTACTCCTAAGTGGAGACAAAAAGACTGCTTGCACTTTCATTAATCTCCTAGGAAAAAGAGAATTTAGAAATTATAAACTGCAGATAAAAAGGTGCCTACTCAAACCCATGTGTTTGAATTATTCCCAAACAAAGCATCCCAGGGACCTCATTCATTAAATAATTCCTCTCATTCCACTACTGCAGCTTCACTATTTCCACAGGATAAAACTCCTAGAGAGCCATGAAGATATTTCAAAATCAGAATCCGGTCCAGAACACAGAAAAAAACTTTTACTGTTATTTATGTACTCAACTGCAAACCAGTTGAGGCTGAATGAAAAAGGGACTTACGTAAAAAAGGACACAGGTCTACAGCACTTAAGTTTAAACCAAAGGTCAGAGGGTTGTTTGTTTTTTTTTTTATCTCTGGGGTGGGTTTTTTTGTACATATAGTAAGATGCTGTGTATGGCCTTGGACTGCCAGTCACTGCTTTTTATTATCTTTGGATTTATTGCTTGTTTTGCACTCAGACACTTCTCTCATTTTTCTGTCTGAATATGTTTGCAACATGGCTAAAGCTGTATGAAGAAACTCTCGTCATTTTTTCTGAACACGTTCTCTCTAAATAGCAACTCATATCCTGCCTTTCACCATTCATTACTGTTAGATAGTAGATAACTGGCCTATGTGAACTGACTTACTGATCTCGGTCCCATCCTAGCAAAGTGTAGAAATGCTGTCACAACTGTCATTGGTTGGCACCTTATTTATAGACTCAATAGCATATTAATCACTATCTCATGGAAAACTGCGCCACAACATTCCCTTTAAAAAGTGTCAGTAGCTTTTCAGTAATGTGGTGGCAACACCTAATACATTGTCAAAGAGCCATCTGATATTGCTTCAGTGGTTTTATGTTGTACTTCATATAATGTAGAAGGTACATCCCAGGTCATTCCCATACCCATGGACAAGAATAAGATTTTAATTACCTCCAAGCTGATTGGCTTTCTTATTCTGGCTTTTCTGTAATTGAATGCTGATTTGTGATATGCAAGTAAAAAATCAGGAGTACAATATGCTTTCAGAAAAAGAAAACTTGATCACTCTCTTGACAAAGCTAAACTGTGCCCATATTGATCCCACTCTCATTTAACCATATCTTCAGAATCTGTGACAAACTATCAGCCAATGCATACTATAACTTAAAAGCACGACCGTTTGCAGTATGTGCCAGCCACAGTGCACACTGTGAGCAATGTGAGCATCACAGGGGTGCATAAACCCCACTGGCTGAGCAGGCTGAAAGGATGCCCATCTCATTCCTCATCTCTAGCCCTTCCCTCAGAGTTTAACACTGCAGTCTGTCTTCGTTTTTGTAATGCCAAAGTGTGTCTGCGTGGCCATGCTGATGTGGTGGTCAGGAGAATGAGCAGCTGAGATTTAAAGAAGTTACCATCTCAGGTTGGTTGGTTCCTTTTCAGCCTGATGGTTTTGCTGCTCCAGGTTACAGTGCAGCCTCAGTTAAAGTAATGCTTGCAAAACTTACTGGCTAGTAAGCAGTAGAACAAGTGCCTGGGGACAGAGATTTTTTTCAGTTGTCTTTGTTACCAGCTAAAAATGGTCACTAGATGTCAAACAACACTGAGCAGCACCATGTTTGAGAGAGCTTCCCTTTGGACTGTTTCCATCTTTCTTGCATGCAGTCAGTGACCAGCCCACTCTCTCAAAAGATGAAACCTGAAATGGATCGCTGGCCAGTCATTCCTGTTTCTCCACTGTGGTAGCATGACAAGTACATATGAACCCTTCTTCCTTCAGGGATTTGTGACTACTGAGCTGACTGCAGCTTTTTCAGAATGGCTTTTTCAGAACAAAGCACTCCCTTTTTCAAAGGTGCACACATGCAGAGCAGAGATTTAAAAATAAAATAACCTTCTTTGGATATTCTCTTCCTCCCTTAAAGTAAATTTTACTTGAAGCTTTGATATATTCCAGTCAGCTCAGTACAAGCAATCTGCTTCTTTCAGTTTATGCACCCCTTTCTTTGTTGGACTCTTATCCAGCTGGCAGCAACAACTTATCATTCACCTTCCTTCCCATGAAACCTTGCTATCTTTAAGGCTTCATTATCTTGTCCAAAACTAAGTCTCACCTGGAAGACTGAAATTCCCCAGCCTAGCTAAACTAGTCCTCAATAACTGACTTCTCTAGAGATAAATCATATAGTGTGATACTGTATCTTTTCCATCTTCCTTAGCTTTCCCTATTCTCCTAGTTTTACCTTGTAAAACCTCTAACTCGATCTAGGCAGGCAGGATAATCTCTACTTGTAAATGGATAGTGATAAGTGTAGTGAAAAGAAATCAGATCAGTATCTTTTCATTCTCTGCCAATTGACATTAATATAAAATGCTGTTCAGGTATACTTTTGAAGTGGGAACAGAGCTCCAAACTGCTAACAGTCACCACTACTACAGCAGTTAAAAGTTACTACTATTTCAGTTTCTGTGTGGTGTGAAATAAATCATAAAAATATTTAAGATTTGGTTAGACTCAGGTTAAATTCCTTCTTTTCTTAGATGGGTTTTGAAGCCAGTGCTGCTACCTTATTTAAAAACTGTCTGATGAGGAAAAGCACAGGATTATGGTAACAGAGATTAGGACATCTCAGTACATGAATACTTGCATCTAAGTCTTTGTTTCAGTTCATGTTCAGTTAACAACAAATACAAAATGGACCTCTTTGGGAAATGAGAGTTCAAGTCCCAATAAGCAATGGAAGAAACGGAGACAGGTTTTCTGCATTTCAAGAATGTTCTCTAACCACTGTTTTACTGGAGAAAAGGCCAATGGTGACTTTCAGCTGAATGAATACCAGTTGCTGGAAAATCAGTTACTGGCACAGCCCTAATTGTAGTGTAGATATCATGATGGACCACAGTGCTGAGGTCTAGACTTTATTTTGCCAAGGTTCCCTGTGCCCAAAGAAGGCAATTTCTCCATAGCAGGAATGCAAAGTTCAGTTTCCACTCAGTAGTAACAGTTGTATTCCTGAACATGACTGTGGGATTTGGTTTATATGTAATGATCACCTTTGTCCTGTGACACTGATAGTAAATCTGCTGCTGATGGCAATTTACAGATTTCATGTGAATTCTGTTCTTTTAAAAATCCTTTACTCTAAAACTAGATGAGAATACTTGCCAATCTCACTGATAGATTTTCATTCAGATCTCTCAAGTGAGTCACACTATGTAAACAATGGCCTTTTGTAGGTAATATATTAATATATGGGAATTACATTTAGCAAGTGCATATCTTTTAACATGATCAAATGCAAAGCTTAGTCACATTAATATAAATGAAAACCTGATTGTATTACTGTTTGCAGACACAGTGCACTGCACTGATAACAGACATGCTAGTGCACGCACTATAGGTTATGCAGGACAAAGAATGATTTCACTTTGCAAGTCTTTGTTGCTGAATACGATAACATAATCAGAAACAGGGACTTCAGCTGGTAATGCCATTTTTTCAAGGAAAAGACTTAAAAAATTATGGAAATTGTTGAGAATAATATAAAGAATAATATCTCTTCCACATGTTTATTCAGTCTTTGACTTAAAAGAATCAAAATAAGCCCTTTTTTTTCCCCCTTAAAATAGTCCTCTCTGCAATGGATAGTTGTTACTTCCATAGATCCTAGGTGGGCATGATATTGGTGACTGTAACAAAGACATACACACGCCAGAAAAAGTGCTCAGAACTAGCTGCTGATAAACATTTTCAGTAACAGATGATTTTTTTCCCATTGAACATTTAAAGATCCTAAGCACTGGTTGTTATTTACTTGATGAACACTTCATGTTCTTTTTAAAAAATGAAAGCACTTCCACAGTAAGAAAAATTTTTTTTTTTTTTATATTTACCATGCATATTTATCAACATATTTATCTTGTAGGCTTTAAAATCCATTTTTTCTCAAAAAATGTCTTGTTCTCTATTTAGCTGAGCTTAGGTTTCCAAAAAGTACCAAATTTAGAAGCTAAAGGTCATTTTCAAAAGAGGCAGACATTTTGAATCATAAGTCTCCTTGACATTTAATGTCATTTTGCTCATAAATTACTTTGGAGAACATGATTTAGAAGTGCAAATCAATGAAATTGTTAAAAGGATTTTTTTTTTTTTTACTATGACCCACAGGAGGAAACTGAAAAGAAATACATTCACCTGAAAAGAAATATAAATACTATCGAACTTATTCTGGTTTCTTGCAAGAAAGTATGGATATTATCAGCTGGTATGCCTGATTCAAGACTTCTTATCTCTGTAGGCAAAGCTGAGTTTTGCCACCTTGGGGTTCTCAAAAAAAACCCACTTTAAAATGCATTTTTGGGAAAGGCCACTACCTAAGATGCTACAGTCTGTATCTCTCTTTTCTTCTTCCCAGGAGCACACACAAAAGTTCCAGCTAATGGACTGAAATAAAAATAGAGGAATAAAAAGAGGTGCAAGAATGGCACAGCAGTGGGCCCCTCACCATTCCACTCTTTGTTCATGACATGCTTCTGCCTTATACATCTACAGTTAGGTCTTACAAAGACAACCCTTTGATGGAAAGGGCTAAGGAACTCATCAGCAGTACTTAACCTCAGGGTCAGCACTAAGTCTGATACTGACAGAGAGCCCAAGAGAGTGAGAGCCAGTCTCTGCACATCTCAACTTGTTTTGCCATTCTGCCTTAGTTGCACCTCACACTTTGATGCTGGCAGGAGGCAGTGGGGGAAGTCGGCACAGGACTGGGCTTGGTACAAGAAAGCTCATGTGGTTCCACAATGAGAAAGGCAGGCTGATGAGAGAGAGATGTGGTGACTCCTAGATCCATCAGGGTAGTCCATGTGATCTTCAGCTGCCAGACTGGACAACTGCCTGCGTGGCTGTAGCCTGGCCTAATAACTCTATAGGCAATGCAGACTTGGACTGCAAATGCAGAGCTCACAAGTTTAGGTAGGAGCCCGAGCACCCTACCTGTCCTGCTGAACCAGTGAACAGCTGCTTAAAAACTAAAGCTCTATCCTCAAGCAGAAAATGAAATATTGTTACCTGAAAAATATACCTAGATACCTGTGTTTGATAATGCACATTGAAATCTACTCACCTGATGGAATGCAGCTGACTTTGCAAAAATAAACATTTTCTTTTCATTTGTATGCCCACGGCAGAGGGTTTGGAACTAGATGATCTTAAGGTCCTTTCCAACCCTAACGATTCTATGATTCTATGATTCTATGATTAGGTCGAATTTGCAGCCTTCAGTCAAGCAATGCTCTACAAAGCTCTAAATATGATAGAGCTTGGCAATCTTCACTTAACGCAATTCCCTGGATATCAATCTCCATTTTTATTTTTACATTATCTTTCATCTTTGGGTCACCTAAATAAGGGGATATTAATACTTGAAGAATTAAAGTTTACAACTAAATGTAGATATATTTTTCTCACTCTTCTCCCTAAAGCAGGTAAACCACTCATTTCATAGAAGTAATATTTACTTGCTAAGGCAGACACGAAAGTGAAATAGTGTTCAATATAAAAAATAATAAATTGCTAATGCAGTGGGTATTAAATTAAAATTTCTGTTTTAAAATGGAAATGGCTAAGAAAAAAACAAACTAACATTCAAAATATATAATTTGATGGATTTCCATATTGATGAGAATATGCTATGAGGTATGTTGCTCAGCATTTGTCAATAAATGAGAAGTTATGACTATCACTGCCATTCTTCTGGAAGACTGCTCTTGGATGTTTAACCAACAAAGGAATCTTTCCTGATTTTCCTTACAGAAAGACTGCATTTTTGAGGACCATGTATCTTAGAAAGGCACTTGGATCTGTCTGGAGGAAATGTCTAACAGAAGAGACAGTATCTCCAGACCTATATACACTGTAAGGCTGATTTTGAGTTTACTAGCTGGAAATTAAATTTTAAATTTACCCATGGCAGTCAGGATGCTTGATGTGACCTTGAGGATATGTGGGGATATTTGGTACAAGGCACTGAGAGATTTGGTTTTGCCCTCAGGTTTTGGATTGGCAGAAGTAGCTGCCTTCTCAGTTTATCACAGATACATATTGGAATGTGAATACTGTTAGCATATTCACCTGTAAAGACATACTCATAAGGAGCTATCAGGCAAAAGGTGGAAATGATACCCAAGTAAAGCTTTATAAATGCAAATCTGGTTTCTTGTTACATCACTTTCATGTTCAGAAGCACATGGCATCTTTGCTACAGGATATAAGAGCAAAATCAAACTGTCCCCTACAAACTGAGCAAAATTCCCCTTGTAGATGTATGAATTTCAGCATCCTGAAAACCTTGTAACCTTTTGCTGATGTACTGGAGGGACTTGGTTGTGTAAGAGCTTAATAAAAGTAAAAGTCACGTAGCATTCTTTCTTAACACTTTCAGGGTTGGTAGGGAAACAGTGAAGGACTGTGTTTATTGCGTGAAGATAGAAATCCTCAAGGAAATTCTTGTAACTGAACAGTATAACTAAACATAAAATATTGCAAATCCCAGAAAGATAGCAGAATACACCACTGAAATAAATAGCTGGCTAAAAATAAAAAATTCATCTACTCCAGCTGGTACTGTTTTAAACCAGGACACTGAAAAAAACCTACCAAAATTGTGTGAAAATCATGGGTAATTTTAGTTTAGTATCTGTAAAAAACTCATTTATATGTAAAGAAGAAACAGGTTTTAGTAATCCTAAAACAGCTGGAGATATTTCTTAAAGCTAGACTGAAGATTACAATTTTTTTTATTAATAATTATTATTTGCTAGGAGCTGTCTGATGGTAGACAGAATTGTTTGTTTAATACCAAAGATAAATACTAAGGTGCTTTGCAGACAAATGCAAAATGACAGGAGCACTGCTCTAAAGAACTTGCATCTGGTTTATTTATATATAGTTAGCAACACAAAAGCCCAAGAGAGTGTATCGCTGCATTTAAGTTATTCACAGGGTAGGGGGTGGAGGTAGAAAAATGTGTTTCTTCTATTAAGCCCAAGAGAGCTGTCAGCTGTTACGACTCTAAGGTATGTATTTGCTTTTAAGGTGCAGAAAATAGACCAAGAAACCCAGACAAGGGGCGATCTCAATAGCTAGAACAAATGAAACAACTGAAATAAGCATCCCCTAGAGGACTCAACAGTTTCTACAGCTACTCCAGACACACTGACACTTGTGATTATAGTGAATTTCATAATAGTGCTGACTTTTCCTACTAGAGTTTGAAAAAGCAAAATAGCATAACAAGAGACTCTTAATATTCTTTGCCTCTGAAGAAGGCCTGGTAAAATGGGAGTACTGGACCAAATCTTCTGTTCTGTGGTCTTGTGTGCTCACCAACTTCAAGCTTTTCAGCAGAGACTGCGTTAAACCTTTTAGACATACTCCCGTCAAAATGACCTTATTGTTGTTTTAGAGCACTTTTTGTTAATGATCAATTAACAGCAATTAAGGTTCAATTTTTCACTTGGATTATTTAGGTTTGGCCAGTTAGGATCAAAACGTGTGCAAGTGGAAGCATGCACACACGTATGCAAGTATTCAATCCTGAACTTTAAGGTCCCTTCTAACCCAAACGATCCTATGACACTATGATCTTTCTGTCCTTCCGCTTACAATTTTTAAATATAGAAATTTATTTGAACAAAATCTTACTTACAAAAGTAAGTAAAGAAATATCTCCATTACTGTCCCCCCTTCTCCAAAGGAAAAGTTGCAGGTATTACTCAACAACAATGAATTTCTGCAGTGAGAAAAATGTGTTAGGAATGTTCTGACTAGTGAGACAAGGAAGCACAAAAATACAAAATGTAATCAGTTCTAAGTAATGTTAAGTTTGATGGCTTTGTAATGGAAAATAACTGCGGTGCTTGAAGGTAGTTGACAGTTTCAGGTCCTCAGGACCTCAGTACAAAAGGTGTGAGAAAAGCAGAATAGAAGGACAGGACCTGGGGATGGGGAGTATCTGGGACTAGCAGATGTCCAGGGTGGGCACAGATAAACTAACTGGTAAGTAAAAGAACAGGGTGATTGCTATGTTTGTGGTGTTAATAAACCCATTAAGCTGGCGTAAGCATCTACTAGAGAGTATCCCGAACTAGCAGATGCCCAGGATGAGAGCAGTTAAACTAACGGATAAGTAGAAGGCCAGGATGATTGCTATGTCTGTAATGTTAATTAAGCTTGTTGGGAAAAGTAAACGACCCTTAAAGACCCACATTTTTGTATGCATACAGGAAACTTTTTGGAAAATAATGAGTGACCATATAAGGATGACCTGTATAGCAATTCGGGGACACACGTTAGGAGGAGCTATCCCCCGTGTCTCCCGGCGCCGCAATAAGGAATACCTGCTTGTCAACTTGAAACTCTGTGGGCAAGTTTGTTCCTGGAGTTTTCTCCGAATCAATTTGGCACCCCAGATGGGACCCTCTCTGCTCGGCTGAGGTACCTCTCGACTCATTCGTCTCACTGCTGGAGTAGACAAGGACCATCTCATAAAAGGTATTCTTTTCCTTTATATAGTCTTTAAGATGCAGGGGGCATCTTGGTTTGGTAAATTGGTTTGGTAAGCGTACGGATGGTGTGGAAGCCTTCCGTAAATCGAGATAGGAAATCTTTTGGGTGAAGGCGTATACCCGGCTGCTAGCGTCCGTTTGGTATAGACCCACAAAAAGCAGGGGGCATCTAGTGGTTTGGGTCCTGCAAGGCACAGTGGGTGGTCTTGTAGAAAAGCTTTTGGTTTTACCGGTATACAATCACAAGAAGCAGAGGGCATCTTGTGGTTTGGGTCCTGCAAGATGCAGTAGGAGTCTTGTAGAAAAGGTTTTGAATTTTACTGGTATATGACTTATGTTGTGGCTTGTTATAGTTATGTTTTTGGTTTTGTGATTTTGGTATTGGTGCCAGACTGTTATAAATGCATTATTAATTGTTGTCTTTGTTTCAAGTGTAGTAAGATTTTGTTCTTGTGATTTTGGTAACAGACTTTTATATTCTTGTGATTTTGGTGTTGGTGACAGACTTTTATAATTGTTTGTTAGTCTCTTTCTCGAGTGCTGTAACTGTGTGGAGTGTGTCTGTGGGATCCCGTGTGTGTGTGTGAATGCGAGACTGATACTAGGAAATCAGCAGAGTGGAGAGATCTTGAAAAAGAGTCCTTTAGAGTGCATTTTTGGCACACTGGAAAGAACTGGGTTTCCTGGGGGCTCAGTAAATGAGAAAACGTTGATAAAATATTGTAACCAATGATGGCGTTTCTGTACTTTGGAAGATCAGGAAAAATAGCCAAAAAATTAAATTTTGAACTAGGATACATTGTTACAATTAATGTTGTTTTTGAGGGGGCAAGGAAAATGAGATGAAGTAATGTATGCGGATATGTTTTTCACTTTAAGAAACCGCCCCATGTGACAGACGGAATGCAAAATTAATATAGCTCTGACAGGTCCCTTAATTTTGGCTTTGGAAAAGGACAGGAAAACCCCTGAAAGCTAAGCTGGAGAAATGTTCATATTGTGATACTGTTAGCGTAAGAACTGACACATAACCACCGGGATGGTTATATGAGGTGCTTTATTGAGGCGCCGGGAACCAGGGGTACGCACCCAAATCTGGTTCCGATTCCCGTCACATCGCGTTCGCAATTTATACACTAAAAATTTCGTAACTAATACATATTCAACACAGATTACATCATTGACTAATACATATGCATCAGGGATTGCTACATCAGTCTATTACGACATCAGCCTCTTCTGCGCTTGCGCAGCCCCCTCTGGTGGTCCCCCTGATGAAGTAAGGAGTCTTCCTCAGATGAAGTAAGAAGTCTTCCTCAGGTTGTCCTCTTCACCTTTTCTCTACTTGGCCAGGTCCCAATCGTCTTGTGAATGTTAGCATTCTCTTATCTTCACCAGGATGCTTCTGGTATGCCCTTTTTTGGCTATCTTAAACTTAGGTTCTGCTTGGGTAGAGTTTTACAATACATACACCCATACTCCCCTCATCATATGCAGTTACGTTAGCTCTTGCTACCAAGACTACCATTGTAACATTTAGTTACAGAGTAACTATGATACAAAATGGCAAAGTTACAACGTCTTCTAATATACAAAGCCTCACTATTGATTTATAAATTTCTCAAATATAATCTTAACTATTTTATATGATTATTTTGTGGTAAAAACTTCACCCTCTCTAACAATACTGGGGAAAGATGCTTAAAGTTAAGGAAAACCAAGGGGGAAAGGAGGGGAGCTCGGGCAGCTCGTGTTTGAGCGTGGGATGAGTGCTGGGGAGGCAGAGGTGGTGGAATGTCGGGCGGAGGGGGAGTGGGTTCTTCTCCTATGGGACCGAATCGGTGTGTGTGTATGCTGTGGGGAGTTTTGGGCTTTGGAAGTGAGACTGCCCGGGGGGGGCGGGGGGGGGGGAAGTGCCATGGGGTGGCTCTGGTGGCTGAATTGGAACTAGACTGACAAGGAACCTGGGGAATCTACCCTAGCAGATCCACTGGTTAAATTAAAACTAGGGACTAGAGGGAATAAAGTGGAATTCTAGTGGATACAGGAGCAACTTATTCGGCGTTAAATCAGAGGGAAAAGAATTTGTTACAGGTGTGGGAGCTACTGGCCACCAAGGAAAAGAAAAAAAAAAAAAAAAAAAAAGAGGCATTCTTTCTGAAACTCTTAAAGTACAAATTGGGAAAACAAATAGGAATGCATAAAAAAATTTATGCATGCTAAATTCTCTGAAATCTTTATTAGGGCAAGAAGCAACATTTAAAGAAGGCAAAATGGAATTAAGAGTTAAAAATCAATTAATTGCAGTTTTGAGTTTATCTTTAATTCAACAGAAAAGCGAACAGGAGGACCTCCCTGAAATAGAAGAAATCCTTAATCCAGGTATATCTGGGAGTATGGGCATCTGAAGTTCCAGGTAAGGCAAAAAATACTTGCCTGTTAAAGTAGAAAGAAAAAGGGGGGGCCTCCCCAATTAGAATAAAACAATAGCCCCTAAAATTGCAGGAAAGGGAATTAAAAAAAATCATTGATAAATTTTAAAATATAAATTCTTAATTGAATGTGAATTGGAATATAGTACTCTTATCTTGCCAGTAAAGAAAAGTTGCAGATTGGTTCAAGATCTCAGGAATCAACAAATTTGTAGAGGATATTCAGTAATAGCTAATCCATATACCTTATTGACTAAATTGAATCAGAAATGATTTGCCGTCTTAGATTTAAAGGACTCTTTTCTTTTGCTTACCATTGGCCAAAGAAAACCAGAATTTACTTGCTTTCGAATGGGAACATCCTGACACAGTAAAGAAAACCCAATGAACTTGGACAGTATTACCTAAGGGGTTTAAAAAAGTCCAATGATTTTTCGGAATCAGTTGGCACTGGAACTAGAATCATGGAAACCACCCACTCAGACGGGGACTCTTACCATATGTGGATGACCTATTAATGGCCACAGAAACAAAGAAAGAATGTGTCCAGGGAATGGTAAGATTATTGAATTTTCTGGGACTGAATGGTTATTGGGTAACCAGACAAAAGGCCCAACTAATCCAAACCCGAGTTTCCTACCTAGGATATGAAATAACAGGACAGAGAAAACTTGGAACTGCTATTTGGAAGCCATTTGTTAAACTCCACGACTGTTGACCATCAAGGAGGTCCAGACATTCCTGGGAATGACTGGATGATGCAGACTTTGGATGCATGATTATGGTGTTCTGGTAAGACCCCTATATGAACTGTTAAAAGAAACCCCTCTCTCTTTGGAATGGACTGATTCAGTAGAGGAGGGCTTTAGAAATTTAAAAGCAGAGCTAATGAGAGCTGCAGCTCTGACTTCTGGATGTGACTAAATCCTTTTGGCTATATTACTATGAAGAACAGGGAATAGCTTTAGTGGTCCTTACTGAGAAACTAGGACCCTATAAAAGTGAGAGTTGTAGACACAGTTCTGACCCATCTTTTCAAACCTGGCCCTTGACTTCTTCCTTGCAGACACAGATTTTCAACAAAACCTTTTAGATATAGAGCAGTTGGAGCAAGTTTTCACACCTCCCCTTCCCTCACCACTTCTCTCCTACGACAGAGGCCACATCAGGGAGACATAACAGTTTCATGCCAGGTTCCCCTGCTGCAGGAGTCTAAAGGGCAGTCTGGCTTTCTGTCACTTTTTTGACAGAAAAGAAGAACAACTTGTGTTTACTGTCTGAGAGACAAGGGATCTTTGTTTAGCCTTGGTCTCAAGTTTGATCTCAGGCTTTAAAAAAGTAAGACCAATCTGGAAGCTTTCCAAGCTAACAAAGCTCAGGATTATTGCACCTCTCTTGACATATGTCATTTCCTACATCTTCGTCTGCCCAGAAGTCCTAGTGTGGGGCAAAGTACCCCCTCTCTGGTTTAAAATGTCTGGTATAGCCCAAGGGAGGAAAAAGGTACCTATCAATGTATTGTAGATTTCAACTACTCAGAAACTTTTATACTGTATCTCTCAGTACTTCAAAGGGAAGCAATTTCAGTACTATCAAAGGGTCATTTTACCAGTAATCCTAGTAATTTAAAAAGCCCTATTTCATCCTAGTAAATAGATCCATGTTTATGATAACTGAACAGGGGCAGAAAGTGACACTGGAGGTTTAGGTGTATCCAAATGTGAATGACATTTTTAATCTAAATAGTATCAGAATGTGTTAAGGAGGGTTTCAGAAGGGAACTCAGACACTAGCTGTAGTGTTAAAAAGTCAGGTGTAAATTTCAACTTGAACGTTTCTTCTCCTTCATCTTGAAACTTGGAGATGACCTGTCAGTACACAGTCTGTATTTGTCCACCACTGTCCAGCCAAGAGCAACTCTAATGCCTGCAGATTGAACCAGCTCTGTTAACTCTTGCATATCTTTGCCCTCATTAGGCTAATGAGATGATTTCAGATTGATGATGGGAGTATGAGAAAGAGCCTTCTTTGGTCAGAGCCAGTGTTTGTACAGCAACTGCAAAAAGCTAGACTGGCAGACTCACAAAGATAATATTTTCAGTTCATTTTTCAGGGAGTATGTTGAAGTCAGAGCAATAGCCTCTCTTTCTGTCACTGCTGTATAGATGTAGGCACTTGCAAAATACTATTTTCTTCCCAACAAAACAGACAGAAAAGGAACTGTTCTGAATAAGTATTTATCATAAAAAAATAAATGTGCTGTTATAAAGGTTGTGAAGTGTTATACTTTAATAGTGTGAGAGATGCCTGAGCAGATGTAAATAAAAGTGTATAAAACACAGGTGTGCTAAATCAAGGGGACAAGACTGATGCAGGCCTAGACTAACTGCATTTGTGTTTCTTTTAAATTTGAGCAACTGGGATGAGAAACTCACTTTTTGTATGTGTGGCAGGTATACATTCAGTGTTGTGGATGGAGGAAAACATCAATACTTCATAAGTGTAATAGCTCTTTAATATTTTCAATGAGTTAATTAGGTTTTGCATTATCACACCTCAAGGGTGGTTTTTTTTGTGTTTTCTTTTTTCTTGTCTTTCATATGGTCCCCTTTATTATACTACCACATGATGTACCATATCGTATTATGAACAAAACACTGGCCTACAAAATGGCATTTGAGACACCTCAGGAACAAAGAAGGCTAAATTGACCTATGTAAAAAGCAACTCTTTTACTTCACAGAACAGCTACAATTGTACTCTGACATCACTCCCATGCTGAAAAATGCTCCACTCTCCCAGGTACTATGCACAAATACAAATATAGCACCGCTTCTGTCTCAAAGACTATCAGAAAACTTAAACAACACATCAGAAACACATATGTAAGATTATAGCATCTCAGAAATTCACTGGCAAAAAAATCATGCTATTTTCTATAGCAAAAAAAAATCCAATTTGTTTTTTAATTCAACAGTTAAGCCTCCAAAGCCAACAGCATTATGTGACTATATAAGTGCATGAGATTAGAATTTCAAGAACTTCAGACATTGAGAGTTTTTGAATGTTGCTTGGTTTATACCAAGCCAGGTAACAACAACCACAAAAACTCATGAAAAAGTAAAAAAAACAAGTCTTCTGTAAATATCTTGATATACTTTTCCATCAAGCATGACAAAGTCTGATTTAATATACTTGATACAGATTAACACACAAATGAATCCAGCTTTCCATTAGCAGACATGAAATGCAGAAGACAGCAGGTTTGCAGAATTATTTTATGGAAAATGAAATAAATCAGAAATTAACTTTAAAGAAAAGCATCTTTTTGACAAAAGCGCATTGCAGTTACATTAACTGTATTGATTGGTCTATAATACTGAACCATTACCAATGAAATTTAAAAACATCTGCTGTTCTCTAACTGCTTGTTTAGGTGGAAGTTTATGAGTTTTCTATGCTAAGTGTCTCTCTCTTTAAATTACATTTTCTTGCAAGTTATTGAATGAATGAAGAATACCTCTATCTTTTAATTATTGCCATGACCAAAAAACACCAACAAGAAGACAAAAAGGCTTTAAATGAAAGCATTTATTAATAAAAGAAGGAAATACTATTAAAATTTCTAATTGCAAACAAACGATAAAACTATTCTAAAAAATGTCAAATGTGTCTCAGAAGTTGTTAAGTGGCTTATATCAGTTGCTATGTTCAGGCCTGACTAGAAAATTTCATACTATATATACTGCCCTGTATCAGTGAGCTTCATGAGGTGGAGGGCTGTAGTTACAGGCAGATTCATTCTCTCTATACGATGGTGCCTGTTTGAAAAGAAGATCAAAGGTAAAAAATATCATTATCTAAACAGAAGGTAGCCTTTTTTTTTTGAGCAGAACAAAGTACAGATAATAGGTGTGAGGAAATGATGGTGACTGCATTTTGCACAGCCGTATCTGTCAGACATATTTTCAAAGTAATCACTTGATTTAAATTCTTGTAAAAGCATAAATTGAGCAATTGCCCCCAAAGAAATCAGAGACTCTATCGTAAAAATCAAATGAAATACAACATCCTTACATTTCTCTAATTTCTCTTCTTGCCCCTTGTCCTGGAGTGAGCCATTTTTATTTCTTATCGTTTCATGAAGAAAGTCACTCCAGCTGAGTGAACAGACCATGGGCAAGAAAAGAAGGCTATCTAAATGAACATCAAAGTTTGCACAAGGTCAAAATGGGAAAGAAACATAATTTAATGTGGAAACACATGATTTGTATTTTAAAACATTTGATTAACAATCAGTTTCTAAAGCAATAGTGGTTAGTGTTCAGCTCTATCCAAGATATTGGACACTGAGTGAAGGACTCTTGGCTAAAAATAATGCAGAAAGACATTGATGAAGAACACAGATCTGAATTGTTACAATTTTCTCAGTATTTTTACATACATTAACCAGGAAAAGCAGCTACTTCATAAAGGACTGTAACCACCTAAATGTGAGCAATCAGAGTTGAATAACAAATAAGAAGATGAATCTACTTCTGAGTAAATATCCTTACAAGTGAAAAGTGTCAAACTAGTCCCAATGTAATTTTAAACAACTAAAACTAATATATGAAATTGCAGAGGCAATTTTGAAACACTGATGTTATACCTAGTTCACATCTAAGTATAACTGAGCAAGTTTACCAAACAGTAAATACAGTTTGAATACTAGGATGATACTGTGGACTCTAAAATAACTGGATTAATATATGTGCTTCAAAATCAGTTGGATCGGCAACATTTTGTAATTTGAATGTCTTCACAACTTGCACTGCTGATGACAGTACATTAAAAAATTTGACTACTTTTGCACTTTTTAATATATTTTTATTTTTAAATTTAATTCTTAATTGCCGTATCTTTTGGATTTCCTCAATCCTGATTCAACATCCAATAATGTGATCTGTATCTTTTAAATATGCATATAATCTGACCAGACTAATGCTGGTATTTTTCCAATGTATCCAAATGGGAGCAGAAAACCAATATTTCTCTTCCTGCAAGTAAGAAAAAGAAAAAAAAAAACCAAACTTGTTTCTGTATTTTAATACTTACACTTGTATCCGCAGCTCTTCCTATGGCATTTTGCATTTAGATTTGAGTGGCAGAGCAACAGCCACTTCATCAAAATTTGAGCCAATTATTATACTTTCAAGTAAGAACTCCTGCCAAAAAAATATCCCATTCTCATACTTAAAATGAATAAACGATATCCACTGGACAGTAATCTCAAGGCTCAGTGAATACATGTGCTGTTGAAGGGGACTTTACAGAAAGCTGCATGCCAGTCCACCAGTCTGGAACCAGATTGTCTACTCAGATTGTGTATCACTGGAGAGCAAGAACGAGACAACACTATTACTCCCATGTTTATGGTAAATTAGCTTGCTAGGCAAATGAATGTTGTCATTAGCCACAGCAGTTGAAGTTTTAATGAGGGCTATACAAGTTGAGAGGTGTCTTGTGATACATGTGTGGTCTAACAGGGAGATGGCTGTTAGGGAAGGACTCCATTTTCTGTTTAGTCACTAAAATAAGTGAACCTTGATGAACACTGGGGACTAAGCAATTTGGAAATACACCACACTTGCAGAACCTCTTAATGTGAGATTGGGCACTTAAAAAGTATGTACAACACTGAAAGATGCCACAGGGACATGCTGCTGATTTTTCTTAATGTGAGAGAAGTCAAAATGGTCATCCACCTACTTCTGAAGTCCACAGAGCACAGGTACCCTCCTTTAAGATCACTTGTTGAATGTGGAAGTATTTTTTTTTAGTTGTCTAAGCCTCTGTGGTTTGGAATCTAAAGAAGAATATGCAGAGGATCACAACAGCAATCACCTGAGAGAAGGAGCCTGAATGATTTATACTTCTGTTTGCATAATCTCTGAAATAGGGCTGCTTGGAAGCATGAAAATAAACAAGACAGGAAGAGATGGCAAATAGCCAGAGAAAGAAATGAAGGCAAATAGAACAGATCAGCACAACTGAACATGTACAGAGAAGAGAAAGGTGTTGGTGTCCTGTGAATATACAAGTGATGAGGAATGCTGGTAATAACAGAAGAGCCTGTAATGAGGAATCAGTCAGAAGATCAGAACTGAATTTGTTCTACAGTCTTTGATGAGGCAAGACTGGAAGGCAGAATTAGAAAATAAAAGTTCCAACACAATTTTGTAAAAGTCTGAATTCAATCTACTTTGTGTGTATGTGGAAGCAATTTTGCTTTCATTATTCTTAGTTCCAGGGGATTAAATTTTACTTAAACCAACCTTTATCTGGGCAAAACCATTAAAGACTTCAAAGAGCAATTAGCCCCGGTAAAAACTGAGCAAGGACAGAATGATGTGGTCTTATGTTTGTTTACATCCTGCCACTAGTTACTAGTTAGTAATTTCTAACTGACAGAAGGAAGGCAATGGAACAGAACAGCCAGGCATTAGCAGACGTGTGTGGGGATGTTTTCAAGGTATCTAGTCTCCCCATATCTGTCACAGAGAAGCAGTAATAGTTTTTCAGGAGTACTGAATTAACCCAAAAGTTAGAGGGGAAAAGAAGAACAATAGGTGAGAAGTTCTGGGTTAATTAAGCAATAAAAAGTTTAATACAATCAAAGGATGGTTTCACTGTGCAGAGCTCTCACAGAACTGACTAGTGGTGACAAGATGGGACACCGTCTGCTGTTTTGGATCAAGGAGACTAAGGAATGAGAATGTTTTCTCTCCAGATGAATGCTGAATCTGCTGAGACCGCAATGAGTAATTATTTCACTAAGCCCAGATATACTTCCCACGGTGGATTCCCTTTTATCCTTCAAAAATGGACAGACAGCATTTACAAAGACAGCAAAGAAATAATTGGCATGTTCTCTCAGTTCTTCCAGCTAAAAGATCCTCCAGTGTTTCGAACTTTCCGGCATGCATACAAAAATGTGGGTCTTTAAGGGTCGTTTACTTTTCCCAACAAGCTTAATTAACATTACAGACATAGCAATCATCCTGGCCTTCTACTTATCCGTTAGTTTAACTGCTCTCATCCTGGGCATCTGCTAGTTCGGGATACTCTCTAGTAGATGCTTACGCCAGCTTAATGGGTTTATTAACACCACAAACATAGCAATCACCCTGTTCTTTTACTTACCAGTTAGTTTATCTGTGCCCACCCTGGACATCTGCTAGTCCCAGATACTCCCCATCCCCAGGTCCTGTCCTTCTATTCTGCTTTTCTCACACCTTTTGTACTGAGGTCCTGAGGACCTGAAACTGTCAACTACCTTCAAGCACCGCAGTTATTTTCCATTACAAAGCCATCAAACTTAACATTACTTAGAACTGATTACATTTCGTATTTTTGTGCTTCCTTGTCTCAAATCCCCCCTTCTGTCCTTTTGCACATTCTTTTGCAACATTTTATATACTACCGTTACCATCTGGAGTCTTTTTGAAAAGTTTCCTGTTTCTACTTGCTTAAATTTAATTTCTTTTTCCAATCTTCATAATTTATTATAGTTCATTTACAGTTCCAGAAAGAAAACAGTTATACCACAAGTAATCAATATTGAAGCAATTAATATTATTTCTGCAACCAGTTGCCTTAACCAGGAGAGATTAGGTAACCATGAGGTTAACTTTTCCATAGTTCTTCAAACCCCCAGGAGGTATCATCCTTAAAATATCTTAGTTTGTTTCCAATTTTCCTCCAGATCTGTTTCAGGAACAGCAACTTTCATTGATTCTTGTTCCACTTGGATTATATCAATGGTTTTAGTTTCTATTTCCTCTGTGGTTGCTGAGTTATTTTATGATTGCCTTCTCTAATTTACTTACTCCCAAAGATGGAATTAGCCATCTCACAAAAGTATGAAATTAGCAAAACTTCTAACCCAGGTTTCGAGATGGGGTATCACAGCACCCAAGGTGCATGCCCCCTTCCAGTTGGGGGTAGGGTCTTATAAGCATTTTCTTCGTATAACCAAAGCCATCCTTTCCCTTCAGGAACGGGCCACCACTGAACCACAATACCATCTATATTAATAGTGTGATTGCAATTTGAATAGTGACTTACACCTGTGGCATTTTAACAAACCTCATGCTGTGGTTCCTGGTGTAATACATCTTTGTACGCAGGTATAATATTCCTTTCTTCGATTATGATTAACTATTCCAAATCTTAAATTTGTCCATGAGATAGTGTTGGAAATTGGAACGCCAATTAATGGAAGGCCCTGATCTTCTGATTTAGGCAACTGTGCACACACCCAACAGTCACTACAATTAACAACTTTAGTAACATTCTGCATTAATTTCAGGTAAGTATTGGTCCCAAGCTGGTATGTCAGTTATCACATAAATCCAAATTATGACTGATACAATTTCATATGTGAAGGTCCTGAAGGTTCGATCCGCCACGTCTTCTCTAGTTCTGGTGCTCTCTTCATTTTTTGAAGGTTGTTCCTTTATCTTCAGTGCTGTAAAGGTGGTCAATATTATCTGGTATGGTCCGCTCCACTTCTCCTGTGGAGGATCTCCTGAAAAATTCTTAAACCCAGTCTCTGGATCTAAAAGAGTGAGTTGGATAATCCATGCCTCTTGCTCTTGTCCCCAGAATTCTCTTATTTCTTTTAATTGCTTTCCCAGATTGATCAGAAACTCTAGGAGATAACCTTCTCCCACTTCCAGAAGACTTTCTCCTTTAAACTGGGACTGATATGATCTTCCATATAACATTTTACATGGGATAGCCTCTTCTTTCGACCGAGGTTTAGTTCAAATTCTCAATAGAGCCAGTGGTAAAGCTTGGTATCAATATCTTGCCATATTTTACTGATCTTTTGTTTGATCATCTTTTCTACTTGCCCACTGGCCTGAGGCCTGTAAGGAACATGTATTGCCAATCAATTTCTAATTTTTGCTAATTTCTTGTAACTATTTTGCACTAAAGGGCGAGCCTGGGTCAGAAGAAATTGCCTCTGGTACTCCAAAACAAGGTGTTACACTGTTTAACAATGTTCCAATTACTTGTCTTGCATTATTTATTCTACAAGGGAATGCTTCTGGCCACCCTGAAAAAGTATTCATTAACACCAACAAATATTGTTCTTGGTAATTCAGAAAAATTTATTTGCCAGTGTTTTCCCAGGTAACTTCCTCCCCAGTTGTACCAATTTGATTTCTATTTTCAATTTTAGGATTATTCTTGAGATAGAGCTGACATTGTCACTAATTGAACTATGTTATATAGATTCCTTCCTGAAATTTGTTCATCTAAGTATTTATGCAAGGAGTTGCTACCCCAATGAGTTTTGTTATGTTTCTTCTCAACTAGCTTCCAGAGTTGGTTATAGGGGATTACAATTCACCCATCAGGTATCTGAACCCAATCTTCTTTGTTTTCCTCTCCTTTGAGACCTCCAATCAATTTTCTATTCTTCTTTGAATATCTAGGTTTAGATTTCTCAATTGTTAGTTTGCCGTCAGGGATTAAGGAGTGAGTTTAGATTGTTCAGTTTCTCCTTTGGCTTCAAAATTGCTCAAATTTCACCTTGTTGATGCCCTCGACAGTACATAATAGCTACTTCCTCAGGTAGCTGAACAGCTTTCAGTAGTCATAGAGTTTCTGTAGCATGTTTAATCTGTTTCTCCTGTGTATTCAATGGTCCTCATTCTTTCCAGATGGCACCATGTGCACAGACCACACCAAATGCTTATTTAGAATCAGTCCAAATATTTATCCTTTAGCCAATTCCAGGGCACGTTCCAGAGGTTTCTTTTAAATCTGGTTGACTTGAATATACAGTTTCATATAGTGGCCAAGCAGTTGTGTGTTAATAGTCTGTTGGTTGTTCCTGCAAAAGGATGCTGGATTGGCAACATTAGTGACCACAATTTCTATATCATCATGTTGCACAAGGGTGGCCTGGTATTTTAAAAAATATGAAGGAGATAACCAGTGGGCTTCTTTCTGTTCCAGGAATGCTGATACAACGTGGGACACTAGCACAGTAATGTTTGTCCCAAGGTAAATATGCGGGCCTCTTCACTATTCATGACAACTGCTGCCACAGCCCTTAAGTATCCGGGCCATCCTTTGCTCACTTCATTCAGCTGTTTTGAATGAACACACCACTGCCCATCAATGCCCATCTTCTAAAGACCCTAATCTATTATCAGTATGAAAAAAAATCCTGAATACAAAAGCAGGAAAACTATTGGCAAACCCATGAGAATCTTAGGAGTGTTGCTATACATTCTCTATCTCTGTTTTAGACACCTTTCTTCAAAAAAAGCAAACCCAAAACCAAACAACAAAACCAAACAGCAAAAAAAGCAAAACACAAACAAACAAACAAAAAAAACCGGCTAATTTTTTTCTACACTTCATTCCTTTCTTCTCTGATTCTCACTTTTTCTCCTGATTCCATGTTAAAGCTAAGGCAAACTAACACTTGCAATATTTTCACAGAGACTGGAGATGTTATTTGTTTGCTGACAGAAAGACTTTGAAACCTGTAGGAGGTCATATTCTCCTCCTCTGCCATATAAGTGTTCCAATGCTCAATTTAGATCTCTGAGACAAGTGGAGGTGAGACTGTGGTCAAATTACCTATTGCTGCCATCATAGATGGTGTGGGAGACAACAGCTTTCTCACTTTGGTGTATCTTTATGGATAATGAGAGTCTTTACCTTCTGTCAGGCTCCTCAAGGGCGTGGGGCTTGTACAAGGGTGGAACAGAACCATGAACCGATGGTATTACTCCCTCTACCACTCTGCTGAGGCTGCTTTAAGGGCCATCAGGCTTCAGCCTGAGAGACTAATAACTCCCATCAGCAGCCCATCACCCCTATCAGGGTGTTGCAACTACTACAGCTCATTAATCCTTTCACTACATATCTCATGGCCTCAGGCTTCATTCTTACAGTTTCCCAGAGGGTCACAGCCTCCTTCAGCATCCCTGACATGTGCTGGTGTGAGGTCCTCTATGGGCTGCAGGTGGACATCTGCTCCCTCGTGGACCTCCATGGGCTTCAGGAGCACAGCCTGACTTGCCAGGGGATGCAGGAGAATCTCTGCTCTGGCACCTGGAACACCTCCTCCCCTCCTTTTGCACTGACCTTGCTATATGCAGAGGTGTTTCTTTCACTCCTCTCTGGCTTCAGTTGTGAAGGTTTTTTTCCCCTTGTTCTATAATGATATCTCAGAGGTGCTACCACTGTCACTGGTGGGCTCAGCCTTGGCCAGCAGCAGGTCCAGCCTTGGAGCTGGAGCTGATTAGCATTGGCTTTATCAGACATAGGTGGAGCCATACCTGTAACCCCCACTACCAAAACCTTGCCACACATATCCAGGCTAAAAATGCATAAAACAGGTAGAAAAACCAAAATTTTAAAAGTCTGATGTTTTAAATGACTCTTATTTAAAAGCCAAACAAAAAATCAGATTTGAAATAAAACATCTGAACATAAAAAAAATTATCCACTGTGACATTTTCAGATGGAAAAACACCTAAAAAAGACGTATTGGCACAATATGATTTGTGAATTGAATGTAACCTGCTGGGCCACTGATCCATGTGGTGTTGCTGGCAATTACATCATGTAGCTCCCTCTGTGAAATGATTACATCATCTCTATCGGAGGCTTATGAAATATGACATCATCCCCAGAAAATATATCATGCATAACCCTGATTATCAGACTGTTAAAATGACATTATATGCAAAGAGAATCTGAAAAAATATCATGTTCTTCATCTATTAATCTCTCCCCAGAATATAATGGGGCCAGAAAGAAACACATTCTTCCTGCGACTGGAAGAAAGCAAAACTGAATCACACTCAGACTTTAGGCAAATTCTTCCATATAATACTAAAATACTTGTTAACCTTGTCATTTTCTTCAACCCCCAAGCTATGGCAGTAAGTTTAATCAAACATGCCACATCTCCTTGCAAAAATTTGCCTCATTTATAACCCTTCGATCGTCAGAGCTACAATGTTATTTCTACATGCAAGCCATTCATTTTTGCTCTTTCTGGTTAATAGATAGCAGGCAGCTGGTATGTTCTTACTACTACATCTCTGATTTGTTTTGAAGTTCTATTTGATGATGTAAGAAGTCCAGTTACAACACTCTAAGTTAAATAACTCTGTTCATGCTAGCAAGGAGTTTTATGATCTTTATTGAGGCTTGGTTAAGAATATGCTTAAATCTAATGGGCATGTGCAATACATGTAGAAAATTATCTTCATTGTGATAGAGCTATTGCATAATTATTTAGATATCTTACTTGTTTATGTAGACAAAAAGCACAGCATGCATTACAACTGGTGTTCACCAAAGAATATTCAAGGACCAAATTCCCCACTGATATAAATGCTGTTGAGCCATCCAGCCCAAGTGAAGCTTAGTTCAGAACATCTGGAGAGATGATATCCAGAATTTTGACCTATTAACAAGAAATTGGATGGTATTGTTGTGTGTCAGACAGTTCTAACTGATCTCTCCCTGATTATATAACGCTAAAGTCCTTCCAACCTTTTTTATTAATTCATTTGGTTTTGGAAGTATCAGCTTGCCAAACTGTGTAGAGTGAGGGAATGAATACATGCATTGGGGAAAGAATGAAAGACAGAGAAGAGAATTGAACAGGAAAGTGTCAATAAATACATTAAAACATGTTACTAAATACAGAGAAGAGGGAAAATAAGGGCAAAAGACTTAAACAAGAATTAAAAATAATTAAATGGTAAGAGGAAGATAAGCACATGAAAGATAAAAGAATGCACAGTAGGGCGGGGGATGGAAATATTTTTGATTTTCCAATTCATCCTCACAAAGCAGATCTTGAAGAAGGGTCTATAAGCAACTGATTAAATTTACTGAATAGTTATGCTGCAAATTTCACATACTGTGCAGGCTCATAAGGGCATGGAGTTAACTAGTCAGGGGACACAAACAGAGTTAAGTATGAGAAGTTGGAGGGCTAACACTCACAAAGTTGATGTTAAGCAATGGAAATCCTTTTCAAACATTGACTGTTCACTCTTAGCATATGTCACATACTAAATGTATGTGTCTCAAGACTCCCAAGACAGCAAGAGTGACATGTAGCAACCAACATATGCCTGGTACTTTTCAAGTACTGACATACTGAGTGATACAGCAAGTACAAGGTGAAGAACAGCATGAATGTATTAGCATCTTCCATTGTTCTGGAAGCTGAGAGCGAGAGACATTCTGTAGTTGCCAAAGGCAATATCAGCTTTACACAGAGACTCACAGACACACAGGATGTACATGCACTATGTGTGTTACTGGATAAACACACTGTATATGCAAAGCTGATGTTTAACCATATACCAAAATACTTAATCAACCCTCCAACAGTACGTATTTTATTTGTTCAAATGTCAAATTATAGAAATGCTGGCCGAGTCATGAAACCTATTTTTACAAACAGCCATTGTGATAACATACATGTGGATGAATAATGTAAACCTCACCTACAGAAATTGCACTAGAGGAGATCCCAAGAGCTACAGACTGTACTGACAATTCTAGCTTCCACTGCTGTTTAGATGGTAGTGTTTGTAATACAGAACAAGATCACCGAGAGCCCAGATGAATATGAACTGCTGTGAAAAGGGTTAGCACAGCTTCTGTAAAGTGGAATCTAGCAATGCTAATCTGCTGCTACTTGAGCATTTTTTTAAAAAAAAAGGTTTTGATAAAATTCTATACCAAACATGAATAAAGTAACTGGAAGTGGTGGAAAAGCTCTTTTATGGACTGAAAGCTGGTTAAAGAATAGATGCTATACAGAGGGGTTAATGGTCGCTTTTCTAAATAAAGAACAATCATCAGTGGAGTCCCTCAGAGGTCAGCATCGGAACTGTTTTTACCAGTATCTTCAACAGTCTCCTGGAGAAGGGAATGAACAGTGACATTTCCTAGTTTGCAGAAAGCAAGACCACCTAAGGCAAAAAGGTTGGCAGGTGAGCTTCAGTATATACAGACATGAAGTACAAAAGAATCTAAACCCTGTCTACATGGTGCTGACTTCAGAACTGATATTAAAACTAGTGAAAGAGATTTAGAGAAACAAGAGTTGACAGTTCTCTGAATCATTGGCTCATTGTGCTGTGGCAGTCAAAAAACCCTTCAAAATCTTGGTCAAAACCAGGATGGGTGCTTTGGACAAGATAGAAAGGATGTCACTTTGCTGCTATGCAAAAGCTCTGCTGTGCACTCACTGAGTCAGTTATGTCAAATCGCAAAGAAGATGTAGTTGAAGACAGTACAGAAAAGAACAGTTAAAATGGCCTAAGGCAAGGAACAGTTGCTTTATAAGGAGTAAAGGCTGAGACCATTCAGGTTGGAGAGGATAAGCAGGAGAAGGGATATGACCAATGCTTGCAAAATAGTGAAGGTAACGGATAAAGAGAATGCAGAAATGTTATTTACCAAATCTCACATACTAAACCTGGACTGAACTGTAGGAGTTAAGTTTAAACTGAATAAAATAAGTTTTTTTTTTCTTTTCAGCAGATTATGTTCTGACCACAGAGGCTATGAAGGCAGACAGTATCAGCAGGATTTAAAAGAAGTTAGATAAATTTACAGACAGAACATCTGTTAAAGGGTTAAGGACTAGACAGGGATGTACTCTTTAACAACTCTAATACAACAGCTGTAAGTGCCAGGGGTGGGATCATAAATATAGCCTATGTGCTCTTCCTAGAAGGCACCCTTTTTTTGCCACTATCAGAAACAGAACACCGGTCCTTCTATGCATTCTCTTGGCACCTAACAGTTAGATACAGTTCAGAAATACTCTGTCTTGGGAGACAAGTACTCTTGCTGAAGTCCCAAAGCCCCAGGCAGAAGAGCTTAGATTATGTATGCACTCATAGATGATCAAGCTGAAAAACACCTAACAGATGCTGACAAAACTGAAATATCACAGTATCACAGTATCACAGTATGCTAGAGATTGGAAGGGACCTCGAAAGATCATCTAGTCCAATCCCCCTGCCGGAGCAGGAACACCTAGATAATGTTACACAGGAATGTGTCCAGGCGGGTTTTGAATGTCTCCAGGGAAGGAGACTCCACAACCTCCCTGGGCAGCCTGTTCCAGTGTTCCGTCACCCTCACTGAGAAGAAGTTTCTTCTCAAGTTTAAGTGGAAGCTCTTGTGTTCCAGTTTGTACCCATTACCCCTTGTCCTATCATTGTTTGCCACTGAGTAGAGCCTGGCTCCATCCTCGTGACACTCCCCCTTTATATATTTATAGACACTGATAAGGTCACCCCTCAGTCTCCTCTTCTCCAAACTATAGAGACCCAGCTCCCTCAGTCTTTCCTCATAAGGGAGATGCTCCACCCCCTTAATCATCTTTGTTGCCCTGCGCTGGACTCTCTCCAGCAGCTCCCTGTCCTTCTTGAACTGAGGGGCCCAGAACTGGACACAATATTCCAGATGGGGTCTCACCAGGGCAGAGTGGAGGGGAAGGAGGACCTCTCTCGACCTACTAACCACCCCCCTTCTAATACACCCCAGGATAATTAAAACCAAATACAGACAATGGTGATGTTGAGTGGTACCAGCACAGAACTGAGTTAAAGCACAGCATGGCTTTTGTACTGATGATGGCCCATGCTTGTCTAACTCAGACTGCAAGTGGAACTACATTGTGTCAGTCTACAAATGATCACACAGGTTCCCTCATGGAGACAGCCAGTTAGAGCAGTCCGATGCACAAAAAAGGACAAAGCTAATAATCACACAATAATAACTGAATTCTAGTACTCAAGCTTGCTCCTTGGCGCACTTTTCTACAGCAACAGGCATGCATCCACTGGTGCTGGATTTTTCCACCAGACACACTGAAATGAGACCAGGCCAAGAAGGACTTTGCCTTAGCCACTATACTCAAAATTATTGAGTGGGTCACACTGATGCATCAGAAAGTGCTTCAACACTAGCTAACCGGGGTCCTGTTAGCAGTGTCATGAGGGCAGATGGGAGTTCAGCATCTTCTAGTTAGAAACCTGAGGTCTGAGCAGGTTTCTTCTGCTAGCTTTAAACTCTCTACTCTTTTTACTGTATTTGGTTGTGTCAGAGCTGGTACCTTACAGGATTTGTACTGCATTTTTGGCTGCAACATGGGTATATCTGAAACAGAAAAGGAGGTAAAAACCACTGAGATCCCTTACTATGTCTGCAATTTATCTTGTATGAGTCCCCTTTTCCATGCACACACTTGAAAATATAGATAAGAAGAGGAAAATATCACTTTGTCATTTCAGCCAGGAGAGAAACTTTTCTGTGAAACTCATTGCTAGTGCTTTTCCTGACATGAATTTGTGTCACATTTGCTGACAAGAGATTTGCCAAAACTATGAGAAGTCCCATTTAGAAGAAATAGACTCACTCCATCTGAAGACTAACAAACATTGATTCCCAGCTTCATTAAAAATCATTCTCATCTTACAGAACTCTAGGAGTGAACATTGACTGGTTTAAATTTATATTAGAAGGACTGAAAGTTGTATTACGTTTCTGCATACTTTAAATTCCCTTCTCTCACATGGGAACTGCATCAATTTGTAAACTCTGTAGTTCTGTGGTGCTCAAAGAAACCCTTTTATTTAATAGCAAAACAAAGAAAACTTAACAAGCTGGTGTATATGAAAGACAAAGCGTTTTCTGGAAAGAAAAATCTCAGTATGTGTGGAGAAATCAAAAATGTTTAGAAGACATCCCTAAATTAATCAAGTTGCACAGAGTAAGCCCACAGATAGGGGGCTCTGCAGGACAGGAGATAGGAGGGCTTCATTTTCTAGCAGACTTTCATAAATCTAATACGATGTTTTTGCAGTCATGTCACAAGTACAGTAGACCTTGTCCCCCTGTTCAGATGATAAATGTTGATAAATGCCCTCCTTAATGCATTTATAGATTTTTTTTCTTTAAAATACAGAATAATTTACCTGTAGGTAGTGTGAATAAGACTACAGTTTAACTGATTATCAGAATAACTATACCACATAACCAACAATCCTTTCGTTACCATAGTTTTTAGCAGAAGCTAAAAAATGCTCAATCTGCTCACAATACCTTTTTTTCTTTTTTATTCACAAACTTTGCAACCTCTTGTACATGCAGTTCAACTGTTCTACGTTTCACAGTGTGATGTCATGAACCTTAATGATGCTTTGCAATGTAGCAGAGGATAATTGCAAATCTAGGACACTAAATGTTTAAAATCATTTTGCTTCTCAGACTGCAGCAAATACTCTTTAAACTTGTTCAGCTAAGGGTGGTATGGCATAATGAAGAAAAGGGCAACAGAGAGGATCTTCCTGTTTGGCTCTTACTAGGAAATCTCTTTCTCTAACATTCAGAGGGCTGAGTGTGCTGGCACTGAACCTCTCAGTGGCCACAACACACAGCAGCATCAAGCCTGTCTCATCTGACCACACACACTACAAGCATCCCGCTCAGTACCATCATTTTGCCTTGCAAGTCACCAGATACCTGAACTAGATTATTCCACAAATCCTTCACTCATTTCTGTGCCAGCAACCACTGCACCCCATTTTTATGACTTGCAACTGTCCTGTGTAATTTGTGACCCCCAAACGCATCACTTCATTATTCTCCACCGACAGTGTCAGTCTCCTGCCTTTCCTCTTTCCTCCTCTTATCCAGCATCACTGCACCTATCTTTCTGCAGCCATTCTAAAAACCTGACTTCTTCCTGCCAACTGAATGAACTACCTTTCTGATTATTCACAACTCCCCCAGCTCATTCCCCTTTGCCATAAAAATTTGGTATTGCCCTTGCCCAAACCTCTCGTAACATCTTAGTCTTTCTTACATAGTCAAAGCATTTTCATCTGCTGTCCCTTCACTGATGGCTATCTGCACATTTCCTATGCCTGCTTTTCCTCTGTGGCTCCCATCATGTCACATCGAATTCTTAAGACCAGGCTTCTTTGTCTTTTTTCATTAATATTTCCTCTCCAGCATTCCTTCCAGCCAGTGTTAAAGCTCTTTGTTAATCTGCCTGATGGGCATCTCCTTCCCTCTCTGTTCTCAAAACATAACAAATCTTATAAGCTCCATAGGATCAAGAAAGATTCAAAGTATCCAGCAGGGTTGCTTGAATACCTCATCAAGTGGGACCCTGCCACACACATACCTGAGATACAGCCTAATATTGCCTGTGGCTGTCAAACTCTCACTCATGTTATACACAAGCAGGGTTTCTGGGCAACAGACCAAGATTCCCCATCTGGATATCCTTCCCACTAGTACTGACTTATGATGAAGCAGCAAGAAAATTCTTCATTCCCTAACCCAAGCACTTGACACTGCCTTGCTTCTCCTGCTGAAGAAAAAACTGCACCAGAAAGGCACAGAAGGATTGGAGGAGAAATAAAAACTAGCTCAGATGGTGAAAAATCAGTCCATGATACAAATTCTTTTTTTTTTTTTTTGCAATCAATCTTAAAAAATAATCTACTGTATATTTTTTACTCATAATGTGCACTTAGACAAATCAGCTGTGTGGCAAATTTGTTTAAAAATATGTAATCTGATGTGGTACTCTCCGTGTAGAGGTGTGTGTGTCTCATAACATTCCATGGTAATTCTTCTGTTTTTATCTTAAAATCTGATTACTTTATCACATAGAGATTAATCCATCTTGTTTGCTTCCTGGTAATATCTTTCCTATTTATTTTTCTTTTAGGAAAAAATGTACTTTAAATAACACAAGTAAAACATCATATAAATAACACTACAAAAAGCACCCATTGGAAGAAGGGAAAAAACCCCACTCCAAAGCAAGAGAGACAAGCAATTGAAGAGTTAAACAGGAAAGAAAGCATTTAATATCTGTAATACTAAAAAGAACCAGGTCTACTTCACTACCTACAGCTTTGAGAGGACTGCTTATATATTACTCTATTCAGCAATTTATTTGTGAAATGGCTGTGTTGCAGTGTGGGGGAGTCATTTTAGTAAGAACTTAATGAGGTAGAAAGATTGCTTAATACATTCAAATAAATGTTAATTCGAAAGAAAAAAGACAAGAGAAAATCCATTTCCTGGTGAGAAGTTGTTGGCCACTTAGAGGCAGGAAACAGTTTAGGAGGGGCTGAATTTTGCTAGCAGTTTTCTTCCTAAAATGCACATGTTGCTGATGGCCCAGTGTGTTTGTAGAAACTTTTGACTGCCACATTACCTTTGTAGACAGATTTGTCCAGCCACCAATCTGTTGCCAGTTATTTGTTAGTGTCCTGGGTTCCGCAGTAGCGGTCATTTTTCTCCTTCTTAGTAGCTGGTTGTCGTGGTTTAAACACAGTCAGTCATAAATCATGCAGTCACTCTCTCACTCCCCCTCCTTTTTGCCCTCTCCCTGCTTCCGGAGAGGAGAATCAAAAGATTGCAACTCCCAGGGGCTGAGATAAGAACAGTTTAGTAACTAAGATATAACACAAAAAAGTTACTGCTACCACCAATAATAATGATAAAGGAAATAACAAGGGAAGAGAATACAATACCTCACCATCAGCCGAGTGATAACTCACCCCCCCAGCCTGACCAAGCACCGACTGATACCTTGTCCCCTAGCCCTTCCGAGTAACTCTCAGTTACATCCTGGGCATGATGTGATGTGGTATGGAATACTTCTTTGGTCAGTTTGGGTCAGGTGTCCTCTCTCTGCTTTCTCCCAGCTTCCCCTCCTCCCTGGCAGAGCATGAGGCTCACAAAGTCCTTGGTCAGACTAAACATTTGAGCAGTAACTAAAACCATCGGTGTTATCTGCTCTGTTCCCAGGCCAAAAGTCAAAACCACAGCGCTGCACCAGCTACTAAGAAGGAGAAAAATGACTGTTACTGCTAAACCCAGGACACTATTGCAGTGCTGTGTTTTTGACTTGCAGCCTGGGAACAGCGCTGATAACTCCGATGTTTTTAGCTGCTGCTCAGTAATGTTTACTCTGACCAAGTACGTTCTGAGTCTCATGCTCTGCCAGGGAGGAGGGGAAGCCAGGAGGAAGCAGAGACAGGACACCTGACCCAAACTGACCAAAGACGTATTCCATGCCACAGCACGTCATGCCCAGTATATAAACTGGGGGCAGTTACCCAGAAGGGCTAGTTCACTGCTCGGTTGGGTGGGGTATCGGTTGGCAGGTGGTGAGGTGCTGTATTTCTCTTCCCTTGTTATTTCCCTTATCATTATTATTATTGGTGGTAGCAGTAGCTTTTTTGTATTATACCTTAGTTTCTGGACTGTTCTTACCTCAACCCATGGGAGTTACATTCTTTCGATTTCCTTCCCATCCCTACAGAAGCTGGGGGAGGGGAAGGGTTGGAGTGAGAGCAAGACTGTGTGGCTCTGATTTACGGCTGGGCTTAAACCAAAACAGTCAGTCTAACCAGCATTACCTTGAAATATCCCCTTTTTGTTTCATGAAAAATCCAATTTCTCACCAATATAAAAATGGTGCTCCTTTAAAATCACTTCACATTTAAGCATTTTAAGCATTTAAGCCTATCCTTTTAAAGCATGACTTGAACAGCCAGCTACTGGTTTGGTGTGGTTTTTTTTTTTGTTTGGTTGTTTTTTTTTAGGGTTTTTTAGGGCTGCATTTCTGTTTTTATTGCAAACAGCTAGTGCACGGAGAATTCTGGTTAGGATTACATCTTCTAGTAAGACCTGCCCTGCTCCCTCTACAAATGTGACTCATCTCAAAATAAAGAGAAAAGAAGGAGTTGTTCAGATGCACATTAATTAAGCTTTGTTATCAGTCAAGCAGACTGTACTACCTGGAAAGTAGAAGCTGATTTGCAACTCATGATACAGTTCAACAGATATCAAATAACCATTCAGATGAGTTGATACACGCATTCACTGTAGTGTAAAGACCTCTCTCCTCTGACTTACCATGTATGTGACTTATATACTCTCAGGAATCAGCTTTATTATGTCTGCTTGCTGTATAACACAGGCAAGCACGGCTATGAAAAGCACTGTGAAAGTTTATTTCTGATTACATTTCTCTCTTCCCTATAGTTTTGGGTAATACAAAATTGATCTGAAGAGCAGATCGGGCAGCAGTGTTTGGGTAAGCAGTAGGAAGAAGAGGTGTGTACAATTTCTGTTTCTATTCTCTATTACACCTTTTTGACCTCATATGAGAAGACTCAGATTAGTTGTTAATTAAAGAAGTTTCCTAAGAAACACTAATGGTAAAAATAGTAGTGAACTATTTCTCATTTCTGGCTGCTCCAAACTGGCACATCAGAACCGCTATAACTCATCTGTGTCAAAGGTCATACAAGCCTACCTGTCACTGACATCTTCCAACCTTCACTTTGACCACGCAAGAGACAAAATCACCTTGTTTTTAACTCTGTAAGAAAAGATGACATGACAAAATTGGAACAATTGGATTAAAAGGTAACACTGCACCCATATCAATAGATTTGAGACTTGGGCATTCTTTGGGAGACTTGTGCAAGTCAAGTCAGTAATTCGTGTTAGCATCTCATCTCTGAATTGCTGACCCTGGTTTGAATCAATGTTTTGAGAAAAATGATTCACTCCTTAGTTTCAATCTGATTCTTTGGCTTAGAAAATAACTGCTTTAAACAGGAGACTTTATACTTGTCTGAGTAAATTTTGTTCCAATTTTTATTTTGGCCACAAGTCAAAGATAACAGCTGTACACTTGTGGGTTCACTGAACCTTATGTGCTTGTTGGCTGCATCAGAAACTAGAGGGAACAACCAATAATTAGAACATTTCAGGTCATCTTGAGAAGAACAGAGTTTCCCCATGTTTGGAAAGGCCATGTGATCTCAATTTTTGGATGTTCCCAAATGTGGAACTGTCAACCACAGACCACAGAGATGCATAAGCAAATAAAATAGACATTATTGTTGTTAGACCAAAAAAAAACAACACAAGGACCTACATCTGATGATGAAGGTTGTGCAGAGTTTTTCAACTACCTATACTAATTTTAACTTTTAACTCTCTTTGTTTATAGAAGACCTAAGAAATACCAGCAGAACTCATTTACGTATTCTTTGCACATAGGCAGCTTTGGTCATAATGATTTGCAGCACAGCACTGAAAGCCTTAGTTTCTTTTTCCTTTTCTTTTCTAAGTTAAATCAATACCAGTTTACATAAATATATGTTCCTGTTTTCCAGTTGTTCCTGCAACAGCATTTATGTCTATCCCCTGTCAAGAAAAACAACAGTAAATGTAGTAGGATTAAAGCAGAAAGAAGATGATTCAGATTAAATGGCTTTAGGTGTGTGCAGATTTTTTTTCTTTCTGTTGGAAGTGTAAATATTTTTCAGCATTTTGAGATTATTATAAAGAAAAATAAAAGAAACCAGTCTTTGGAAAAACTTAACTGACTAAACTGTGGTTTTCTTGTTACTAACAGCACAGACCCCTCCTAATATAGAAAGGAATGAAAACCTTTTTTATGTCATGTCTTTAAATCCCCAGGTTTCCTAAAGTTGTTTGTAGAAGTTATATCTAGTAGTTCATGCTGTAGACAGGTAATTTATTTGACAATATTGGAAAATTTATGGATATTAGAGTATATGTATATCTGAAGGACTGAATAAGAAGTGAATTCTTGTAAGGCTATTACAGCTATCCTTTTATAACTACAAAATATGCCCTGGGAGCTGTCAGTTACAATTGGTAAACATTAGAGAAAGGGAATTGCTTGAACACCACTTGATACAACCAAATGATGGTGCCACTGAAATGGAAACCCATTCTACCCTGCTATTAATGTATAGCGTGGGTTCAAATGCCAGGGTGAGGATCTGCAAAATGCAGATTCCTGTGAATTCCTTATTCTCCATGAATTTTCCCAGTAGATATGAGGTTGAGGTTATGACCAGAAAACATGGAGATCCTCTCACACTCATATTTGTGTGTTCAGCTAAGAAAAGGAACACTAAAATTCAAATGCTTGTTCTAGGTGATCCAGTTCAGCAACTGAAATTTCAGTCTCTGTCTTCCCAGATGAATGTCTTCACCTACTAGGCTACTAAGCAGCTGAGGAAATTTGAGGGTTTTCTAGTATCTCTTGTTGGAGCTGCTACTAGCTGTATAAATAAATATCTTTCAGAACAGGTATCTGATCTTTCATCTCCCGTACCCAAAAGCAATGCTAAAACTTGTCTCTTTCATTCTCTCTCAATGCATTATTAATACAAAGCAGAACACCTCCAAGAGGAAAGATACATCCAGAGTAGTTGAAATGTGTGACAATCAGGTCACTGATTTAAAAATGGAAAGTCTGCGGATTAAATCCTTCAGAATCAAACAAAGCAGCAGCTTCATACTGATCTCCCACCTCATCCTCAAGAGATCAGCGTTATGAGCTGTTCTGGTGGATAAAGGTCTTTTCTGTTTTGGTCATACAATTTACTACTCTTCAAACTAACATTTTTTAAATTATTACCTGCAAATTACTTTTTCCATTGAATATAATTTCCTGCTAGAAAAAGTCCTGTCCAGTTCTATTTGTGGCAACTATAACCTTACTGGTTTATGTTTTAAACAGACTACCACTGTGCTGACAAATTATACCTGCACTGCACATAAGTGCAGAGTTAAGTCCATTGTTTACAAGATGCTGCTAAAATGCACTGCTGAGGGTATTGGATATGCATTTTGCTCTCGTGTTATTCCACAAATGCTTTCTGTATTTCTTTGTGTTCCTATAGATAATACTTGAAACTGCCTTTGAGTATACACTTGTGGTATAATACGCAGTTGCTCTAGTCTTTAAGAAACCTGAGTTCATGAAGGCCCTGAAAATGCTGTAAAATACATGGAACTGTGATAACAGTTCCCTGAAAGGCATACTCACAGTCTGCCTTTGGGGCAGTTAACTCTCAGATTAACACTTGAAAGACACTGACCATCTCCTGGTGCCTTTTTGTGGGACAAGTCTCCAACACAGTGAAGAACTGACCTCGTGGTCTAGAGAAAGCTTGAGCAATGCAATTCTTCCTAATGCTTCTGAGGTGAGCTTTCATCTTCTCTGCTGGTTTGTTTTTCAACCAATTGAAAATGAAAACTATTCCTTAAGGTGCCAGGGGAAGAGAGAAAGAAGAATGAATAGGAATAGGAACAGGCAAAATAAGAAATAAATACACCTAAGGCAGCCATTTCCATCTAGAAGCATTAGCCTGCACTGTCCACCTTTTAAACAGCAGTTTCTAGCTGCCTGCTTGTCTACAAATCCTTGATAAGAGGATGGGAAAATTAGTTTTGCAGAAGTCTGTCAGTCTTTCAATAATATTTATGCCTAAGGCTACAGCTATTTTGAAAGCCCACTTAAACAACAAGGAAGGGGGACAGTTGTTCATTAACCTTTGTACAGAGCAGAATGAGGAGAACATGAGATTTATGGGAATTAATTTTATACGTTGAGACAGGTCTAAAAAGTTCAACCTATGTAATTAAATTTGATATTGAGATTGCTGAAGAAAAGATATACAACAAGATGCCATCAGGATATAAGGCTAATTTTTATCAGATCCTGGAGTCTGTCTGAAGACAGTTCTTTACTACTTGTGCCAGCAGCCTGTTAGTAAAGCAAGAGAAAGATTACTGCTGTGCTGGAGATACAACAGGTCTGCTGAGATGCTATTGACTGGCACTCACAATGCAACAATTAAAAATACTGGAATAGATGTGAAGATTAACTTGAACTTGCTATACAGCAAGTTAGAATCACCTTTAATTCCATCTAGATCAACATTATAAGACACTGCTTATTAGCTGAGCCTCATGTCTAGTCATACACAGCCTTTATCTATCCAAAGAGGATGCATGCACTGACCAATGAAACATTAAAAAGCTATAGCTCCCCCAGTTGCTGGAGGTAATTTCTATTAGAAACACTGTGCAAACATAGTTAATCTGTGAATTCATACTTTAATCAGGAAAGCGATGTTATTCCCCAGTCCATCTCTTCTTCATCTCTTCTTCAGTTTTGTTGGGTCTATTTTGTTTTGTTTTTTTTCTGAGTGTTGCCTCCTTTCCCAGGTTTGCAATGTCTATAGAACATTTGTGGAGCTTTAACATTTTGTTATAATTAAGGGAATTTATTTTTCTTACAAAATGTTGAGATGTGTCTATGACTTCTAAATCTGCTGGAACGGGTAGCTGAAATATGGGTCTCACGAAGTTAGCATGCAAACTGCCATGAAGAGGACTATGCTTCCATCTAGGGAGAGTGGACCAAAAGGGCAAGGTTCTGTATTACCAAAACAGAATATACTTCATCAGTGAAGTATATCTATTTATATTTTCTTATGATCAGTAAGATGTCATCTAGAACACAGTAAATTATTCTGGTCATTTCTAATCAAGAAAAACATCAGCTCATTTAGACATCAGTTGTTAGGATAAGGGCTGAAAACGCAAATCCTCTCAGTGAAGGCTGAATGTCATTACCTCAGCAAGATGAAAGCTATGAGTCAAGGTCACCTGCTTCCAAAAGTGCATTGCAAAAAATGTGAAGGAAATATTATTTAAATTGAAGGATGAGGCTGGCATGAAAACTAGCTGTGCAAACATAATTAAGCTGTGAATTAGGCAAGGGTTTCTAACCTTTACAGAAATGAGGTTTTGAACAGCCATCCAAAAGTAGTAATGAGATGAGAACCCAAGTCTTTAATATGGAACTTGGTAAATTTATAAAGTCATGTGTGTGGTTGCTAGCAGGAGAAGTCTTGATTTATAACCTAGGAGATTCTTTTCAGACCTGTGTAAAATACTAGCATCTCATGGCTATAAAAATGTGCCCCTGAAGGACAGATTTCCTGGGGTTTCAATATTTTTGTACATTTATGTGTATATTTATCAAATCAGGAAGTGGAACAAACTTAATAGTCTGGTAGGTATCTAAAAAAAGTACAGCAGTTCCGAAACTGGTATTTTTATGGCAATATAATAAAAAAACCCTAAGATGCAGGTTGCATGATTGTTTTACGAACACTAAAACTCATTTCATTCTTCAGCCACCAAGGAAACATTCTGTGCAATAAAGGTGCTACTCCAGTTCAAATCTACTGTATGTTCCTTCTTATCACGCTTGGGTTTATGTAATGAATTTTAAACTTGTTGCTTGGTTTTGATCAATTAAAGGTTTAGTGCAAGGCTTTTTTTTTAGTCAAATGACAAACCCCTGAAAAGCAGAAAGGCTTCCTTTCAGTGTGATCTTACTAATGAAGGCTCATTAGACTGTGGAAAATAGAAGTCATAGGAGCAGGCACTTGGTTTCGCAAAATTGGAGACTGATCAACTCATGGAGAATTCCAGAATTCAGCTCCTTATGCCTCAGGTTCTCAAAATCAGGGATGCAACGATGCTCTGTGGCTTGCTAAGGGACACAGAGACAAATATACTCTCCATGGGCCCATCCTGCCACTCCAGCCAGGAGCAGGGCAGCCAGAGCACCAGGGAAGCCCCAGCCCCAGGCAATGGGCATGTCCCTACGGACAGGGACAGGGACAGGCTGAGTCTGGGCGGGAACATTGCTGGGGTTCATGGCTGGGCAGGGCAGGGCTGCGGGGAGCTGGAGACCAACTCTACTGCTCTACTGCAGCATCCCTGGGGCAGGGGTTGATGGCCCTGGGGCCTGAAGTAGGGTCCTGGGCTTTGGGCAGGATAGAGGAAACCAGAGTGTGGGCAGGGACAGACAGGCAGGCCTCCAGGATCCCAGCATTGTGTCATTCCCCACACTCAACTGAATGCAAATGAATGAAGGGAAAAACAGAAATCTATGGCTTAAATTCTTTTTGTTCATTGGTACGAGTGACCAAATTGCTGGAAGAATCTTTCTTTTTTCCTCTTTTCTTTACATACAGCAGCAGTGACTGCCAGTCTGGTGTTGTATTTGTCCTTTCTTTTCTCCTAGCTTCCAGTTCCATCTCTATGCCCTCTTTGGGAATTGTATATTATACATTACTTTCATGGTCTGGACTGCTAGGACCCTCCCAGTCACATAAAAAAAAAAATAGATTATCCTAATCAGCAGAAGACCAATGCTTGCTTAGCTTGAACAAGACAGGTATTTCCTATTTGTTCACTGTAGGAAAAGAAGAATCTCATCAGTGTCTCCTCTCCAATTGCAAAATACTCCTTTCTAAAATTCCACAATTTTTTATTCAAAAGAGATCTTCAGAAACCTGTGATAAAAACTTCTCCACACTTCAGCAGGGATTCTCTTATGAGCACTGATTTGTTTACCTGCTCCTCCTGTATTGTCAGATTCCCCATCCTGTCTTCATATCCAGGGCATTAAGCAGAAGCTCACATTTAATGGATTTTGACAGGCCTCAGTAGCTGGTACCTCCTACAGTGACAGCCCCAGAGACAAACACAAGGCTATGACTAGGTTTAACATCCCTGTGTTTAATCACTAGAGCTCAAACGTTTCCTCTGCCTACTTGACATGAAACCACTTGTATGATAAATAAAATGCTTAGTTAAAAATGGAAAAGAAAAATACAAATAACTTTCACATTTACAAATAACTTTCACATTTACAAATGCTTTCACATTTATATCCTATACATTTTACTTGTTCATCACATAGGAAATCTTTCTTCTACACCTTGCTTGAACTTTGGCATTGCTCACTTCTAGATTCAAAGAAAACAGCCAAGCATAGCAGTGTAACAGGAGTAAAGTAAACTTTTCAGAGATTCTTTATGCAGAAGACTTTGAAAAGCAACCATAAAACAAAAACTTTAGAATTAATTTCATTTTTTTAGGATCTTCCTTGAGGAAGAGCCTATTTGTCTGCCATTGTCAAGAGCCTGTGCCAACCAGTGACATTGGTCAGTAGGTCAGGAACTGGCACACTACATTATCTCTTGACAGAGCAGAGGCATAAATGTCAAAGAGCTGAGCAAGACGAACTGTAACTCACTAAAGCTGATTTCCAAAAAAGACGAACACTATGGGCATTTCATTTCTTTACCTAAAAAAGATATCTCCTACTCATTCTGCTCATTCAGGATGTAACCTCAAAATATGACATTTACTTTTACATGGTGTCTTTCAGTGTCACCACTGAACTTCTCTCTTAACCTTAAGTTAGCAATAAAAGTTATGTCTTTTGAAAGAGATTAAAAATCCTACTACTAGAATTCATGTTTTCCAGTTGTTTAAAATGCATTATTTAACACTAATGCTCTTCTGGAAGTGTGATGTAGTAGCAAAAAAACCCCATAGATCTAGATATATATGATAGCTGGAAAAAACTATTTATAAGTCTGGCACTTTTATGAAGCCATAGACACCTATTTTGGCAATTACAATGTCCAGAGAAAAAAAATGAACATTTTTTTTTATAAGCGAGAACAGAATTAAATTCACCCAGACTGGGAACTGCATAGTAAAAGAAATCAGTGCAGCCACTCAAGCAGTATCATGATTCTTCACAGATTTTATTAATATATTTGTCTTCAGCATAATGCTTTTTCTACTGCTCAGGTAAAAATTAAATTTTCAAGCAAGTTACAGCACTATTTAAAAAGAGAAAGGGAGATATGCAAAGTTTCAGGAGTAAAAAGTCCACCTACAAGTACAAGCCTTCTGCAGATCATTAATAAAAGTAATAGTTGTTAATACATGATTGCCTCATTATAATGGTGACATTCCAATTAATTGTTTCAGCACCTTTTAAATTGAACAAATTTCCTTTTGACATTTTTTACTGTGCCCTTCATAGTCTCTTGTAAAAGAGAAAAGCCACTGATCTTCTTGAAAAGCAAACGAGTAGGAACTTTGCAGTCCTATTTTTTCAAGCAAGTTAGTGGATTTCCTCTTTTAGAAGAAATTGTAAGCAGCATAAATCATGTTTTTCACTCAACTAAGATCAGCAATGTATTTTTCAGGATATGAATACATTCCAGATTTCTGCACTTCCCTTATCATGTGCAGTTCTTGAAGTATCTGTCAGCTAGAGGAAAACCATAAGCTATGGAGTGTGCATCAGAGCCATATCATTAAAGGGCTGGATTCTTTTAAACCTATGCAATATGATCTCCTGTTACTTTTCAGCTGGGATTGGAACATAGCTGACAAATAAAACAATAATTAAGTATCATAAAATTCAAGAAACAACAATTTATTTGCCTTCCAGTTTCAGTCCATTGCTTACATATTTGTATGTGCAGGAAACTAAAATACACTAAAACACAGGGAATGCTTTGAAGTTTCTTGAACATGAATTTCTTTACACCATCCCCCTTGGCAGACAATGCAAATAAATATTTAAGTTGTTGATGTGCGATATTAACAGCCCACTTCAACATCTATTTATTTACACAGTAACCAAATGTACATTTGGCATTGCTTTCATTAAGAGCCATGATTAAAGAAAGATGTAAGTTTGAAATTTGGTCCAGATTTACTAGATAGCTAATGTGCAAAATGAAGAGCGTTCTGATGGCAGCAGCAGTATACACACCTTGCTACAGAGGATGACTACATTAATAATTTTTGATAGTATAATAAATTAGAGTATAGCTCAATTTCTCCACAAAGGATGAAACTTAACATATCTAGTTCTCTTCTGCCATATTATTCCTCTTTCTTTTATTCCTCATCTTAACCAAATCTTTTCCTCCACTCCTCTTATGATGTTAGAAGTGATCAACTAAAAAAGTATTTTTCAGAGCAGTAGTTTCATGTAGGACCAGTGGCAAGACCTGACCAAGCTGCAGGATCACATGTCCCTTCACTGGAGCTCTCTGATCCAAGACACAGCTTTTTCATCTACCCTGAGTACATTCATACAAGTCTTTCTTTGTTAAAATATTATTTTTCAGATTGCAATGATAAGCATGTGTAAAATAGGAAATATTGGATTCAGTCCCCTTGTTCACATAAGTAAATGACCACTGATTATTTTTCATGATCACTGGTTATTTTTCACTGAACCCCCTAGCCCTTTCAACTTTAAAGGTAGATAATGCTCAGAGTGAGCAGATGTTAGTTTTTGATTCTTTTATCCTTAGTATTTGATGTGTGGCCTCAGGCCTTGTTTGCTGCACACTATTCAAATGTCATTCTCATGATTGAATTATTACTTTTTGCATGGGTATTCCCTATGGCATATATTATTATATCTGAATACTTCAGAAATGAGCAGATACCCATCCTCCACTTTACCTCTGCAAGCTCTTTATATAGCTGAACCACTAACAACCTTCTCAATTTTAATATCTTCATCAATGACTTGGGCAATGGGAAAGAAAGCATCTTCATTATGTTCTCAGATGACACTTGACAAGGTGAAACAGTTGATATGCTGGAAGTAAGGGCTGTAATACCTGCACAGCCTGGAGGAATGAGCAAAAAGGAACATGAAGAAACAGCAAAGGCAAATTAAAAGTCCTTCACTTGGGATGGAATAAGCCCATATAGTATAGGCTGGGCGTGAGTGGACAGGCAACAGTTATGCAGAACAGCACTAGTTAAGGAGGCATAATCCTTTTGAGCAAATGGAACATAAATCAGCAGCAAGGTCTCCTGGTGATGGAGACTAACCACATACTAGGATGCATTAACAAGAGGATAGCCAGCAAATCAAGAGAAGTGATTATCTCCTTTTACTACACCCTTCTGAGGTTTGTAGCTCTATGTTGAGCTTGGAGATCTCCAGTACAAAAGACGCATTGACAAACTGGAAAAGATCCAGTCCAGAATTACTAAGATGTTTGTCTAGGTCATCTAGTCACTATCTGTGTAAAACACTTCATATACAAAAGGAGCTACAGGAAGCTATGCTTGCTTAGCCTGGAGAAGTGAAGGGTAAGTATGAATCCAATTCCAACTTTCAACTTGTAAAAGGGCACCTATGGAAAGGACTCTTCCCAGAAGTGCATGGCAAGGACGACAAGCAATAGTCACAGGCTGTGGCAAGGAAAGCTCCAGCTGGGTAAAATTTTTTCACACTGAGGTCTGTTGAGCACTGGAAAAGCTGTTGGTAACTCTCTCCTGGAAGATTCTCAAAACTGAGCTGGACAAAGGCCCAGGTGACCTGACCTCTTTTTGAAGTTAACCCTGCTTTGAACAGGAATGTAGACTAGATGATCTTCTGAGTCTCCTTCCAATCTGAATTATTTTGATTCTGTGATTTCTAAACCATTTTCTATCACTACTGCATAAAAAGGAATGTCAGTGTGTTCATTAGGGAGAGAAAAAGGATTTTTATCAGAATTTTCAGAAAATGATGAGGGAGGGTATGACATTTACAAAATAGGTCTATATTAAAATTCAGGTTTTTTGAGTAACTTTAATTTGGAGAAGAGCTGCTACCTCTGATGAGACAAACAGGTTATTAGCAAGTTGTCCAAAAATTATTTTGTTTCTTTCTGTTACAGATAATTTCTCACTAGTTGAATTTTATTTGTGTCAGTCTCAGTCATCTGTTCTCAGAAGTTCACGAGTTGATAAAACATTTATAAGGGTTGTGCCAGAAAGATTTTTATTAATGCCATCAATATTCAGAGAGCAATCAGTGCAGAAGTCTAAATAGTAATAAATTACTTGTTGAAGGTACGAAAGGCATGCTTTCATTAGCACAGTCAATCTTTCAGTCTGGTCTTTTAAAGTCAAGCAACAATCAAGTAAGATTCACTTTCTAAGATCCTCAACAAAGGAAAGTGCGAAGTCCTTCAGACAGGCCAGTGAGAATCAGGAGTAGAACCTAGATCCATGTACCATGATCCGGGCAAGCTGAGAGCAGAATATGGAAAATCCAAACCAACTGGGCAAGATCTTGCTGTAGTCAAAAGTCTGTTGACAATCAGCTGTAAGGTCTTAATAGAACATTCAAGAGACAGAAAGAGCTAGCAGGATGAGGAAACACAGCTTCTACTGAATGGCTTTGTCAGACAACATCAAACAGCTGATAGAAGGGTTCCACTAGGCAAGTTCACAAGCCCATCTGGAGTCTGCTTGAGCTTGACTGCTAAGGCAAAGCCTTCCACTGTGAAAGCCAGCGGTTGGAACAGTTTCTTTTGAGTTCAAGAGCAATGTAATGTATGTCCAGATGAACCAAGGCACCATAACGTTCAAAAGGAATAAATTCAGCTTTGCATTTATTGCAGTCAGTAGCTGCAGTCTCTCCAAAGAAAAAATGAAACCCATCTACAAACTGAGCTCATCCATGCAATATCCTGTTTCCTTTCTACCTTCATTGTCCTAATTTGCCACTTCAACCTAATTCACTGCATTTACTAAATTTGAAGAACATCTCAACAAACATCTATGCAGAAACTCAGTTTGTATTTCTTGTGGCTGTAGTAATGGATAATACTCTACTAGACAAACAGAAAAGTGGATCTATAATATCCAGATTTTATAATGCATTTATGAATTATAGGAATGCATAAGATTTGCCTTCTTCATAATGGAAAGGCAAATTTGTTCCCCAAGTTATATGTGTTACTCGGTATATTCTGAAAACATAAAAAGAAAAATCACAAGGGAATTGGAAAAGCCCTGAAGTTTCTCCTGCTGGCATATTTTTTAAATCACTTTTGAATTTCCCTAGCTTCAAAAAGACAGTCCAAACTGGCCTTCTATTCTGCTGAGTAACTAGACATATTAGCCTTCACAATTTGACCTTTTATCTCCAGAGACCTGTTTCATTGAATCATAGAATCATAGAATCGTTAGGGTTGGAAAGGACCTTAAGATCATCTAGTTCCAACACCCCTGCTGTGGGCAGGGACACCTTACGCTAAATCATATCACCCAAGGCCTCATCCAACCTGGTCTTGAACACTGCCAGGGATGGAGCATTCACAACCTCCCTGGGCAACCTATTCCAGTGCCTCACCACCCTAACAGGAAAGAATTTCCTTCTTATATCCAACCTAAACTTCCCCTGTTTAAGTTTTAACCCGTTACCCCTTGTCCTGTCACTACAGTCTCTAATGAAGAGTCCCTCCCCAGCATCCCTATAGCTCCCTTTCAGATACTGGAAGGGTGCTATGAGGTCTCCACACAGCCTTCTCTTCTCCAGGCTGAACAGCCCCAACTTCCTCAGCCTGTCTTCATACGGGAGGTGCTCCAGTCCCCTGATCATCCTCATGCCCTCCTCTGGACTTGTTCCAACAGTTCCATGTCCTTTTGATGTTGAGGACACTAGAACTGCACACAATACTCCAGGTGAGGTCTCACAAGAGCAGAGTAAAGGGGCAGGATCACCTCCTTGACCTGCTGGTCATGGTCCTTTTGATGCAGCCCAGGATACGGTTGTCTTTCTGGGCTGCAAGCGCACGCTGCCGGCTCATGTTCATTTTCTCATCAAAAAAGATGATACTTCTTGCAAATATAAAGATGTTAATAGAAATCTTCAAAGAGTTCACAAATTTCTTTTGTTGTATATTTCATAATTTCAATACAGTTCCTAATTGCTAAAATTGATCTTTTTTTTCCCCCTTTCCCTGTGTGAGGCTGTAAGCTAGCAGCATATGTGCTTTATTGCTTCTTTCGAGAAAGTGTTGCTTTAGCCATTGAAAGTCTGCCAGGTTCTGCCCACAATCCCCTGAGATTAGAATTTAAATATCCTCAAAAAGTAGCTCAATTTGTAATTCTCAAAGCTGCTGTTTAAACAGGATTTTTCTAATTTTAGATCTCCCTCTGAAGTTTATGACCAGCAGCTCCTTTCTCTCCTCCCTTTCTTCAATCCACCCCAAAGCTGTATTAGCAACTTTCATTAATGCAGTTTCAGATGTTTTCCAGGCAATATCTGATGTTCCACAACATACAGTTTCTGAATTCTCCCTCTGTTTCCTCTCTCACAGAGTATCCTGCCTCATTAAGGTGCTGTTTCTTCTGCAGAGGGGAAGTTTTCAGTGCCATCCTGCCAGGTAATCAAGACAGCAAGCGGATTCAAGGGGAGACTTCAAGTGGAAGAGTAATCCACTGAGAGCCCTGAAGCCTTTGGCTGCTGCAGGGGATACACAAACCTTTGGTCTGCTGTAGTATGATGGCTTTTAGGATCACATCAAATTAAAGTCCCACATATTCGAAGTGTTTTATGCGGAATACCATCAAAGGATGAAGAGTTCCATTGAATTTAGAAGGCTGGGGGGAGTTCAGGTTTCACCTTTGAAGATCGCATAAGGAGCTGAACCACAGTGATATCAGAACAAGTGTTTAATCATGGTATATGTGAAAAGCAGAATGGTCCTTCACATAGGGTAGGATGTGCATCTTCCATACTTTCTTTTCCTTATGGAAAAATAAGAGAAAATGTATGGGTTTAAGTTTTAACCCTCAGCGATATCTGGAAGCAAAGGCACAGATGCTGAAGGCATGCTTAGAGGAGTGCTGGGTGTGACAGCAACTGCTGCCTGCGTCACTGTGGCTGGAGACATCCCATGGGGACCTGCAGCCATCTTGTTTCTCCCCACCACAGTCATCCCTGGGCTGGGGGGAGAACCCTGGACAGGGAAACAAAAGCTGGTCCTGTCTGGCCTTTTCCCACTGGCAACCTGCAGCTCTGAGGAGAGAGGCTGAAGGACAAGGAGCTCTAGGGGCTGAGGGATGCTGAAGTGTAGTGATCTGAGGTGGATGGTGGTGCCCCATGTGAGAGGCTTGCCTGTCACAGTGAGTGACTGTCTGCAATTGGCTTAGTATGTCATCACAGTTTGTTAGGTAGACTTGGGTCACCTTCTTTAGGAAAACCCTCTATGGCAGGGCATGTATACTAAGAGGCCAAGATGGCTGATGCTGTCAGTGTTTGGGCTACCTGGGCAGTTCTCTACTCATGGTTGTGGGTCTAGGTGGGCTCAAGCTTCAGCTGTTCCACCATGTGGTGGAGCTCTGAGGAGAGTCACTGAGAGGGGCTTATGCTGCAGCAGGCACTTGAATGAAAGCAAGGGCAACCAGGCAACACAGCAAAAATTCAGTCCTTAAGGCCATCAGCATTTAGGGGTTTGTTACTGATAGTTTTTTTTCTAGCTTCTCAGAGTCTGGTGAACTGGTGTTGTATGCTGATGAGCTGTTTCTTTCCTTTCACATGACGCAGTACTCTTGCCTTTGTCACAGACTGCCGAAAGCACTAGACTGACGACACCACCAAGTCACATTTGTCAATACTACCTTTAGGAGGGATTAATTTAAGCTTCGTCGTATCACTAAATCTCCTTCTATCACATCTCAATTTAGCTATAATTGATCTCTTCTGTCTCTAAAGAGCATGTTGTAGAATAATTTATATTACATCTGTGTTAAACTATACACCTCTTTTAGCCCTAACATCACTCCTCCCAAGTAGTCAAAATGTTTGTGTTGACTTAGCTGGAACAGACATTGGAAATCCTGCATTTCTGTCCAGCTATGGGACCTCTGTTTACCTACAAAGGCCTCAGTCCTAGCATAAAACAAAACAGTGATTTGTCACATAATCAGGAAAGGAAGATAAATAACACCCCCCATCATCCTGCTGTATTAACTTCATGACTGCAGTGGGTCAAAGTCTCTAGAGGTGTTTTTTTTTTGTGCAACTCTACTAAGAGCAATAGAGGTATTCCTATTTGCACCAAGCTACATATTACATCTATCAAGTTCTCTCTTAGCATGTACACACAGCTGAATTTATATAACATGGCTAAGAGAGCAAGCATTTTATCCAACAGAGTTATCTTCAACACTAGTCCCTAGTCAAGCATACTGTGTCAGCAGCACTGCAAATTAAAAAGACACATAATATATAGGAGGAGACCTGAGACCTGGAGTTCCTGAAACAAGCTCCATTTCACTGTACAGTTGTACATATAACAGCAGCTGTAAATTGTCTGAACTACAGACATAGAGTTAGAAAGGTAAAGAATATTTCATAAATGTCTTCAATATTATCCAGTGCTGGGCCACTAGACCACCAATGATAAATATAACAGTGGTAAATCATGCAACACTTCCTGAAGACTTATTATAAAGCTGCTGCCAACCTTCAGTTCAAAGCAAAATATAATCCTGCACATTGCGTTAATGTTTTGTTTGGTATCAGGTCCACTTTCAGGGTGTACCCCTTGGCCAGAACTTTTCTCTCATTTCCAAAACCAGCAAACGTGCAAAGTTATCTTCTGAAACTAGCATTTATGTCACTGAAAATGCATTTGTAAACATCACTACTGAGGCAACTGTGCTTTGAAGGTTTTATTGCAATCTAGATTATATTACCTGCAAACTCAGGTAACATACTACTTGCACTGAAACTTGTAAGGATGCTTACTTTTCTGAAAATGAAGTGGGATGGTAGGGAAACCTTCTAAAAAAAAAAATGTGGGGAATGAATACATTGAACCCAGAGGATTTAACTTGTGGCTGCATAAAGAGCAAATATACTGGTTTAAAAGATTCAATAGAATTTGCCTTTTTAAGCGTACTACATTTTAAAACTCGTTGAATAGTTCATGCAAGTACAAACAGAACTATTAACCCAGTATCTGTAAATACTAACTTCTTGTCCCCTAAGGAAAATAAAAGTTTACATTTTCTTTTTATTCACAAGGATGGACAATGATCCCAGGCAGAATCTTACTGTTTTAACATAGCTGGTTAAGAGTCTGATAAACTTTGGGGTGTTTTAAAGCGCTCACATTTTAGTTTTATGTCAATTCCTTAAAATTTATTTCTGTGGTGCTCTTGTGAACTACCATTTTTCATCTTGTTCTTACTAGTGCTGGCAGTCCTGTAAAAAGCCATATTTTGGATTCAGTCAATCTCTAGCACTGCTTTGGAAAGTAACTTTTAATGATAGAACGTTTCCGTTAATCTACTTTATCTCCAAACTTTTATTGTCTTTCTTGCTTACTTTTTTATTATTCTTTTTCTGTCAGGAAGAAATATGATCAAAATCGCATTAGGCTTAGTCCTAAAAGATTTTGAACACCTATCATTTTAATCTGGCAGGAGCTGACAATGCTTGGCACCGTTTATCATGCCCATCAAAGAATAGACAGAGAGGTTTGGCAGAGCAGTTGATTGAGTTCCCTTTTGTTAATGAAAACAATGCTGCCAACAATCCATTAAAAACACCCAATTTCTTTTTAATATTCCTGGAGTAATAAGAATAAAGCCAGAGGGAAAGCTGAAATTGGAAGAACTGTTTTAGACCTCACTTTTCTCATCTGTGTTTAGGCCTATATGGCGCTGTGTCCTCCCGATAATTTTTTATTCTGATCTCTGTGGCATAAGGTAAAAGGAGGAATGGAAATGCCCTAGAAACTTGCTTTTGACATGCAAAAGCAGCTGCGACAATTCCCCGGTCTTTAAGCATGTAACCCCTATTTAAATAGTTTTATTTTAATTTTTTGTTCTTACTGAAAATCAATCCTGGGTGTCCAGGTTTATCTACCACCCAAGTTTTCAAAAATTACATGTTAATATTAAAAAAAATAATTAAATGTGAATTTTAAATGTACGTTACAAAAATTAAAGAATGCATTTAGATTTTTGTTGGTATGATGTACTGATTTTTGATTCATCATGATAGTTCATTTGTATTTTTATGGGGGTTCTGTCGCCACAAAGAATGTAACTTTTTTTTTTTCACATTAAAAATATTATTACTGTACATGAAACCTGATAAGATAAGGTCTGGATCTGAACTTTGGAGAAAAAGTACATACCTAGAAATTAACTTGTTGATTCACTGGCTCTCCATTCTCATCACGGAATTTTAGCAAAAATAGGAGGAGCAGCAATAACTTGTTTCTCCATTTACCCATGATATATTTCTTAAATTTAATCCCAAAAGAAATAGCATACGTATTATTTGATTTACTTCAGTGTTTACCTTTTGACACAAAGAAACCTTATTAAAGGTGTAACATGTAAGCTACAGAATAGCCTGAGGTATGTCAGTCCATTTTAAAAGAAAATTGTATGTACAGATGCAACTCTTTATCCCATTTTCTCTCAGCATTTCCATCGTATGAATACTAAAATACACAGAGATGTTCTTTTGCCCTGTCATTCTCTCTCTGATAGTGTTTCTTGGGGTCATAATACAATCTTTCCATCTGTGATGGGTACCCAAATGTAATCTGCAGCTGAATTTAACATTTGCTAAGTAGATAACTTTGAACTCTGCTGACCTGATGAACAATACTCAACAAAACTTCCAGATCCTCTCCTTTAGTTTTTAGTCTTTGAATCTTTGCAATTTGGATAATAATTGCACAAAATAGAGATAAATCAGGGGTTTTATTAGCATAAACAAAAGCTATGTAAATTATTCATGGAGATTTACCATGTTCAGTTGCCAAAGCCTCACTCTTGGTGCGTTGAAATGTTTTCTTTTATAGCAATAATTTTAGTTAGATATCAATGCAAATGGATCTATGCTAAATTAAGGCTTTCTTCTCAAATACATACTGCAAACAAGCAGCACACACCCTATCCTCTTACTCTGCAGAATACTTATTTGAAAACATAGCTAAAGCAGATAAATCAACTCAGATATTAATTTATTCATTAAATATCACATATGTCCACGTATGCTTCTTATTTGGGTAACAAAGCATAAAACAACTAAGGCACTATAAAAATAACACAATAACAGCATATTGCAAGAAATTAAAAGCAAACATATTTGGAATTGCTAAGTAAAATAAGTGAAAGAAGCATACATTTTTAAGTTGATTTATGATTTCTTTTAAATTTATGAAGCCGTTTAAAACATCAGTTTCTCACTGGTTATTAAATAGTGGTTGATTTAGGGTTCTATTTTTTTCTCTCCCTCTTTTTTTTTTTTTAACAGTGAGCAATTGAGTTGAAATCAGAGGATATAAAGAGTTTAGCTAGTTATTCAGCCCTGAATAAAACTGAACAGTTTTATTCAGTTTCCTTTGAGATTATTTCTGTGGCAGAAAATATTTGTTGCACTTTTTTTCCCTCAGCCTTGAATTAATAACAAACACACAGACTATGAATCAGTTTTTTCATTAGTTGCAAGCCTGGGATCCCTCCTTTTGGGAGATTCAGTGAGACTACTGGTGGGCACAAAGATCTGCACCAGAAGCCAGGGTTTTTTAATACTAGAGAAGATTACACTTTTAAAAACCATAGAATACGGTATTAATGAAAATAAACAGAATATACTAAACAAAATTTCATCCAGAGGCTGTGCAAAAAAACCTTACCACTCTAAAATGGACTTGATTAGTTTACAAGTAATGACTGATGGTGTAGAAAATATCATTACAGCAGAAAAAGTATTCTGTACTGAAACTGGAAAATTTTTCATGATAAATGCTTGCACTGACATTTTGCCATCTCGATAAGGAGTTGTGCAGGATGTCAGGGCACATTCAAAGACAATGTTCAGGAAAAAAAAAATATACTCTACTAAAATGCTGACACAAAGTGTGTATTTGTTTTAAGGCTGCTCTTGAAATAATTCCTCAGGTGTATTATGTGAAATTTTTCATTTATACTAAATAGTTGCCTATATATGAACCTAAAGGCAAAATCAAGCTTTCATGAAGTTTCTGGCTTCCTATGGCTTGTTTACCTTTTGCACTAATGTGAATTTCTCAGAAGTAAATATTTTTGGTAAGGAATGCATTCTACATGAGGACTAGCATTCTATCCATGTCTGTGTAAGCAAAGTGAACCTTTAGCACTTTAGCAGTAAAAGGACTAAAAGTAGTAAAACTATCTTCTTGTTTTCTTTACTTCTGTCATCTTTCAGGAATAATAATAATAATCAAAAAAAAACAAACAATCTCTTTTTCTTCTTACAGGAAACCTTTTTTGTCTTTTTTTCTGTGTTTGTTTTTTTGTTTTTCTGGGTTTTTTTTATAAATGTACACACACCTACTATTATAGAAGCTTGTTGCTTGAAGAAAAATGTCATATATAGACATGTCAGTGAACAGTTGCACTTACTAGTCTCTTATACACAATTTTTCTTAAATAATTTTGGATGCAGCTGGCAAGTGCAGCTGATATTTTTCTCCCCTTTATTTCTTTAATTTCTTTCTGACAATGCTGAATTTTCTATTAACTAAGTCAAAAACACTGATTTTTTTTTTCCACTGTTTCATTGTCATATGTTAAAGTGAATTCAGTCTTTCTGTTTTTTTACTTTTTTTTTTTCATTTCTTTATTGTATTTTGTTTGTTTTTCTTATATAGTTCTGGAGAATTTTGTACTGCTGTATTTTTAATTTTATCTTTACTGCTATTTTTAATAATTTCTCTGATTGCATTTTTAACATTTATTTTCATTCCCTAACATCTACAGCAATTGATTCTGTGTGGTTACGGTGTTGTCAGAACTCTGCTTTTTTTCAAATAATATGAATTTCTTTCAGTGTGAACATACTTAAGAAATTTTAAAAGTACAGACTGAAAAGACGTAATTTAACAACAAGTTTTAAAAGTATTGTTTTTAAACCAAAAGTTGCAAATGCCAAAATCTGTACTCAGAATTTAAATTTCAAGTAAAGGCTTAAAAACTGAATTCAGCACAAGTTTAGGTGAAGGCAAGTAAGTTTTGATACTTGGTGACTCCATAATGATGTCAACAAAATTTTAACTGAGGTTTTTTTTGTTTGTTTGTTTAGAAGTATTTATGCAATGCTGGTCCTCAAGGACAATTATATATTTACCTTGGATTCACCTTAAATTAATAATTTGAAACTTACTTAAAGAAAAAAAGGAACGCAGTGCTGGAAGAACGTGTGTTTCATATATGCCCTGAGAAAGGAGGTGAATCTAGAACTATATGTATTGCACCTTCGCAAAAACTTTTATCATACAGGTAAAACAGCAAATCTGTTGAAATTATTGGAGACCAATTTGTGAAGAAATCAGCCATCACTAGCAGAAGTGAATGAGTATTATTAAAATCAGAGATAACTTTACAGAAAGCTGTTATGAATTGTTATCCAAATTGAATTTGATATGGCAGAGTATGAAATATTTGCTCAAGGAGCTACAGAGCTTGTCTGTCTATTAATTCATTAAGAGTGCAATTTCTCAAACATTGGCAGAACACTGGCAGAAAAATTGTGGTTAACAGCATACAGTTCACTGGAGCTAGTAAGCACCAGCTTTGCAGCTCCTCTTTTACAATATAAAACAATGCTTTATGATGTAAATGATCAGTTTTTCTGGATTCCTCACAAAATATTTTTAGGACATAGGTTTGAAAAAAGTGGACATTTGGTGATGGTTATTTTATTTCTTTTTGCTGCAATCAGACACAGAGTTTGTTATTCATCTGTCCAGACGCTGACCTCTGCAGTATCATCTGTGAATCAGTTGTCATAAAATGTCTTTACAATCAGTAGAGAGACATAGGTGTACATAGACATGTACTCTTATCCTATGTAGGTCAGATGACTCTGATGTAAACCTTAATATGTACATTTGTCTCTTCTGAATAGAAAAATCTCAAGGTCATCAGCTTGGGATGGATCCAAGCAGAAACATTTACTGCTAAATGATATAATTGCACTTTACTGTTTATTTACCTCTGTTGATATGACTTTTGTCCTGTCCGAGTGACATTTGCACCCATGTGTTACAGGTAGTTTACTCAGTTAAAACTCTGCACTAATCCAGTGGCCCATAGCTTACCCATTTTCAATATTTTCATACTTCTCTGGTTACAGAATGTAGAATATATTTAGTGACATAATGGGATTACATGATTTTAAAATATACAGAAGATACATGTGAATATTTTTTAGATGAATCAGAATCATAGAACGGGTTGGGTTGGAAGGCATCTTAAAAATCATCTAGTTCGAAACCATGTTGCCAAGAAGATGGAAACCTTCCACTAGACCAGCTTGCTCAAAGCTCCATCCAGCCTGGCCTTGAACATGTCCAGGAATGGGGCATCCACAGCTTCTCTGGGCAACCTGATCCAGTGTCTCACCACCCTCACAGTAAAGAACTTCTTCCTAGTATCTAATCAAAACCATTAACCACAACTCTTTGAGAGCAAAGATCTAGCCAATTCCTTATCCACTATCTGTCAAATCCACGCTTCTCCAGATTAGAGACAAGGATGTCATGCAAAACAGTGTCAAAAGCTTTGCACAAATCCGGTAGATGATATCAGTCGCTCCTCCTTTATCCATCAATTTTGTGACCCCATTGTAGAAGGTCACCAAATTTGTCAGGCATGATTTGCCCTTAGTGAAACCATGTTGGCTGTCACCAATTGCCTCCTTATTTTCCATGTGCCTTAGCATAATTTCCAGGAGCATCTGTTCCAGGAACCAAGGTGTGCCTGACCAGCTTGTGATTCCCTGGGTCTTCCCATTTTCCTTTTTTCAAAAGTGGGGGTTATGTTTCCCCTTCTTCAGTCAGTGGGAACTTCACAGGACTACCAAGACTTCTCAGACATAATGGATAGTGGCTTAGCCAATTCATTCAACAGTTCTCTCAGGATCTGGGGTTGCATCTCATCAGATCCCAAAGACTTGTGCATCTTCAGGCTCCCTAGATGTCTTCTGATCTTCTCCTACAATGGGAGGGTCTTCATTCTTTCAGTCTCTGCTTTTGCCTTCTGTGATTTGAGAAGTGTGGCTGGGCCACTAGCCAGTGAAGACTGAAGCAAAAACATCATTGTATACCTCAGTCTTCTCCATATCCTTGGTGACCAGGTATCTTGTTTCCTTACGCAGAGGGCCCACATTTTCTCTCATCTTCCTTTTATATAAGCTTTTCGTGTTGCTCTTGACATTTCTTGCCAGGCTTAGTTCTATCAGGACTTTAGCTTTGATGAACAAAACAAACAAAAATGGAATTCCCCCACCCACCTTTGTACTGCATTTCACTGACTGAAAGATATTGGTCTTCATAAATGTCATTGTGTATGGAACAAAACACAGGGGGAATTGTTACTTATTATTTATGTGTTTCTAAGTGCATTGCATTTGTTGTGTGGTGAACCCGGCAGGACACCAGGTGCCCACTAAATCTACTTTATCACTTCCCTCCTCAGCTGGACAGGAGAGAGAAAATGTACTGAAAGGCTCATGGGTCAAGATAAGGATAGAGAGAGTTCACTCCCCAGGTACTATCATGGGCAAAACAGACTCAACTTGGAGAAATTAATTTAGTTTATTAACAAACACATAAGATTAGAATAATGAGAAATAAAACCAAATCTTAAAATACCTTCCCCCTACTCCTTTCTTCTTCCCAGGCTCAACTCCACTCCTGAATTCTCTACCTTCTACCCCTCTCAGCAGTCAGTTCACCACGTTATCTCTGCCCTGCTCCAGCGTGGGATCCCTCACATGGGTGACTGTCCTCCATAAACTTCTCTAACGACAGTCCTTCCCATGGGCTGCAGTTGTTCAGCTGAGACAGCTGTCTGCAGCTGACCATCTGATGTCATGTTCAGCATATAAAGCTGGGGGAAGAAGAAGAAAAGGGATGATGTTCATAGTGATAGTGTTTGTCTTCCCAAGTAACCATTACATGTGATGGAGCCCTGCTTTCCTGGAGATGGATGAGCACCTGCCTGCTGATAGGAAGTGGTGGACTAAAATGGACTTTACCTTGGCTGAATAAAGTAAGATACTAGCATAATGATACTGTAACCCAAAATAATCAGATTTTTTAAACTGTTTTAGCTCCTTCTCTGACAAAAACTTAAATATTTCAATCTAAATCCAATGGAAGATGATGTTACTGCTACAAAAGAATTATCAAGTGGGAAATTATGAAACCGTATAGCATTGCACTTTTATATTAGGAATGGAAATGTCATGTTTTTGGTTCTGTTGATGGATCCTTGCCAAATTCATGAAAGTGGGAGAATTTCCAAGGTGGCAGAAAAAGCATAACAGTTGAATGAATCTGAAATTACCCTTATAGAAAAAGATCTGGAGAATTAAATAGAGAATAATCACCTTTCTTCAGCAACTGTAAACCTTTCTATGGGAAGGATGTAATTCTCTATTAAACTCTATAGACTGGATTAAACCTTGAACAGAAAAAAACTAATTTCTTTTTAAACTTTTTAAGTTTGCAGAGGATTTTTTTTTTATAACTGTATTTCATTCTACAGAACCTATAGAACCGGATTTTCCACTTCACTAGGTCTACTGCATACTGCATTGACTGACTTTAAAAGGTAGCGAACAAAGATCATCCTTTCTTAAAAGGAACATTTATGCTTCCACTGACCAAGCCAGTTTCTCTTCTTAATGTCACCAAGTGAAAGGAGTAGATGTCAGTATGGAGAGATCTTCTGCAGAGGGAGGAAAGAGCACAGTGGAACCAAATCCCATTATACATAATCTGCACAAGAGAGGGCACATGGTCTTAAAGAGCACTGAAGCGTCTGCCGTTCTTATGTCCACCTAGGACGCCTGGCTTAGGACCATGCTTTCTACTAGAATACTATACATAGCTGTGCTTGACTCACAGAGAATTAAGGTGAAAGATTTCAGTCTGCAGCTATCTTGTGACACACAAGTTTGTACTAGACAAATACATTGTGTCATTTTGATAGCTCTCCAGACTCCTCTGACTGTACTGAAGGATAAATATCTCAGTCTCTGATGTGCCCTAGGGTTATCTGAGATATCCACATGGGACTGACAGATATGAGGTAAGAGCTATGGTGGACTTGTGTCCTTCTAAAAGAACAGGAAGGAAATCACAGAGAAGCTTAGATGGCACTGGCACTTGCTGGATCAAGCCATAGATAATTGTCAAGTGTCATTCAAAATTTTCTAGGATATCTGGCAGGTACCTAAGGCTGGGAGATTTGGAAAGAAGAAACAGCAGACCCATGCTATTCTGGGCCCGCATCTATAAGCCAAAGGGTTTACCCCAGGGTCTGTATTTAGCTCTCTGCCAATGTAACACAACTGTGTTGAAACTGAATTCTGGAGTTTATTTTGGGTTTAGTTTTATTTCTAGATATATAGAAGCATTTTATTGAATATGGTATAAAAACATGTAAAAGATCTTTGTTTACTAGTCTTCTGGAGTAACCACTGAATGACTGAGAATGAATTCAGAGGGTCAATGGGTCCTCTTCAGTCCTGCGTTTCTAATTAAATTGTTTATTAAGAGTTTAAATATCTGTGGTTTTTTTTAGCCTGACAACTATAGAGCAACCTCTGCTCAATCCTTTGGATAACGTGTACATGAGGTGTTAGCTCTTCATGCTAAAAATTATATACTAGGATTGAAAATAAATTCTACCCCAACTTTCTCTGTGTGCACATATGTTTGTATATGTTGTGAGGAGTCAGGCCAGTCCTTCAAAACAGCTTCAGAAAGCCCTGAGGAACTGTTGTAGTAGTGGGATGCTTTGTCAGTCCAAAAGTGGTCTGGCCGTGTTTCTCCAAGAAGCCTGAGGAAGGCAGACAATGCAAACAGGATAATTTTTAAACCAACTGGTTTGAGGCTTGGTGATACATTTTATTTCAGCACCAAGCATTACATAGAAATGATTAAAAATTACGGCAGCAAACAGATGGTCACTCTTCATGGAATTATGCTGAAGACATTTGTGGATTTTTTTCGTTAAATGTATTGCAACAAAATGATATATTTAACAATCATTCAGTGTCTTAAGAAGTTAAGAAATTTTAATGATATTATAGTCAGCTTGTTTAATAAGAATTTTTCGCCTGAAAGGATGATGGATCTAAAACACAAACATGCTTCCAAACATTTTGGACATTAGATATAAGTAACATTTGTTTAAAAAGTGTGTAAAAAGCTAGTGTAATAAAGCGTGGTAATAGTGTTTGGAAAGATTATCTTTCTTTTTCAGGAATATAAATATATTGTTCAGTAAGGAAATATGCAGACATATTTAAAAGCTTTAATCTTATGAAAAGCTTGGTCTGTACAGAATACATTAGCCTTAAGTTGTTTTAAAGATGAATATCCTTTCTAAATACAAATATTTTTAATAGCAATGAAGGGCAATCTGGTAACAAAGGGTTATTGGGAAAGACCCGTGAATAATCCCATCATATACATTAATCTCACAAATCCCATGAACAGGTCTCTTCACTTATTTCCTTATAGCATGCCATTAAGGCCTCATCATGACTTTCTCAGTCAGGTTCAACGCTTTTGATTTTTTGTCTGATTGAGGAGTGTATGCTTGGTCTTTTCCTCTGTGAACAGTTTATAAAAGAAACATTCCTTGCTGCATATTTCAGTTGAACCTTGTCACTTTTCTGCTAGCTTTGTTTATAGCAGATGTTGCTGAGAATAAGAGGCAGGACTACAGAATGGCAGTATCATACTATTAGCTAATCGCTGCGAAACCCCACTGGGGTTGGGTGCAAGGACACAAAATGTGTGCTCCCCTTCAGGTATGTGTCCCAAATGAAGGATGGCTGTGTGTGGTACCATCTGTGGTTATTCTATTAACCCAAGGGACAGAGATCTGCACTGCAGAGCTATAGATTCCACCTCTCTTGATGGCTTTTCTGAGTGGTCTGTGCAGTTCTCTGTAGCAGAAAATAGACCTTGTTTTCAATTCAATTCTGCTAGAAAATGGTAATTATGGATTTGAAAATCCTGATCTTGCAGTCATGCTTTTACAGTTTTTCTGCCATTTTAAACTGCCAAAGTATCAGAGCTGCAAAGCCAAGCTCTTAAATTATCAAATACATTTCAGGTGCCTAAGCAATCTTAAATCTACCTCTCTTTCAGTGTACCTTTTTGATATAAGATCACATTATATTTTTCATGTGACTCCCTTGCTCCATTTTTCACAAAGCTAGAAATTATTGAGACTACCTGAAGGAATCGGACTGATAAAAGTCATGAGGCTTTGCCTACTTTGTTTACTGCAGAGACTGGTGTGTTTATAATGAATTCATCAGGGAATTGAGGAGCTTAAGAGGGTTTTTCTTGTGGTCAGTGTAGTCAAATGTCACCTTGGACATACCCCTGCCACAAGTGCCCTTAAATGAAAAATTATGCAATAAATGTTTTGCATTCATTGCTTCTTCTATTAGGATAATGGAAATCTTCTAATTTAATTTGAATAACTGAACTCATCTTCCTTTATGGACAATGGAAAGGAATAGACATCGGTAGATTATCACCCCCCTGACCTCTCTTGTTCTCCATCTTGAGGTGACTGAAGAAATCCTAACACCTACAAATTGCAAGTGAAATTAAGGCAGCTGCATTTTGATCTTAGAATATCAGGTTATAGGTGTTTCATATGTGGCAGAAAATACTAATGGACACGTGTGATGTGGATGTGTCAGCTTAGTTCTGGAAGCAAATTATATATGCAAAAGGACTCTCTACATTTTCAAGCCTTCATACAATCTTCAATAAACATGACAGTTCATTGGGTTGGAGTGGCATCAGCTCAAGACCTTCCACCAAGTGACATTTACAGTAATGCAGTGTAGGTTATATGTAGGCAAGTCTTAAATCTCATTTTAGATTAGTGGTCAAGTTAGACAACAGCATAATTTTAAGGTCAGGTTGTATGGGGCTTTGAGTAACCTTGTCTAGTGGAAGGTGACCCTGTCCATGGCAGGAGGTTGGAACTTTAAGTCCCTTCCAACCCAAACCATTCTATGATGCTATGATAATTTTAATATTGGAAAGATGTTATTTTCAAATTTCTGAAACACAATAACAATGTCTGAAAGAAAATTCAGAAGAATGATAAGTGTGATTTACATTGATAGGGATACATTGATAAAGACCCATATATAAAATAGCATTCAATACTTGTAAGTTTAGAGCTATATCCCATGTCCAGTAGAAGCCCCAGTTGTGGAACTTTGTGAGTATCAAGTCAGCTTGCCAATTCCTCCTGTCTTGTTTAGCAAAAGGAGGTAGGCATTTAACAATAAGTAAAAAGAAATCAGTGTGTATAAGTACATAAATTATTGTGACTTCATCTATGTATATCAAGGGGCTAGAATATCTTGACAGCTTTGAGATCTTGAATATCTAAGGGGGGGAGCAAAAAAAAAAAGGTAAAGATCCTGAGCTGGTACGTATAGCTTGGCTACAATGCTTACAACTATTTTTACCAGTTGAGAATTTATTTGCTCTTATTACTCCATTATCATGTGCCATAAATTCTGCAGACTACAATACACTATTTTGCATGTTGCTTATTCTGTGCATTTGAAAAAAAGAAAAAGGGAGTTTTAGAAATGTTTTAGTTTGGGATTTTTTTTATTGTTACTATTTTTCATGCCCTTCTACTTTGAGTTAAGTTGACTTCTTTACCATGCCCTCCAGAGCATGGATACAGAGGGAAAAGAAAATGACAGCTAATAAATTTTTGAAACCTCTAAAAATTACCTTCTGTAAAATAGCTTTTCTATACATAATAATGTCACTGTTTTATGGCCTGATGTTTCCTGACCTTCCATTATGAGAAGTTGAGGCCCCTTTTCAAAGATGTAAAGCTCACATTTATAGCCTTATGTAGTTGTAAGATATTGGCCCTTAAACATGCTACTTACGGGGCAGAGAGAATTGTTTATTCTGAGGCTTAGTATTATTTGAATACATAGGAATTATTTGGATACATAGGAAGGGAAACTGGTGAAACATGATTTTGATACCATGTGTCTGAAAATAATACACTTCAAAAATACATTGAAGACTAAATATAAAATTTTGATGCTAAAAGCCCCAACTATCACTGACTACCAAGATTTTCACTACGTTGATTCATTACTGTGATTCTGTGTAGGAGTAGAGTACTAGCTGGAATAAAAGTCATTTGGAAAGAATCCTAAAGAATTTACTCTAACATCCATTTAATTAATACAGCTTTTAATAAGATAGAGCAAAAGAAGTAGCAGACGTTAAATGGGTAGTTTTGCAAACTGATGCGTGCTTAATTAGGTTTATTTTAGAAAATCCAATCACTAGATTTCCAAAATCCACAAAGCTGTAGTGTCACCATTCATTAAAAAGTGTCAGGTTCCCTGTGTTTGTATCATAAGCTTAAAATTATATATTTGTGATACCTGAAAGATACATTTATTCATTGTATTTCAGTGAAAGAACCTGAAATGTTCAGTTTTGAATGGTGGTTTATTTATTTATTTTTAATGTTTTTATTGCTTGTGGTTATTAACACTCAACAATAACAAATTCAGGATTGCAAAAACCTGCTACTGCTTCTAGTTTAGTCCCTTACCAGACTCAAATTACATTGTTGGAAGGAGAATACCATCTTTCACTGCAGCAATTATGCCCATATTTTACTTGGTCAACAATATGGGAGTCTCATACATTTGTTGGAATTCTGCTTGCAGTTTGTAAGCCTGATCACAGTTGAGAGCAGACGATGAATAAATATGAAGTGGATAGGATGGAAAAAATGTGTAGAGAATTTAACAGTTTCTTTTATTGGGTACCTTATTTGCAACTAAAATTTGTACCATGCTCTTGAACCATATTAAGATGCAAGGCGTTCATGTTTACCAGATCTGTGTGGGAAAGAGCTGGTATTATATTTGAATACTCTCTGCATGTTGGATTTTTTTGAATATGGGTTTCTAACCTCAGTGACATTAGATTAAATCTTTTCATATAGTTACTTTAGCTTGAAAATCTTTTTCTACTTAGTAAAATATTGTGTTTTAAAGTGCTGCTGGATCTGCACAGGAGTTTTATGTGCAGTAAATCATCATGAAAGATCACAATATTGAGTCTCAGAGGTTTTAGACATATTAACATTCCAATAGGATGCTAAAGATCTCTTTTTTTTTTGTTTAATAGCAAGAACTTGATGTAACCTGACCTCTTAATAGGAAAACAAGATTTTTCTATTCAGGATATCAAAATGTAGGATCAGTGAGGATATGGGTAGAAAGACATCATAGCATTTTAAACACATCTTACAGTAATGGCATTTGTAGTGCTCGTAAGGAAGATGTATTCAAGTTTTTCTATTAGGAAATCAAAATTAAGTACTCTTATTGTTGTCTCCTCTTAATATCTTTCACATGCGCACATATCTCTCACATGTATTAGATCTTCTTTTGGAAGTATTGCAGAGGAAAGAACATTTTGTGAAAGAATCCCTGAATGTTCAGTTCAGTTAATTCAAGGAAAGAAATGAATAGAAATTTCAGCTGAACACAAAAGCAGCCCAGAAACCTTAAGATAGTTGCTTAAAAATTGCTGAAGACTACATTGCTATTCTGCATTTAAAAAAAAGAAAAATCTAGTGTTTTGCTCTAGTACAATCAATCCTCTTGTCCAGTATGAGATTTGAGTATTGTCTGGATATCATCAAATTTATATTTATTATTCCGATGCATATTTTGATAACTATAAAAAAAAAGAACCTTAATAAACAAGCAACAATGGATTGTGGACAGACTATAAGCACAGGAGGTGGGATAACTGAAGGAGAAATAGTGGTTCTCAAATTACAGTCTACCTAAAGAGCAATCTTCATACAAAAAAAAGTGACTGAGACACTAGAAGAGTAATGTTATGTCAGACAATAAAAAAAAAATTATAAGACAGTACTGATAAAAATTCAAAAGGTTGCTTTAAATTTTCTTCTAGCTGAAAAGCACTACAAAGTCTTCAGGAAGCAAAAGACTTTCATGTACTGCTTTAATTTGTTTATTTTCCTTTTCCTTCTTCTGTCACAAGGGCAAGAATAGCTGACTCTCAGGGTCATGGCAAATTGATTTTGTGTTGTACACTTAAAAGGGGATCTCAAAAGTTTGGTTTTACTGTTATTTGTTCTGAATTATTTCCATTTTTATAATTGATTTTATTTTTTTTTTCCTTTGTTGTGAGATGCTTTAGGAATAAATTACATAATTTCCACAGAGTGCAAGTATATGCCTGAACGTAATAGCTGTGAGATTTTGGTATTGGACGCCAAATTTAAAACAAACCAGACCAAAAGCCCCAGTGCATTAAGAAAGAACTGCAGTGACTATTGTGTGGGGTTTTGTTAACTGTAACAGATCTGCTGCTTTAGAGGGCATAACCCTCGATATAGGAGGTAGGGGTTGGAGGGCAGAGAGCTAATCATGGGATTAATGTAGATTTCATTTATAATCCCTCCTGTGTTTACGTGTTTTTATCGACTGTTAGTATGGAAACAGGACAAATCCCCTTTTAATTCTTGTTATTAATGAAGATTTGTCCAAAGGCTTTATTGTGTTTTCAGTGGAAGCCTTGCGCTTGGGGAATGCATAAGCTTACCACTGCAGCTGGAGGACTTAAAAGTATTATTCCTCAGCAACTTGGAGTACCATCTCAAGTTCAAGATATGCATGGTGGGAGCACATCTGTTGATATATCATCACATTGCATCCTGTCCCAATACAGGTAAGACCATAGCTGAATGCATGGATGTGGAGAGCAGTACTTGCTAACAGTCCCCTTCTGCCATCCACCCTGGCTCCTGACCATTGTCACAGAGTTATGCTGAACATCAAGTTACTCTGAAGAATGCATAAATCCTGAGCAGGTGTACTATTTGAACAGGACCCCTAGCATTAGCCCCAGCTTCTTTTTTTCTTTCTTTCTTTCTTTCTTTCTTTCTTTCTTTCTTTCTTTCTTTCTTTCTTTCTTTCTTTCTTTCTTTCTTTCTTTCTTTCTTTCTTTCTTTCTTTCTTTCTTTCTTTCTTTCTTTCTTTCTTTCTTTCTTTCTTTCTTTCTTTCTTTCTTTCTTTCTTTCTTTCTTTCTTTCTTTCTTTCTTTCTTTCTTTCTTTCTTTCTTTTCTTTTCTCTTTTCTTTTCTTTCTTTTTTTCTTTTCTCATTTCAGGCTTTTGTTCGTAGTTAACATGGTAATGCCTGAACTCAGAAGAGAGGATGATAACTGTTGTGAATTATATGAGGAAAAGACAAATATTACATATAATAATTTCACAAGTTAACCATTCTGTGTAACTTCTTGTCCAGAGCCAAACTGCTGAAGTATCTTTTTTCAAATGTTAAAGAACCTGCCACCCCTCCCTCATCTGAGTATAGCACAAAGTCCTTTGTTATACTTTCAGGTTGGAAGCACCTAGTTCAAGGACTTACGCATACCTCTACCTTTGGAACTTCTTAGAAGGTACTCCTGAGAATTTTTTTGACACCGCAGCTTTGGAACATAACTTACTCTCTTTGCTGAGTATACAGGTCTCAAGTCTGAAGGTCTGATCTGAGACGACCAAATGTTAGTATTGTGTAAAAATATAGGTAATATAAACAGAACAGTCTTTGCTTTTTGTTTGTTACCGACAGCCTCAGTACAGGATTGTTTGCTTGAAACTTCTGTCTAAATCCTAACCAGCTCATCTTGAAGGAGCTGTTATAGTCACATGTTTCATTATCTTTTTTTTCTGTTGATGTTCTATCAGATAATATGCTGCTGGGAGCTTGTGCCCATCCAGTATACAACACTAATAAATAGACTATCTGCCTTTCCCTGTGGTTTGAGTCAGCACTGTGGAGTGTGCAGGTTGAACTACAAAAGGAGTGTGGAAGGAAAAAAAACAACCAAATATTCAGAAGATTATAACAAGAATGACTCAAATTATGAGGGAGAGAAATCTTGCAAAGGTTTTGTCGATGATATTGCTTTCTTCACTGCATGAAAATTAAAGAATCCCTGGACCCAAACCCCTTTAATACCCCAAACAAGGCTCTTGCCACCGCAGGAAGACAATTATCTCCACGGCAACCAAACAAATAGTGACTATTGCCTTAGCAGCCACAAAGAATAAAAGGTGCATCTAAAATTAATTTGTGTCTTGGGATCAGACACTTGAGATGAGAGAACTGGGGTCCATGAAGTACTCCAGAGGTGCTAGTAAGAGGATATCAAAGTCAGTCCTATGTTGAGTTATCGAGGGAGCTGTGCTTAGAGCGCATAAATTTGCTTTTCCCCTTTTTTGAAATAGGAATATTGTCAACATGTCCATATTTACATGGATACTCCCTTAACTCTCTGCTATAAATCTAATTCTTGTCAATGAAGGTTTGGCAATAAGTGCCTGAAAAGGCAGTTACCTCATAATCTCCCTCATTGTGCAGAATGATCTGTTCTTTATTGTGTTAATTAATTTGGGACAGTTTAATTTCTTCATATTTCTTTCCCTGTCTAAAAAAATCCCAGGAATTTGTTTCATAAATATTCCAGTAGAATGAAAACAAAAGGACTAGCACACAGGCCTGGAACTTTTGAAATATTTCATTACAATTATAAAATGAGATGATAAGCTCATGATACAGTTACTGGAAAAATAGAATAGGGAAAAGGCCACCAAAATCATATGATTTCTGTGGAACATTGCAGATAACCTAGTTATTTGTGCCTGTGCAGCCAATGTCTGCACCATATTTCTCCTCCCTGCCACCTTGAAAATTTGGTATTGTGATATTTGTACACCCCCCCCCCCAAAAAATGGATTTTGAGCCATTAGTAAGAAAGCAGAGTCTGAAAAATTGCACAGTGTAGAATTGCTATTATTTAAATTCAATAATACTTTCTATGCGTTTCAGCTTTTGCTATGAGTTATCATCTTTCTGCAGTATAATAGAAAGAAAAAAGCTAGTAAAGAATTTTGATCCATCTGCTTTCCACAGCTGATGTCATTTTCTGAAATATAACAGAATAAGAATTTTAAAGAGTTTTTCTTGCCATTTGAGTATTATTACCTATTGTTAAATGATGAAAGGACATTACATGCAGCTTTAAGATGTCACCAAAGACAAGAGAGTGTGCTCAGTAGATATTTTTCCTTCTGTTCAGTTATTAAAAATAGAAAAGAGAACTACTTATTAGAAATATTTTGAAATGGTAGTCTATGGGCTAAAGTTGACTGCAGAGTGCAGTCACTAAAAATAATTCAGCACACCTTTTCCTGTTAGCTGTAGAGACTCATCTGCTATCCTGAATAGCTCAGTTATTAACTGAAGCCAGATGTGTTGAATCTGAGCCATGGCTGATGGTACTTTTGTTTTCATTCATTAAACTCATTAAAGAAAATAATAAAGTTTAAAATAAAGTCCTGCTGTCACTTTATCAATTGCTTTCATGAAAAAGGGCCTCAGTGCTTGTAATTGTAATGCAAAAAGTGCTCATGAGATAATCTCTTTCTCAAGTTATTTAAAGTTTAGACATCTAAGCTATATTTTTCAAAATATTTATCAGAATTGAGGAAGTAGAGCAGGCTAGTGCATAATGTCCCACATCTTTGCTATTGTACTGTTGTGGCCCAAAACTTGTGGTCATGTGTAATCCCTATTACATTGCAGTTCTTGAACTGTGCCCAAAGGCTATTTTGGAAAGCAAAAATTAACATTGCCCAGAATCATGCCAGGCAAAGTCTGAGTAGGCTGACAACACCTGTGGTCTGGCTCCAGTGCCCACAAGGGATCATGTGCATTACTTAATTTATTAGCATATACTTATCCCCAACTTAGGACAAGAAGAATTCTGTCCCTGTGTGGAAATTCCTTTTTCCACTCATTAATGAAGGAGTATAAATAAAAAACTAGGATCACTTTCTTATATTTTAGAGAGCTAAATCCAGAGGATCTGAATATAATTCCTGAAGACATACATTGTGTTTAGAATTTTTTTTTCAGATGTTATTTTATACTTCCTTATCACAAAAGATCCATACAGGACTCAAAAAAGGAGAACAAGAATCTTTTAGATAAACTGATGTGAAAACCTATTCCTGTATACTTTGTCTTGGACCAACCAAAAAAAACTGGAAAAAAAATCACAGAATATGTAGTAAGGCAAAAAACAAATGAAGGAAAACTCTCATCTTATAAATTTATTTATTGAATAAGGAGCATGAAAAAAAAATAATTCCATATTATGGTTCACGTTAGTAACTGTACTGTAAATCTGATTCTAGTGTTTTAAAGAGGATGCCTGCATAAATAGTCAAACCTTGAACAATATTCTGTTCTAGAATCTTAAGTCTTTTAAAAGTCACTGTTAAGAAATCCGCTCAAATCACCCTCTACATGATTAATATAACTAACCATTTTAGTAAAACAACAGCACTGTTATTCACTCTGATCTAATAAGCATTGGAACATACCTAAATGGGAAATATAAAACTGGAGTGGGGAAGTAAGGAAGAATTCAGAACTTGGGCACGTGTCTTTTATGTTAAGAAGGGGTTAAAATGTGGAAGATATAACAAGACATAATAAACAAACCAGAAAAATTAGGGAACTTGGACAGAATTAATGTATCTCATAAAAAGATAAATGAACAAGTGGAATAAATTGTCAGTAAAGGCAATTGAAACAGTGACTATAAATAAAATATGAAATATAAAGAATAAATGAGGTTGGAAGACTTAGATTTATTTCCTGAGAAAGACGAAAGTGAATGATCATAGAGGGAAAAGTGGGAAGGTGAAACATATGTAAAAAATGGAAGGTTGCAATTGCATTCAAAAAAAGTTATTTTTCGTACCTCATTGAAGTAACTATTAAAGATAATTTATAATATGTAATTAATAAAAAGTAGTTGAACTTTTTTTTATTTGTTATTTGGGAAGCTCCCTTGATAAGTGGGAAAATGGTCAAGGAAAGTAGCAGCAAAAATAATGAGCATTATGCATAATCACTTGGTACTTCACCCAGAGAAGTTACAATGTAAATATTTAAAGAGAAAAGATGAACATGAGGACTCCCAATATAAAGTAAAATAGGAATAATAAATACCCTGCAAGTTTGAAAGGTCAAAAGTCTCTCAGACACAGATTAAATTTTCATGGTTCTTTTGCTAGAAATATGACTGTGTTCCCCTAACAGAAATATGACCTCAATTAATTTGTGTTCTAAATAGAAGAAAAGTAATACAGAACAGGCTTTTTATTGTTGCAAACCAAGAATAAGTATGCTGAAAATCTTCCATATGCAATAGTCAGTTCATATAACTTCCTGATATAGGCTTTCCTCAAGTCCTTTTGCACATTTAATAGCAGAATCTTTAAGAGAAACAGATTTTCTGTGAGTCATTTTTGCAAATGTCCATTAGACAACTATGGTGTTTTTAAAATTAGTTTTGTAGTTAAAGAGAACAACAGCACTGTGTAAGGATATGCATTATCATTTCAAAAATGAGATAACAGGGACGTAACCCTGAAGTAACCAGACTTAGTGGGACTCTGTGTGTGTATAAAGATACATCAGTCCTGAACCCTGGTAGCATTAGTGCCTTGGGCAATATGCTACAGAAGACAGAGAATTTCACTTTTGCATTCAGTGACACAATACTAAGACACGAAAAAAAACTAACCTCAGCCAAATCTTTTAAAGCTGATGTTCTTTAGCTCAGTGTTTTGACAATGGCTTTCTCAAGGGCATATCCCTTTTAATGTTAATTTATTTGCAGTCTTTTATCTCCATAGGAAGAATCAATGCCATTTAATACTCAAACCTCCTGGAGGGGAAACGGCCAAGGCTGGGTTAGGTAAAGTCAGAATGAGCTTTCAATCAGCATAGCATGAAAGTGTACAAAGACCCTGAATTAATTTCTGCCTCCTCACAACTGAAAGCCTACAGCCTGGAGACTACTATTCTCTGGCCACCTCTTCCTCCAAAGAAATGTGTAACAGCCCAGTGGTTTCCTGGCTCCTCTGTAGTCCTGCATTTACCATCCTTGCCACATTCTGACTGGGAGGAGCAACTGGAAGGCACCTCTCCTGTAAATGTGAGTGACCCAGTAGAGATCACTGGACTAAGTCACCAAGGAGGGACCCCAGCCGAGACTCATTTACCTTAGCTATAATATACTTCTAACCCTGTGGTTTAAATGGGAGCCTGTCACATGCAGCAGGGACCGCAGCAATGAAGGCTGAACTGAAGCTTACAGAGACACTCCAGAACTGGCATCTGGTCAGGAAGTATTTTGTCATAGGTGTTCCTTATCACTTACACATAAAGCTTCAGATCATCTGAGGCAAGATAAATGGAAATATTTCTGAAGGTTAGATTTAGCTGAGTGAGACTATTTCACCAAGGCTGCCTTTACAGAGGGTGGAGTGGAGCAGTTTTGATGGTGCTGATTACAAGCATCTAAAATTAGGTTTTTGCTCTGAACTAGCAATGGGAGAAAAGTCTTCTTTTAATGACAAAGCCTACTCAAGCTACTCCTGATAATGCTAAAGATAGACTTTGTGAATACTTTGCACAGCCTCCTCTTTAAAACTCATAATTTGAATGCCTGGGCTGTAGATCTGTTTTTTATTTGCTCTGTGTTAGTGTATTATTTATTGCAGGAAAGCGCTCATTGTGTCATTGAAGGCTTTAGAAATAATTTGCAATTTTAAACACTTGAAATACTTGACCTATAATGGCTTTTCAGGACAGATATTTCATAAACTTGAAATAAAAATAGGCAGAACATATTTACATCAAGAAGGATTGTGAAACGAGCAAGACTAGAAAGATACAAACATACAGCCATTACACTGGGCACTCTAAGATCTCTGTGGAACACATGAAGTGTCCACTTTAGTAGGACACTGTATTAGAATATTCCTGCCATATAAAGGTAAAATCAGTTAGAAAGAAAGTTAAAGTGGCTATCATTTAAGTTACATTAAAGTGGGTGCAGACCATGTTGGGCAGGCTGTCCCTCTCAGCCCACGGAGGTCCATGACGGAGCAGATATACACCTGTAGCCCATGGAGGATCCTACACCAAGGCATGTGGGGGATGCCCAAGAGAGGCTGTGACCCCATGGAAAGCTTGCACTGGAGCAGGTTCCTGGCACGGTCTGTACCCCACGGAGAGAGGACCCTATGCTGGAGTACATTTGTGGGCAGGACTTGTGACACTGCAGGATACCTATTCTGGAGCAGCCTTGAAGAAGTGTAACCTATGAAAGGAACCTGATGCTGGAGCAGGGGAAGAGTGTGAGGAGTCCTCCCTGTGAGGAGGAAGGAGCAGCAGAGACAATGTGTGATGAACTGATGCTATTCCCTGTACCTTTGTGCTGCTGGGGGGGGTGGGCATAAAAGCTAGAGAAAATCAGGAGTAAAGTTAAGCACAGGTAGAAGGGACATGTGGAGGCAAGGTGTTTTTAAGATTTAGTTTTATTTCTCTTTATCCCACCCTGATTTGATTAGTAATAAATTAAACAGATTTCCCCAAGTCAAGTCTGTTTTGCCAGTGACAGTAATTGGTGAATGATCTCTCCCTGTCCTTACCTTTGACCAGCAAGCCTTCTGTTGTATTTTCTCTACCTGTCCAGCTGAGGAGAGCAGTGATAAAACAACTTTGGTGGTCACCTGGGTGTCCAGCCAGGATCAACGCACCACAAAGAGTTTCATAGAATAGTTTGGGTTGGAAGGGATTCTTTAAGGTCGTCTTGTCCAACTTCCCTGCAATGAGCAGGGACGTCTTCAATTAGACCAGATTGTTCAGAGCCCCATTCAACCTGACCTTGAATGTTTCCAGGGATGGGTCATCCTAAGTGAGATTACGCAGCATGCATGGGAAAATGGAGTGATCAAGCTCAGTCAGCATGGGTTCATGAAGGGCAGGTCCTTCTTGACTAACCTGATCTCCTTCTATGATAAGGAGACTTGCCTGGTTGATGAGAAAAAGGCTGTTGACATTGTCTATTTAGACTTCAGTAAAGCATTTTTACACTGCCTCCCACATCATCTTCCTGATAATGGTCACTGTTTTCTATTACAGTGGTCACTGTTTTCTATTACAAAACAAACAAAAAAAACAAACAAAAACCCCAACCAACCACCACCACCAACAACAACAAAGTGAAGAGAAATATGCAATTATAGTAAAAGAAAATTCTGCCTTAAGATGAAGCACACCACTAAGATCTTATTTCCATACGCTGTCAATAAAAGGAAATCTAGTAGATTAACTCAGATGCAAATATTTACATCTTACCACTTAAAGCAAACTCAAAGGTCAGCTGAGTCTGGTGTGAGGAAGGCATGCCTTCAGATTCCTGCCTCTGATTCTGCTTAGAGCTTGGCCCAATATTTACATCTTTAGGCTTGCTGCTCTTGAGAAAAGACTTTTGTTTTGTTCCTGCCTAGGGAAACCCACCAAGTTCTATATATTCATGATGAACATATTTACATGTCTTGAAGGGTGTGTTGTAGGAGTATCTGTATTTTCTATGCGAATAGCACTATCGTCATGCTCACTAATCCTTTGTTTAGTGCCCCAGAAGTCTTTCCTATGCAAATCAATTCACAGGGGCACTTTAACATGTAAATCTCAATCTGCATCACATGTGAGGAATCAATAGATTTAAAATTCCTTGTCTGTGGGGAAGTAATGAATGGTACTTATTTAACATATACTTCACAAGGTGCATCTCAAGTACCTAGTGGCAGTGTTACGCCTAATAGCACCTAATAATGCCTAGTCTTATAGAGTATTTGTAGTTTTAGGTGTACAAGAGAGAAGAACCAAAAATCTATGATAAATGTATTTCTTTTCCTCTTTTCTGTACCAAAAGTAGTAATCCTAATAAAATGTTCAGTAGCTTAGGATCTTGACTGAGGATATGATACTGTTCATTCATTGTAGTGTGACTGTTTTCCCATGGGAAAACCTTACTGATTATTTTTAACTGAATCCAAGACATTTCACATTGAAAAAAAAGAAAAATATAACATTTTTGAAGTCAGAAGGGAACTGATTTGCCAAATGACAATATGGTATGTGCAAAACCAGACATATAAAAGGAATTAGATAAATTAAAGAAAAATTATGTGTGAAATTTAATCACATAGAAATTATCAATTTTAAATAATATGAATCTTGGTGGATAAATGAAATTAGCAAAATCACATCACCCCAAATTTTTATGAAAATTAAATCAGACTGCAGAAGAAAGCGGGGGGGGGGGGGGGGGTACAAGGCAAAAAACAACTGATATTCAAACTGATATCAAAAGTTAATAAAGTTCTTAGGACTGTACTTACCAGAGAAATTTCATGGACAACTGATCTAATGTACGTTGTTTTATCAATATGCATACGTTAATCTGGAAAACATAGACTGTCTTCTTTCCCATGAAAACAGATGGTTTGCTTTGTTTTCATGATGGCCCACCTCACAAGCTTGTCAAGGTCTCTCTGGATGGCATCTCTTCCCTCCAGCATATCAACTAAACCACACAGCTTGGGGTCATCGGCAAACTTGCTGAGGGCACGCTCAATCCCACTGTCCATGTCATTGACAAAGATGTTGAACAAGACTGGTCCCAACACCGATCCTGAGGGACACCACTCGTTACTGGTCTCCAGCTGGACATTGAGCCATTGACCACAACTCTGCGTGCAGCCATCCAGCCAGTTATATATCCACCGAGGGGTCCACCTATCAAATTGATGTCTCTCCAATTTAGAGACAAGGATGTTGTGTGGGACAGTGTCGAATGCTTTACACAAGTCCAGGTAGATGAAATCAGCTCTCTATCCCTGTCCATCAGTTCTGTAGCCCCATCATAGAAGGCCACCAAATTGGTCAGGCAGGATTTCCCCTTAGCGAATCCATGCTGGCTGTCACCAAGCACCTTGTTGGTTTTCACGTGCATGCCTTCTAGGAGAATCTGCTCCATGATCCTGCTAGGCACAGAGGTGAGACTGACTGGTCTGTAATTCCCTGGGTCATCCATTTCCCCCTTCTTGAAAATGGGGGTTATATTTCCCTTTTTCCAGGCATCAGGAACTTCACCTGACTGCCATGATTTTTCAAATGTGATGGACAGTGACTTAGCAACTTCATTCACCAGCTCCTCAGGACCTGTGGATGGATTTATCAGGTCCCATGGACTTGTGCACGTTCAGGTTTTTAAGATGGTCTTGACTCAGATCCTCTCTTACAGTGGGCTAAGGTCTTCATTCTCACAGTCCCTGCATCTGCTTTCCAAGACTTGAGTGGCGTGGCTAGAGCATTTGACAATAAAGACTGAGGCAAAGAAATCACTGAGAACCTCAGCCTTCAAATCCAGGGTAACCAGTTCTTCTGTTTCCTTCTGGACAGAGCCCACGTTATCCCTAATCTGCCTTTTGGTAGCAACATACCTTCAATAGGAGCCCTTCCTGTTATCTTTGATGTCCCTGGCCAGACTCGATTCTGTCCTGGTCTTAGCTTTCCGGACTCAATCCCTAGCTTCCCGGACAATGCCCCTGTATTCTTCCTAGGCCACCTGTCCTTACTTTCACCTTCTATGAGCTTCTTTTTCCTTCTGAGTTTTCTCAGCAGCTCTTCATCCATCCGTGGAAGCCTCCTGGTCTTTCTGCCCCATTTCCTTCTTATTCATTTCTACGTAATTTGTATTTTATTATGTATGCAGTGTCTGTTTACTCTAAAGAATGAAACATGACAAAGAAGTTGGTATTTAGAAATATGACAGGTCTAAATGTTTTTGGTTGCTTGTAAATAACATACTTAGGAATGTAGTTTTAATGATTATGCTACAATATAACCACCTATGTACATTTTAGAGTGGAAAATTGTAAGGTAAATTCTTCAGCACTTAAACTGAAAAGCCTTCCTTTTAAAAAATGCCTACCAAAATCAACAAGCTTTTTCTGAAGTCTTCCTTTTTCTAAAGACAAAAATGTGGTACAGAGCTGCTTAGGAGATCAGAAAATAGAGTAGAAAGAATATGACCTGACATGCTTGGCAGGCCAAAAGAATTAAAATTATATATCAGCTTTTGAGAATCTCTATTCTCAAACCATCTCAGAACAAAACTAAATCCAGGTAAAATTAAAATCCAAATAATCTTTGGAATTTTATATGCATACACATGCAACATTCCCCTTGTATCCCTTCCCTTCCCCCAAAATATGGAAATATTCCCTTTCATCTGTTAGTGATATGTATCTAAACCCACAATACTTAATTTTCAGATCCCTCTAACTCTCCAAAATTAAGAAAACAACATGAAGTTTTGTAGAAACACTTGAAGGGATGAGAGCCAGCTCACTGAATGTAAGTATAGAATGTGAAGGACTACATCCAAGTTAGCCATCTTAATCATCCTTTATGAAGGGAAATAGGCATTTGTAGGGTATGAACCATTTCTTTATAAAATAGGTCAAAAGACTTGTGCCTTCAAATGGCCATTATTCTTCTTTGGCTGAAAACGGAATTTCAGGCGAATGATTCAGCTGTAGCTGTCTCCACCATAGATGTCTAAAATGAGGTGAGAAGTATACTGTTCAAAATGATTTTAATGAAATTATTTATTTTAAAAATACTTTTATTTTTAATACATTATAAATTCAAACTCATCATAGAAATATATCCATGTCTATCTAACATCTTTCTGTTAGGATAAAACTGTAACATATTTTAAAATTTCTATTTAAAATGATAACATTTTAAATTATTAGGTTGTGTGAGTTATTATATTAATCATTCTTTGAAGGCTGCTATAGTATAAAGACTTTTTCCCACGTTTGGGTAAAGACCAAACATAGAACTTGCATGTATATATACAGTAGTACCCTTTCTGAAACTGGTTGAACTTGCACACACATTTGACAAGGCTTCCCTACATTGTTTTTGACTTTTAGAAGAAATATATTTGAATTTTTACCCACTCCTTCTTTTCTCCATGTAGCAGTTTTATGCAAATTAATGGGAGCAAACAGTATCTTCAAAGAACCTTTTCTTCTGCATTCTAGTGTCCACAGAAGTGAGACCTCACCTAACCTTAAGTGTCAACACTGTAGTTTTCTGTAGCTGAGCTAGTCACTAGAGCCTTGTGGTGAGGAATAGGTGTTTTTAAAGCATGATTACTATTAAATATTTAGCACCTGTTAGATGAATCACTCCTTAGAAGTACCTACTGTCATTCATTGGAAAGAAACTTAATGTGCTAGTCTCAGTCATAAGGCAACTCTACAATGCTCACCAAAAGTGATCCAAGGAGCAAACCCTTGAGCACCAATTGGTTGCCATCTCTGATCTTGGCTCTGTTTTGGGCTCTTCCACCTAGCTGTCTTTTGCCAGAGAAGTAGTTATCTGTGAACCCCTGAATAGGAGCTGGGAAGTGTCAACTAATCTTGGAGGCCCGGCCGTAGTTTCTTACCTTGACATACGCATGAATGGTTACATTCTATATTTCTGTATTTAGTCAAACTAATTCTACCTAGGACATTTCCTTGTGTTTATAGTATCTTGGACAACAGGGGGTTATCAAAATTGCTTAGCTTCCCAGAGCAGAATTAAAAAAAACTTAAACCAAACCAAAACACTATACTATTCCCTCATTCCAGTCTGTAGGAATATTTTTTTGTGACATCCTTAATTTTTAAAGCACAGTTGGCACTACTTACTTTCTAGATGGAGTCTATCTGAAAATATGACATCCATTAAGAAACAGACCTTTCTTCACCTCAGTAATTGCAAGCATGGGGAAAAACATAAAAAATGTAAGACTGCAGTAAAGCAGACAACATTTAGTGGCATGGAGTGGTTGTTGTATGTGCAGTATGTGATTAGGAAATAACCTGGAAAAATGACTCTTAGGGTACAAATAAATTCACAGTTGCCAAGTTTTGGCTGCTCTTGGCATGAAAATTTTCCTCTCTTTAACATACCAGTTTATGAATAGCTGCAATTAAATAGTAAACTGCATGGCATTTTCAAATAAACAGTTTGAGGATAAGTGCACATCTACTGGAAATTTAAGCTTTCGTGGTGATGCAGTAGTTTGAAATGTTTGAGAATCACTAGATGCAGATAGTAATCTAATGTGTTATCCAACTCTTGTGACGTATGTTAATTTCTTCATTCAGCATTTGTATGGTACTACTCTGGTGATGATCAGTTCTCTTTTCCTAAGTGTTGTTTAAGAGCACAATAAAATGATTTGTTTTTTTTTCTCTTTTCCCTGATACTTATCACAAAGTCATAATGTTAGTAAACCACTCTTTTTCCACAGTTGTTTAGTGGTTTCCCTTGTGCTGTAAGGTTCTGCTGCAAGACACTGCTGCAAAAGATTTGATAATCGATCTAAGAATAATATTTTTGCCTTCCATTACTCAGTTTACCTTTATTAGGGTACCTGTTCCATGATAAATCCATTATTTTTTTTTAACTAGTCTGAAAAAGAGCTTGTGCATATTTTCAGTTTTCCTGCAGAAATGTTCACACTCTGAAGTCTCCAAAATGAGAGTGAAAAGTACATAAACAGTGGTGAATTATCATTCCTTCAACTTCTAAGCAAATCCTAGATGGCTGCAAAGGAAACTGAAAGAAATGTTATGTCTTTTGAAACCTTCCAAAGGATCTTTTGTAGGTCAATTGTAGTGTACGAAAAGGTGGTCACAGTGCAAAGAAGTGACCTTTACTCATGATCTTTAAATGTTTTGATATTTCTAAAATAGGTCTTACAGTTTCAGTAATGTGGTGGGAGGGTTTTGTTTTGTCTTCTAGCATTTGAAGGTTTAGACCATATAAGGTCAATAAGGGACTTGTTCTGATTCTGTATCCCTTTGTTTGTGCTGATATTAGCAGTATTGAGACTTCTGCCCTTTATAGAAAATGGAGTTCATTTTTTAAGATCTCTATATAACATGACACAATTTTTGAGCTTGTGATATTCATGTTTACATCTTTAAAAGGAATATGTTTTATACGCTCCAAAAGACACAGAGAGGGCAAAGAAAATGCCATTCAAATGAACACATGCCAAAGCATATTTATAGCATCTTTCAAAGAGACACTCTAGCTATTTTTATTTCCTCTTTACATTCATTCTGTTTGTGTTTGCTTATATATACCCGGGAGTTGTCAAAGGAGAGCAGTGTTTAAGAAAAGGAGTTTCTATTTGTTTCTGTTTCTGTTGTCACACCTTTGATACCTATTCATCCATCCAGAGAGCTCTGCCTGGTTTTGGTTTAATTTTTATGGCTTCTAGAAATCATTGTTCAATGAGAACGTATGTGTTTTTGTGTTTGTGCATATTTACTTATTCATGTATATTTTAGTAAGGGGATTATTTTGTTTGGGCAGGTCAGAGGACACCTGCTTGCTGGTATGAAAATGTCTCTGTACATCTTTGCTGCCAGCATGGGGTTAGAGCGTATTTCTATGGAAATGAGATCATTACTATTTATATTTCCTGGTTCTCAAATGATTCATTAATAGTATCACCTTATGTGGCTTGGCAAAACTATAACTTCTTTTGTGAGCAAAGTGCTACTGCATCAATAAAAACAGCAAAAGTGCTGTTCATTATACTTCAACAAATGAGGAATTTAAAATCCATCAGGTTGTCATGTGTGAGACAATAACGTGATTTACATATTAAAATGCCCTGTGGGTGGATTACCATAGAAAAGATCATTACGTAGTAGAGCTGTTTTTCCCCTTCATCAAAATTTCTTTCTAAATGTCTCTTAGAGAAACAAGTGAAGTGAAAACTGTCTTAATTATATATCTCATTTCATTTCTCTTGTCTTTAAAAATCAGAGAAGCTGAAGAGCCCAATTAAAAAAAAAAGAAAAACATCTTAAGAAATGGGAGAAAAAAACCCTTGACAGACTGAAAACAGTTAGGAAAGAGGAGGGAAAAGGTGGAGCAGAGGATGAGAGGAATATATTCTGAATCTACCAATACATTAGATAAGTTTGCACAAGCAGAATAGGCCTTGAGAAATTTATGTCAAAACCAAACCAAGAATGGTGTTCCAAGATCAACCCACATCTGTAAGTACAACAGGGGGGTTGGACTAGGTGATCCCCAGACATCCCTTCCAACCCTAATGATTCTGTAATTCTGTGATTTAGTGTTTCATGGCAAAAATACACACTGGTGATTTTTGATTCTTAACATGGGGTAGAAGATTTTACTTTTTTTTTCACAAATCAGACTGCATTTCTTCCCATGGTTTACATCAGCTTCTTCTAATGAAACAACACAATGATGCTTTGTAGCACAGGATCAGCTTGAACAGTTTCCTAAACTGTAGCTCATGGACTGTGTAACCACTAATTGTCAGTGGTGTGAACAGAGGGTGACCCATGAGACAGATTCTATGTTCAAACAGATCCCACAAAGAAGCTTCTGGAAACCTTATCTTTTCAAAACTAAATTGGTGCTGACAGACAAAATGTCTCTGTGCTGGCTGCCGCAAATTTCTAAAGCCTCCAGCTGGTGATTTAGAGATTTTAGTGAGCTTGTATATTCTTGGGGAAAGTTTAATAAAAACATTCTGGTTTTGTACAATCAATCTTTTTGTCTGTGTGTTTGCTCTGATCCAAAACTTATTAAAGTCAATTAGAGTGACTGTATAAATGAAGTGATGTAATGATAATGTAAGAGTCATTGTGCTGTGACTTACATTAAGCTCTAAGCCAACTTCTTGAAACTCAGCCATTTTCATAAACCTCAGCAGTTTTGGACTGACTGAGTGATCATTCAATTAATGAAAATATCATACACTATTGCAGGGCTGCACTTGGTGAGCCTGGTGGAGGTCCTCTTAGAGCAGGTGGTGAGCTGTGGGACGCTGTCAACAGGCTGAAAGATGTCAGGGAAGCTCAGAGGAAGCAGAACTGCTTGCTCCAGGCCCAAACTGCTCAGGGGCCTCAAGCGTTCACTGTAGCTCATGGAGGGAAGAAGGAGGGCATTAACCCAGGAAGCTGGGAACTAGCAGCAGAAAAGAACAACAAGAAAAGGAGAAAGAGGACAATTAAAAGCAAAGGGCTTCCTCCTAAATCTGATGTCCCCACCCAGAACCCCTTCACAGTTATGCAAGGGGCTAACTAGGAAACACACACCTCACACCATGAACAACCGGCTGATGGACTGATACAGAAGATACTGGTGCTGCCAGGAAAAAGTGGCAGGTCCTAGTAGTAGGGGACTCTACTCTCTGAAAGGCCCAGAGGCACCCATCTGTCGACCTGACCCAGTCACAGGGGAGGTATGCTGCCTACCAGGGGCACAGATCAGGGATGTTGCGGAGAGGCTGCCTGGTCTAGTAAGTCCCACTGACATTACACATTTCTAGTTGTCCGTGTGGGTGCTAGTGATATAGATAGCATTAGCCCAGCGAACATTAAGAAAGATTACAGAGCCTTGGGAGAGGTGGTTAGGGGCTCTGGAGCTCAGATTGTCTTTTCGTCAATTCTCCAGCATGAAAAGGAAGACATTAAAAAGGCTAGGTGGATTTGCCAGGTTAATAAATGGTTAGAACAGTGGTGCCATAGTCAGGCGTTTGGGTATTTAGAACATGGGACTTGATTTGGGAGGCCAGGTGTACTGGAGGTTGGTCAAGATGGTCTGACAAAGAAGGGAAAGAGTGATTTTGGTAGGAGGCTTGCCAGACTGGTCAAGGATGCTTTAAACTAGATGTGTTGGGGGAGGGGGGCATCATTCCATTCCAGCACTCTCAGTCAGTTACCAGCACCTATAATAAATGCTCAGAGCAATGCAGGGATATTCCAGCTGCTCCAGCCAATGAGTCGGCTTCATTTGGAGCTCGGCTCAGATGCCTCTATACAAACGCCTGTAGTACAGGGAGAAAAAAGAGGAATTAGAAATGTGTGCAAGTCTACGGGGGTGTGATATAATAGGCAACACAGAAATATGGTGGGATGGCTCCTATGACTGGAGTGCTGGAATGGAAGGTTACAGGCTCTTTAGAAAAGACAGGCCTGGCAGGCAGGGAGGGGGAGTTGCTATTTATATTAGAGATAGCCTGGAGAGTATGGAACTCTGTCTGGAGACAGGTGATCAATAAACAGGGAGTTTGTGGGTCAGGGTTTAAGGGAGAACAGCAATGGGAGACATTACTGTGGGGATCTGTTACAGACTGCCTGATCAAGAGGACTCTGTGGATGAAGCACTCTATAGACAGGTAGGAGCAGCCTCACACTCACAGGCCCTTGTCCTAATGAGGGACTTCAACCACCCTGACATCTGTTGGAAGGACGGTACGGCCCAGCACAAGCAATCCAGGATGCTCCTTGGTTGTGTGGAAGACAACTTCCTTCTGCAAGTAATAGAGGAGCCGACAAGGAGAGGTGCCATGCTTGACCTCGTGCTCACCCACAGGGAAGGGCTCGTTGGAAATGTGATGCTTCAAGCAAGCCTTCATTGCAGAGATCATGAGATCGTTGAGTTCGAGATCCTCAGGACAGTGAGAAGAGCGTGCAGCAAGCTCACTGTCCTGGACTTCTGACTTTGGCCTCTTCAGGTACCTGCTTAGTAAGGTTCCAAGCAATATAGCCCTAGAGGGCAAGGGGGGCCCAAGACTGTTGGTTGCTATTCAAGGATCACCTGGTACAAGCTCAGGAGTGTTGCATCCCAACTAGAAGGAAGTGCAGCAGGAGGGCCAGGAGACCTCCTTGGATGGATAAGGAGCTGCTGAGAAAACTTGGGAAAAAATAGGCTTATAAAAGGTAGAAGCAAGGACAGGCAGCCTGGGAAGAATACAGGGATGTTGTCCAGGAAGCTAGGGACCAGGTTAGGAAAGCTAAGGCCCAGTTAAAATTAAATTTGGCTACAGATGTGAAAGGTAACAGGAAGAGTTTCTATTGGTACATTGCAAATAAAAGACAGACTAGGGACAATGTGGGCCCTCTGCTGAAGCTATTGGGGAAACTGGCTACCCAGGATTTGGAGAAGGCTGAGGTATTTAATAACTTCTTTGCTTTAGCCTCCACTGGCAAAGGCTCTGACCACACCACCTAAGTCTTGGAAGGCAGACTTAGGGACTGTGAGTACGAAGACCTAAGGCCCACTGTAAGAGAGGATCTGGTTCAAGACCATCTTAAGAACTTGAACATACACAAGTCCATGGGACCTGATGAAATCCATCCGTGGGTCCTCAAGGAGCTGGTGAATGAAGTTGCTAAGTCGCTGTCCATCATATTTGAAAAATCGTGGCAGTCAGGTGAAGTTCCCGATGACTGGGAAAAGGGAAATATAACCCCCATTTTCAAGAAGGCGAAAATGGATGAGCCAGGGAACTACAGGCCAGTCAGTCTCACCTCTGTACCTGGCAAAATCTTGGAGCGGATTCTCCTGGAAAGCATGCTAAGGCACATGACACCAAGCTGTGTGGTTCGGTTGATACACTGGAGGGAAGGAATGCTATCCTGAGGGACCTCAACTCGCTTGTAAGGTGGGCTGATGCCAACCTCATGAAGTTCAACCTGCCAAGTGCAAGGTCCTACACCTGGGTGGGAGCAATCCCAGGCACAGCTACAGGTTGGGCAGAGAAGAGATTCAGAGCAGCCCTGCAGAGAAGGACTTGAGGGTGTTGGTTGATGAGAAAATGAACATGAGCCAGCTGCAGTGTGCGCTTGCAGCCCAGAAAGCCAACCGTATCCTGGGCTGCATCAAAAGGAGCATGACTAGCAGGTCAAAGGAGGTGATCCTGCCCCTTTACCCTGCTCTTGTGAGACCTCACTTGGTGTATTGTGTGCAGTTCTGGTGTCCTCTACATAAAAATGTCATGCAACTGTTAGAACAAGTCCAGAGGAGGGCCACGAGGATGATCAGGGGACTGGAGCACCTCCTGTATGAAGACAGGCTGAGGAAGTTGTGACTGTTAAGCCTGGAGAAGAGAAGGCTGTGTGGAGACCTCATAGCAGCCTTCCAGTATCTGAAAGGGAGCTATAGGGATGCTGGGGAGGGACTCTTCATTAGGGACTGTAGTGACAGGACAAGGGGTAACGGGTTAAAACTTAAACAGGGGAACTTTAGATTGGATACAATGTGGAAGTTTTTTACTGTAAGGGTGGTGAGGCACTGGAATGGGTATCCCAGGGAGGTTGTGAATACTCCATCCTTGGCAGCATTCAAGTCCATGTTGGACAGAGCCTTGGGTGACATGGTTTAGTGTGAGGTGTCCTTGCCCACGGCAGGGGGGTTGGAACTAGATGATCATAAGGTCCTTTCCAACCCTAACTATTCTATGATTCTATGACTATCTGTTGATAAACCTCTGCGTGAAATACTTTATAATATTACAGAAGTTATTGCATGTCTTTGCGTCTAAAGTCATTTTGCTTGTGGATTGTTAATGGCCTATGTCAAACAGCGCCGATGTTCTTGGACATCTTATCAATCAAAAATTATACTGAACATATAAAATTAATATCAAGAATGAAGACATCTTCATTATATTGCTTATGTTTAGTACATATAATCTCTGTCTAGTGTGTGTTCAGGGAAAAATTATCTTTTTTTTTGACTGCAATTTTGAAGAAAAGTTTTGAGTTAATTTAAATTGGTTGTTCCTATGCATTTTTGTTTTGAAATCTGACATTTCCTCTTAGGAAAATACAAGGCGTATAGATAGATAGATAGATAGATAGATAGATAGATAGATAGATAGATAGATATAGATGGACAGAGAAGAAAAGAAGACAAGAAGAAAGTTTATTCTAAAGATGTATGTCATTTTGATTAGAAACTGCAAGGATAGGTGACAAGATCACTGCTACTATGCCAGGGTCCCAAGGCTTTGCAAAATGTTTGTGCTTTTTTGGCTACTTTTTTTTTTCCCCCCATCTGTTGTAGGCAAACTTTTTTTTTTCTGTAGTTTCAGCATAGATTTTAGCAGGAAACTGAAGTGCAAAGAAGGTAGAAAAATAGCAAAATTGAAACACAGAAGGACAAGAGAGCAATAGAAATAATGAGACTAGAAAGAAGGCTGGATCTCTATTTGTTTTCAGAGAACATACTGAAAGAAATTCTGTTATTTGGCTACTCGTCATAATTCATCCTAAGCAGAGTATCGCTATTGACCAAGGAAGAGGGGTAAAAAAGACAAAAAATATAGCACTGTTATCTTGGGGTGGTAATGGTTTTCTAAGTTCCCTAAAATGTAAGAGTGAGACATAAGCTGCCAATGTTTTTTTTGTTTCGTGTCCTGTCTCCCCATCCCACCCCCTTACAAATTCTGTATCGAAATAGCTACCCAGCTTATCTCTCAGAACTATCCATCAGAATAGTAGTGTAAATGCGCACATGGTAGTGTGAATCTGCACACTCATTCCATAACACCACTATGGTCTGGTTGCTCTACCAGTCCTGCAATCTTGCCTGGACACATGAGCATGCATTCAATAATCCTAGCTCAGTCAGTTCCTTTCTTTTTTGTGTGCTTGATCCATTTTTTCTGTATTTTATTTCAATAACAATTTGACTCATATTATGTAATTTTACAAAGTGGATGTTGGTTTCATGATTGTTGTTCTTTTTCAAAAACAAAAGGGTTTCTATTACACCTATGAAATAAAGTTAGGCCCCGATTTCATATATTTGAAAATTGCAGATCACTGTGATTATTCCAATGACTGACTGATTGTTCTCATTGTGAAAAATTTTCCTCCAGTGTTAACTGAGAATCTCCCTAGGAGTAACTTGTACCTGTTACCCCTTGTCTTTTCCATGTGACTCCTCGTAAAATCTAAGTCTCTGTCTTCTTTGTCACTGCCCTTTAAATATTGGAACACAGTGATAAGTTATCCTCTGAACCTTCTTTTCTCAAGGCTGAGCAAACCCAGTTCTCTCAGCCTTTCCTCCTATGGCAGGCTTCCCAGTCCTTTGATCACCTTTATAGCACTTCTGTGGACCATTTCCAGTCTGTCCACATGTTTTTATAGAGTGGGGGCCAAAACTGAACACAGTATTCCATGCATGGCCTGACAATTGCTGAGTACAGTGGGATAATGATTTTAGTTCTGCTGATTATGCCCTTGTTGATGTAACCCAGCATCCTGTTGGCTTTCTTTGCCTGAGCAACACACTACCAACTCATATCGAGCTTGTTGTCCACCAGGATCCCATGTCCCTTTCTACAAAGCGGCTCACCAGCCATAGATCCTAGACTGTCCTGCATTCCTGGATTGTTTTCCCAGGTGCAAGACCTTACATTTGTCTTTGTTGAACTGTGTAAGTTTTCTGTTAGCCCACATTTCCAACCTATCCAGGTCATCCTGCAGGGTGGCTCTTCCTTACAAAGGGTTTCATTCCCCACCAAGTTTGGTGTTATCGGCAAAATTCATCAGGGTGCACCTGATTCCATCTTCCAGATCAGATATTAAACAGCATTGGGCCCAGTATTGTATTCCTGGGGGAGCCCACTTGTGGCAGGTTCTCAGTTTGAAAAGGAGTTATTTGCCACCACCCTCTGGGTACGTCTATCAGCCAGTTCTTCACCCACTGCACAGATCACTTGTCTAGATTGCAACGCTTAAGTTTCACTAGGGGGAGGCTGTGGAAAACTATCAAAAGCCTTGGAGAAATCCAGGTAGTCAATGTCCACTGCTCATCCCACACCAACCTAACGGGTTACTTTGTCATAGGAAACAATCAGGTTTGTCAAGCACCATTTACTCTTGGTGCATCTGCTGACTTTTAGCAATCACACGCTTCATTTAAGTTGTGATAACCCTCAGAAGGATTAGTTCCATAACTTTCCCAGGGACTGAAGCAACTATGATGGGCCTATAATTTCGTGGATACTCCTTTAAGCCCTTCTTGTAAATGAGAGTTACCTTAGCCTTCCTCCAGTCTTCTTCCCTATACCTCTCAATGGGTATTCATCTGCTTTTCCATCTCTGGTATGCTTGGTTTTGAACAGAGTCAGAAGCTTACAATTAAGCCAAGGGTGCCTCTTTCTCCGCTTACCTGTAAAGGGGATGAACTGTTTTTGTGCTTCCAGGACAGTGTTCTTGAAGATCTCCCAACACTCTCTAACTCCTTTATCCTCCATGGAAGCTTCCCACAGAATCCCTTCCAGCTGAGCTCTGAGTAAGCTGAAGTTTGCTCTCCTAAAATGTAATACGTTTGTCCTAGTATTAGCCTTAAGAGTGCTCAGCAGGTTCCCAGACTCTACAATACTGTGATCACTGCAGCCAAGGTTATCACTAGCCAAAATATTTCAAAGCAGGTTTTCTTTGTTTGTGAGTATAAAGTCCAAAGGTGCCTCATTCCTTCTTGGCATATCTAACATTTGTATGAGGAAGCAGCTCTCTGTGCACTCCAGGAACTTGATGGATTGCATGAGCTGCTGTATTGTTCTTCCAAAAAAAAGTTTGGGTAACTGAAGTCACACATAAGAACCAGGTTCTGTTGACCCAAAGGTTTCTTAAGAGATCCAAATATTGCTTCATTGGCCTTATCATCTTGATCTTATCATGTTGGTTTGGAGTTTGGTAGCTGTCCTGGGTTCAGCAGTAGCAGTCATTTTTCTCCTTCTTGGTAGCTGGTGCAGTGCAGTGTTTTGACTTTCGGCCTGGGAACAGAGCTCATAACAAGGATGTTTTGGTTTGGCCAAGGACTTTGTGAGCCTCATGCTCTGCCAGGGAGGAGGGGAAGCCGGGAGGAAGCAGAGACAGGACACCTGACCCAAACTAGCCAAACAGGTATTCCATACCACAGCACGTCATGCCCAGGATGTAACTGAGAGTTACCCGGAAGGGCTGGTAGACTGCAGGGTTGGAGGAGGAATAGGTCGGGGCTTGGTTGGGCTGGGGGGGGGGAGTTATCGGTTGGCTAGTGGTGAGGTGTTGTATTCTCTTCCCTTGTTATCTCCTTTATCATTATTATGATTGGTGGTAGCAGTAGTGATTTGTGTTATACCTTAGTTACTAAACTGTTCTTATCTCAGCCCGTGGGAGTTGCATTCTTTTTGACTCTCCATCCCTTCGGGAATAGGGGGAGGGCAAGAAGGGAGGGGAAGTGAGTGAACGAGTTGTCTGGTTTGGTTTAAACCACGACAGTAGCATTTGCCGATTGTAAGATCTCCCTTGGAGATGACCCCTCTACTTTGAAAGTCTCCTTAACATAGAGCATGACTCCTCCTCCTCTTCTTCCCTGCCTGTCATTACAAAACATCCTGTAGCCATCCGTTGCTATCCTGCAGTCATGTGAGTTGTCCCACCATGTTTCAGTTTTTCCTATAATTTTCTGACTGGGTGTGGAGCTCCAGTTCCTCTTGTTTGTTCCTCAGGCTGCATGCATTGGTGTACATGCACTTGAGGTGGTTGGTCTTCTGGTTCTTATTTTGGGAGGCAGCTAAGGAACTTCTGTTTCTCCTCTAGTTGGCCTGGCTTATTCCCCAGTTGGTTGCAAAGCTGGGAGCATTGGACTTTGGACATGCCCCTGCGTCCTTCAGTTTAAAGACCATCTCACCAAGTTGGAAAGATTCCTCTGCCATCCGTTGTAAGATAGGTGAAAATATAGTAGTATATTTTCCTCTCTTTGGCATGAAGACCAAGCTGAATTTGCCCTCATATAATACTTGCTATGTATAGAAAACATATGACGATGAAGTTTGCATGCTCAAATACAGAAGAGAAAAGCAGAAAAAATTGAAAATATATGTACGTAAAAATATCTCCCTTGAGTTCATATATTTTTAAACATCACACTTTTAGTAATAAAACAAGGATTTTCATTTTACTTCTCTCCTAATCAGCTATCAGAAGCAACTCCCAGAAGCGTCTGAGTTGATGTTCAAAGGCTTTGTAGGCTGCAAAGGCTGCACATTCTTCTATAGGAGACAGAAATTATTTGCCTTACAAGCCAAGATTTTGCTGTTGCCAACTGGGGCTATCTGTACAGTTGCTGTATGAGATATCTGTAATAAAATTTTACTTGCCTACAGGGACGGTTGAACCACAGGTTTCCATCCTTCTCTTGTTCCTGTTGATGTGTGTGTGATCTCTAGTGCATCTTTTTTTTTGCTGATATGAGCATAGCTTACCAAAGAAGTGTTTTCAGTAAGTATTTTAGAGCAAGCTAATACAGTTTCTAATACAGTTTCTGTATTTCTGTAAAATTGAATTCTAGGCTTCTGAGTGACACCAAAGAAAACAAATCAATTTTGTTTCTGTGAATCAAATAAGTGAAATACACTAATTTATATGAAACCTAAATAGTGGCAACTGAGGTTTCCCCACACCTCAAACTCACCTTAATTTGCTTTTGAAGGGTGACTACGCAGCAGCAATTTTAGACGATGCACAGCTGAAATGTTAGAGTAATTTCATTTGACTGGTGAAATAAGGAGCACTGACATATTTTTGATGGAATAGTGTAGGGGCAGATTGAAACTATACTGAGGTTATCTCACTTAAAATCCAGAATTATTCTGAAAAGCAAAAAAAAAAAAAGCATTAAAAAAAAAAGCATTATTGCATGTGATTTGATGCACTGCAGTTAAGATCAAAGCTGTGCTTGGCGTTTATGGATTGAGCTATTTAAGACTTTGGAAGCGAGTTTTCGTTTACCAAAACGGCTCCAAAACTGTGTTGGGATGGAAGATAGGATACATTTTGTGACAGCTCTATTAAATAGCTTGTGCAATTTCTCAGCTTTGCAAGAAAATCTAAACAGATAACATGTTGCACACCATTTTTAATTTTAAGCAGCCTAACTGCAGACACATAGTTACATCTGTGTTACAAATTCGGTAAATTAACAACACACAGCACAACAACAAAACTGCATAGTGGGGAGCAAAGATCAATGCATCTAACTGACAAAAACCTGTATCAGTTAATCTGGTTTGAATGTAACTAGTTACACTGGAATTTTCTTTTATCTTTTATCTGGGTTCTTGTACAGCCCTCACCAGTGTAATGTGTGAGTATATTGCAGATCATTAACTGATGCAGCTAGCATTTGTGACATCTCATTCTCACTCCTTTAAGTGCAAAACTATCTGAAGTTTTTTGAGGTAGGAAGATGCATATACTCATATAATTCATGCCTGAGATACTACGGCTATTTGTGATTGAAAGCAAGATCAAGCAAACGTTTGCTGGATTTGAAGTGGTAGCTGCTGAAGTTTGTGTAATGATCTCTGAGCTTTGAGAGGAGGCTACAGAAGGCTTTACTCAAACATATTGTGTTCCAGAATAAAACTGCTGGTTTGTTTGCTAGTTCATTTGGTTCTGGGTTTGTATTTGTTTGGGGGGTGTGTGTGCGTTATTTTTAAGTGCTATTCCCTTATTTACAGTGGCATAGGAGTTTCACTGTGCAATACACAATAAGCTTCATTGCTATTGACTTCATAGGAATATATGAACTATAGATAATCACAGTGGTTAGTAGAATTTAGCAATGCTATCAATTTTTCAGTAAAACAGAATAATAAAAAGGGAATAAATGTCTGCATATTGCTATGTTTCTTATTTTTAGGTTCATGTTAGAATGTCCCCTACACATCTAAGATTTCTTGAGGAGACTTTCATATTCAACCATATTGACTTCCACTGCTTTTATGAGTAACTAAAAAACACAAGTTACTGGCACTGAATGGTGAATTGTAAGAATATTATTGGTGTATATGGCCAGAAGATTTATTTATTTGTTATTATTATTATTATTATTATTTGTACTTCATCTTTAATTGACAGATATTTGTGGCTCTAGAATCTATCAGGAAATGTGAGATTAATTATTACTTTTTCTTCCATAACATAGTAATTTCAGAAGATGTTGAGGAAGCACTGGAAAAGAAAATGAGAAATTGGAGAGGTCTGCTGGAGAATACAAAGAGATATCAGACAGATCTTGAGAGAAAGATTCAAGAAATAGAGTTTATGAGATAAATGGAGCAACATGAGGAGAAAAAGATCTCAGTAATCTCTCATGTTTTTCTCTCTTTACAGATTGAGCACTAAAACAGAAATAATACAGCTAGATTTAGATCAGCAGCTTTGCTGCAAATAGAAGTCTGAGAAAACAGATCAATGATCTCCAGTGTTACAGGGAAAAGAATGTAGATTCTTCCTCAATTTAGCCTTTCAAAACAGTCCAGTCTACTGTGATTGCTCTCGAAAGCATAAAAGGGGCAGGACTTGCAGTCCCATAAAACATTTAGGAAAGTCAGCTATATTAAATTTAAAAATTTCATTATTTTTTATCTAATAGAGCAATAGTGGTAAACTTAAAAGACAATTTCTTTAATATCACATTTGAAATTTGCAAATCTATTTAAAAGTTTCTGTCTTTAATATCAATTTAAAGGTCAAATAGAAACTATGTATAGATATATGTATTCTGACAACATTGTCTAAAATGTGGATATCTATTCTACTGTTATCTTGCAAAGTGAATTGTGATGTCCTTCAGAACTGGTCACCCCTCTTTTCTTCCCCTCCCCTGCAGTTATCCTGGGAGTCATCCAGACCTTAAGATTCTTTCCAAAGTCAAGGCTGCTCTGCTCTGAACCCAAGCTCCACGATGCTGTTGACAGCCAAAGGTATGTGTTGATTAGCATGTTTGGAGGATGGTTGGCTACTATGGCACAGTCTGAACTGGCTGTAACAGGCCCGACAAGAGAAATTATTTGCTCCTTGAAATAGCTCCTATCCCTCTGTATTGTTACAGTTGGAACGTCTATGGCTGCAATAGCCCTGGAATACTGATTTTGAACAAGTAGTCTTCAGTGGTCCTTTCTATTTGCCCTTTGACAGACTACATCCATGGTTCTCAATTTCAGTAACCTTCAAGAATCTGCCCTTTTACTGTGCAAGTAAGCTCTCACTTCATGCTACTGACATATGTTATTCTGTATATTTTCTCTTTAATGCTCAAAGTTGTGTTTCATCCATTCTTAAGTGAGGAGGCACATGTACAGATTGTGAGTGTAAAATGGGTTTGGATGTGAAATACAGTATGGACCTAGCCTAGGCAAAGAGTAAGGTCTCTTTTGAGTGAATATTGCAAAGATGTGTCTGTATGGCCTTATGGGAGGAGGGCAAGAATAGAACAATGCTGTATAGAAAATACGTGAAGAAAAATGTCCAAAGGCCAAGAAATTAATGAAATTGCATGACATAAATAAAATTAATTCTAAGAAATTTTAGATTTTTATAGACTTTCAGCAAGAAATGCACTATTTCTTTAATAATTAAAATATACTAATCTTTAAAATTAAGTTCGTTCACTGAAAAGTGGACATCATTTGTTGGTCCCCAGAGGAACATTCTAAAAACAGCTGTAGCAATTAAAAACCATTGAACTGAATCAGGTTCTGAGACTGAGCAGAGAACTGCATTCAGCCTGTGGCAGCCTCATTGTATCTGATTCAGAGCACTGAATATGTTGGGTATATTTTTTGGTTTATTGTTGCTTTTTTTTCTTATCCTCAGTTTCACATATCTTCTCTGTAGACATTTGAATGAATACAAAATATGTCATTCATTTCAGTCTGAGAGACACAAGAGACTTGCTTCAGTGATGCTCTGTATTATTCTTAAAAAAAATCCCAACCTGTTTGAACCAGGTTCTCATCTGGTATGTATATAGTCATTCTTAGATGGAATGAAGGTGTTACCACACTCATTCTCTCCTTTCTCCTTCATGTTGATATTTACAACAGACAGAAAGTTTTAAACTTTGGAGTTTATCACAATGGCTTTTCTTGCCAATTCTAGTGGCTTGAGATCTTTGTATCTGCACTGAAATCTTTCCTATCTATCTTCTTACTTTTCTCACATTTCAAGAAGTCTGTCTAGTTGCAAAATTCTTGTTAGAAGACATATATAAATGTTTTGTGGTTTCTAATCTGCTTGAAAAAGAAGTGGCTACCCTTACTAGGAATTACAATAATGTCTCAAAAGGAAATAGCGCTTCTTCAGAAAAATGTTATGTCTAAAGAAAGATTATTATCTCTGACCTGATTCCTTCCTCCCATCCCCTTTACTGAATTTCTTCTCTCTTCAGATTTCAGATCTGATAACACTGCTGCCAGAACATTTAGTTTTATTTAAATGCAATGACACAAACATTGCTAATCTTGTTTCACGTCATTCATTCAAGCACTTGCTGTCAACAATGGTTTTATCAGCCATCAAAATCTAATTGAAATGGCAGTGCTGCATGTAGTCATCCAATAATTATGAAATAAATAGTCTCAAAATTCAAAAGCCTTTGAAAAAAACAACCCCTAAAGTAACATAAACAGAAAAAAAAGTAATTAAAGAGCTCCCTCTACTTTTTTATTTTTATTTTTTCATTTTTTTTTTACAATGTATTTATCTAAAGGCATCACTTCTAAGCTTCAGAGGTCGATTATTATGCCTTGTTCCTGTTTTAGAAAAAAACCTGACTGGATGGAGTTTATATGGGATATTGTTCTGGTAAATAGCACAAAAAAAGCATTTCATCGTTGCATCACCAAAACATGCTTTGCTTTATCTTTGGAGAACTCCTACGGTAATACACACCTGACAGTTAATCATAGATTATAAAAAGCAGTGCCCTTTATCATCTAACACCAAATCTTTAGAGGCTTGCAGATAGAACAGCCTGTTCAGTCATTGTAGAAATGTGATGCCAGAAAGCTGCTCTGCTCCTTATTTGAAACCTCATCATGTTATTCTATATATTCCACACCCTACCTTAAGAAAATCAGGGCTGCAACTTGTCTACAGACTATAGAATTTTGCCTTAGTGGAAACTATATAGCAGTAGTGTGTTTAAAATTTTGAAGGAAAGTGTAGCAGAGCTCTCCAAATAAGCGCTGGTCATGAATGTATATATATAGTCCTGTGACAGGTTGGCATAGCAACTATTTCTTAGAACTCTGTTGCTGCCTAAGTAAACAGCTAAAGCACTGAGCATGTTTCTGTTAAGCTGTGCCTGTCTGTAGTACAAGCATGGATTGTACATGAATGTTTTCTTCTATAGGTGGGGACATTTTAGTGGCGCTCACTTATACTGCCATCGTTCTCAGTGTTTTTATCATAAACCCTTATTTTCTAATTGTTTTCTGTTGTGATTGAATGGAAGATTTTAATTCAAGGGTTTTCTTTTCAATCCAGAACAAAGCTTGGCATAAATAGTCCCAGACTACACACTTTTTTATTTGCTTGGTTTGTGTAATTTTTTAATATCATGTTTTTCAGAATTCCAACAAAAGCTGAATGTGAGCATAAATTAGTCATGGCAGTCACTTAAATGAATGGCATAGCAGATTGTACATACCATGAAAGGTTACTCCATAATTCAATCTTTTTGTGTGTATTTGTGGTAATTTTTATTCAATGTTTTACCCATATGCATATTTTAAATGGCTATCATTTAACCTAGCAGCCTTTCATAACTGCAAAACATGCATCTAGATGCATATTGTCTGACACTGTGAAACAAACAAAACTTGTGATACTTTAAATATTCAGTTATAAATAGCTTCTAATAAGCTTACAAAGCAATTATTTAAAATGATTAATCATTTATAATAAAGTCTGCCTGAGTCATATGTGTCTTATAATCAGTTAAAACACCTATCAACATGGTTGTAATTATCTGCAGCAGATGGTACTAATAATATACTGGTAAACTATTAATAAATATTTTGCAGATGGCAATAATCTGTTCATTAGAAGTTATTATTGATAGATACAAGCTCTATACTATTCTCTTAAATTCTCTAAAAAATTACTAACCATTTTAGTTAATAAATCTCTACAAACTATTTATCTCTTTTAATGAATGAAAGAATGTTGTAATTAGTAAATTCTAAGTGCCTGATTCCCAGATTGGCGTGTTAGATTCTTTTTGATCTGGTTTCTCTGAACATTTTGCTCTGTACCTCTCTTCCTAGTGAGCTTGACAACTCATGCCATCAAGACTTACTAACACACTTTCCTTCTTCCTCCTTGATTTCTTTCATCTTAGGAATCTGTTATGGGTCCTCTTTTCCTTTTGCTGCTTAGAAAAATGTAATACATGGGGGAAAGCCCTCCTGTCCCACCTGAGAGCATGTGGGCACAGTGGATGGCAGGGAACCAAAATTGCTCTGCTCTTGCTCTGATGTATTTGAATACAAGATGCAATACCTGTTAAAATACCTCACTGCAGCATTGATAGTAAGTAAATTATTGTCTTGGGGTGGGACATGTCTCACTTCACATTAGCTCTCCCTAGTCTGCATCAGTAGACTGGCTCAGTAGTCAGAAGAGAAAGATAAGCTTCTCTTAACAGGCATATGATATCTTAAGAGAGGTGCCTTAGTAGGTGTGACAAGTAAGCCCTCTGGAAGGGCTTAGCTCTCAAGCTTCTGTTGACTACAAAAAGAAACTGGCAACATGCTTTGGCTGAACACTAGATTCTGAATAACTGAATATAACTGAAATCAAGTGACATGAATGATGTCACTAGTGTGGGTTTCAGCTCAAGGTTGAAATATCTGGATTTAATTGCAATATATCTATACATCTATATGTCTACCAAGTATCTATGCCACCACATTTGGCAGTGGCCTGTTAATATATTAGTCTGGAGTCTGGAGAGTAGTTATCCTCTATAGTCTGACATAGTTGGTTGGCTGAGCAGTCCTAAGGATTTCATTTGCTGTGTTGGCTATACAGTGACTGTAATAGGATCTTATGTTTCTAAGTCACATGTGGATGCTTACATTTGCAGACAACACTATTTAGAGAATATGAATTTTGCCACTGATGCCCAAATAGCACACTGCAATGAAGAACTAATCTGTGTTGGCATGTAAACAAAATGCCCATTCATAATTATGACTGTGGGCTGTTCCAGAGACTGTTGGGATTTTCTGTAAATTCATTGCCTTTTATCAACTACTGTTATTAGAATGAAAACCTTTAGCAGGAATGGTGTCCTATAGCCTAGCTTCTGTTTCATCATGGGCATTACAAAGCTACTCCTGAGGTGTCAAATACCTTGGCTCAGTACAGGTTTGCTGCAGATAATGCAATGCCACTGCATTGTGAATGAACGGAACACTATTCCTTTATGGCTTCAGTGCATACCTGAAAGAATTTCTTTTTACTGACCTTGGGTTTATGATCCATTTGACTTTATATATAATGCTATCTTGGATTCTCAGCTCATCTGGGCAGTTCCAGTATTCTTGGGAAGCAGACAAGGCTTCTGCCACGGCGTCTGGCTGTCCTGACAGAGTGTGACAGAATGATAGATGCAAGTGCTTGTAAATCTTTGTCTTGTATCATTTATTCTTAGATATGTTGTAGCCCCTACCTTGAAACTGGCACTTAACAGATTTACCTGATGATTCTGTCTTTCTGCATTTTCTGCATTAATATCAGGCTAGAGATTTCACATTCTTATTAAGTTGCTGTGGTTGTGCACTGCAAGGCTGCTCTGGATAAGAAATCAGCAAGGTATTTGTCAGTCTCTTTCATGCTTACACTTTGCAGTTTCAGTAGCATACACTAAAAGCTTTCTGTGACTGACAGTGTTTTTTAAAAAGCACTCCCAAGTGATTTATGGGTACTTTCTACTGGGATAGTTTTCCTGTCTTTGAACATATTGTTCAAATTTTTTGCATGCAAGCACTGCTATAAGAATCTGCTTTTCAATTTTGACTTATTTGGTTTAGGTGATTCTAGTAATTCTAGACATGACAACTTCAGGCTGCCTCTTCTGTAAGAGTACTGCCCTGTGTCCCATCTCACTAGCATCACACTGGCAGCAGTTTCTTTATTCACATCTCTGTATTGATAAGTTTAGTGACTATGTTTTATTGAGCTAATTGTCATATGACATTTTCTTTCAGCAGTAGCTTCAAGGATTTGCACACACAGGTGGTTGTTGTTGTTCCTCCTCCTCCCAGATGTATTCTGCAATTACTAGTAGATTCTGATTAACTAGTATTTCAAGTATGGATGCTTCTTGCTTTGTGATTACTTTCTTAGATTTAAAATACTTACTGCAGTAAGTATTGCTCATTATGAAGTTTTCATGTACATACACAATTTGTGACTGATTTCCCTGATTCCTATATCATGCAAAGGAAGTGATGACTGAGATCTGCTATACCAGCTACCATATTGTGCCTTTCCAACATCACCTATGATGTAGTTGGACTAACGTTAATTCCAGGGAACATCTTGGAAAGTTAGGACACACTAGTTGTGCAGAATGTGGTGAGGTAGCCACTTTTGCTACTCAAGAATACTTGCCAATACCTATGTTTTGCATTTTGGAATTTGGCACCAGGTAGTTTTCCTGTAGTTTTTAATTTTTGCATTGCCAAGTCAGGTAATATTTCATGACTGTAGACATTCGGCAGTGAGCATTTTTTTGTGTTTTATTTAAATTGCTAGAGTCTGTACAAATGTGCTTCTTGCCTGACATTTCAATATCTACCACACTACTTAGACAACAAGTATGTTCTATGACTTTCACAGATATCTTTATCTATTATGTGCTTATTTGCTCCTCTTCTTTTTCTTCTAATGCACTGGACACTTTGAAAGGCAGGTGCTGTTCCAGTAACATTGTTTCAGCTATCTTCACATGTAACATAGAAGAAGCCATTTCAGATTTTCAAAAACATTATAGAACCCTTAGCAGACAGGTACCACAATGGGATTGCCTGCTCTAGGTGTTTGTTTAATGTTCATTAGAGTGTGTATCGTTGCCCCCTGTCTGAATTCTAGTAAATTTATGAATTTCTTCTACCTGAAAGCATTTGTCCAGTGCTAAACAAGACTCTCAAAATCCCAGCATTTATACTTTTCTTTGTTTTGTTCTTGCAGTTGTTACTGAAAATATGATCATATGATTTTAAAATAGGTTAGCCTGATCACAGGAGGTTTTTTGCTTATGTACTGCTAAAGAATCACATGTAGTGAGTTTACAATCTGCCATTAAATTTCCTATATTTTCTACTATATTGTCTGGGCACTTGATGGTAGTCCACACTATGCAAACCATTTATTTTTGCTAATTTCCACTTAATTAGTGTGATACATATGCAAAAAAAAAAAAAGCACACCAAAGCCCTTTAAATCAATACGTGCTTTTTTTTTTTTTATTTACTGGACTGATTTCTCTTTAATACAACAGTTGTATATGTCATTGTATGCAAAGCATTTCCATGATTGAGCTTTTTTGCAGCTTTAATATTTCTTTGAGTTATATTTGTTTGATTATTTTGGGTGGATCTTGGTGTTTCTTCCTTATTTACATGCTTTCTCAATGCAGATCAGGAAATTACTTATCTATCTGCTCCACTAAAGCTCTGCACTTGCTTGTTCCTAGTCTTATGGATTGTATGTACCTGTTGCTTTCTGTAGAGCTGCCTGATTCTGTTGGGATGCCCGACCATTTCCATTTCATCTGTTATGTCTTTCATCTCTGTTACTGATATCACAGGTTGATTTACCTCCTTGTGTTGACTCAAGCTTGCATGTTAAGTCCCCACCCAGTCATTCACTCACCCCCACTCCCAATGAGATGGGGAAGAGAAATACAGGGCAAAAGTGAGAAAAGTGTGGATCAAGATAAAGACAGTTTTATAAGTGAAAGGAAAAAAAGAATTAAGAAAAACATCATGTGATGCAAAGGCAATGACTCATCACCTCCTATGAGCAGTTGATGCCCACTGGAAAAACTCCTTCCCTCCTCAGTTTTGTTGCTGAGCATGACATCATACAGTATGTGGTATCTCCTTGGTCAGTTTAGGTCAGTTGTGCCCTCCCACCTTCTTGCACATACCCTAGCTTGCATGCTGGGGCGGGGGTGACAGTGAGAAACAAAGGAGAACTTTACATTGTGCAAGCACTTTTCAGTAATAGATAAAACACTGATGCTTTATCAGAGCTGTTTTGTCTGCAAATCTAAAGCACAGCACTGTGTGGGCTGCTATGAAGAAGTGAACTCTATCCCAACCAGACCCAGGACATTCCTAAAATTTCTGAATCACACACCAGCCATCCTGTGCAATTTAACAAATACACTTTTTTATTTCACCAGTATTCATTTTAAATTATTGAGAAAATGCATGTAACATCTTTGTGTCCAAATAAAGCTTTTTGAGAGGATTTGTTTGATTGTGTAGGATTTTCACTGAAATATGTAAATTCCATTAGGGCTTCGGCATGAATTGAAATTTATAGGATATCTTCTTGCGCGTGTCTAAGCTGAGGAGTATAACAGTGTTTCTCAGATCTGGGCTCTGATGAATCTCTCTGCTGCAGTGGCATTCCAGTTTGTGATGACATTGTCTCCTCCTTCTCCATGTCCTTGTTCCCATATGAAAGAAATCTGAACTTGCAGGATGGACATGGTATGCTCTAGTTTTGTTTTCCAGCTTGATCAATCAAGGGAAAAAGCATAGCCTCGCCTTCAGTCTTGAGCCAGTTTTAGTTTGCATCCATTTTAAATGGATTACTTTGCAGTTTTCCCTGTATGGGCTGAAGATTGCTTACTTAGTAGAGTTTTTCTCATGCTCATTTCCTTATGCAGCTGAATATTGACCTTTTATTTCTCCTGGTTTCCTTCTTGTTCTTTTTGTATTTGATTTTACATTTCTGTTGGAATTCATTGCTGGTACAAAGTGATTAAGGAGAAAAAGACAGAAAAAGAGGGGGTAAGAGGTAATGGGAGCAGAGTGGAAAGCCAGTGATGCATCCAGATCTTATTTCTTTCTTTACTTAAGCAGTTGTTTAACACCAATAACTTCTGGAACAAGAGTTCTGGTCACAGCATAGGGCCACCCTGAAAGAAAGCTGTTTATCTTAGAAAAAGTGAATATAAATCCAAGATCTGGATTCAAAAATAATAATATTCCATAATCTGGACCAATCTGGATCTGGATTCAGTAATAATGGGGCAATAATCTGGATAATGCTATAATCTGGATCTGGATTCAATGATACTAACTCAAGGTCTGCTATGACTTGCTGGTCTTGCAGGTCACAATCCCTGTCCATGCATTTAACAGTAATTTAATCTTACTGTCTTATAAAGGTGTTGAAAGTTTTCATTAGTGTTTTTAAATAGTATTAAAGTCCTTGTCTGAAGACTGTGCAGAAATTGTATGGAAATAAAACATTTTTTCATGTACTTTTATAGCTCAGATTTTTGTCTTAAAACAAAGAATTCTCTGTACTAGACCATATGAAGAAAGTTTGAGTATGTTTATTGGAAAAGTAAATGCATTGGATACTGAGACCATAAAAGCTTTAATATGCAGGTTTCTTGCCAGTGCATGGTGTATAATACTGATTGTAGATTATTTTGTGATGATAGACTGCAACTGCTCTGAAAGAGGTAGTTTGATGTATGCTATTGATACAATGTAGATTAAAATTCCTGTAGTTTTTCCTTAATAATGACAGATAAGAATTATTATGATCTGCTGCTATCAACAATCTGAAGATTAATTTGCTTGTTTCTTTTTAACAACATACAGAACACAGAAGCAAAGGCAAAGAAAATGTGAACCCTGGAAATAATTGCAAAAACTAAGAATTTCATGTTTTAAGTTTCAGTACTATTGTTTCAGGAAGTGCATATTGATTTCACAGTACTGGGAAAAAAGCCACGGAGGAAGAACTTTGGTAATGACATGCCATATGGTTCTTTTAGTGCAAATAACTCTAAATTCAGAAGTGAAAGGTTAAATTCTGTCCCATTTCTACTAAAAGATTTCAAGAGAGGAAAAAATGTCTGCCAGGTCTTATTTTTTGCAGCTTATCATCGACCTGTTCTTTTGCAACAGCACAAGAAGCAAGTCAAAAGTGTGTTGCAGAGTAAAGTTCAAAAGACCTATCGAATTCTTGCTGTCCTCAGTCAGGCAGTACTCTGTGTAGGGTTATATGATGGGGTTACAGGATAGGGAGGCTGCAGGCAAGAAACAAAAGTGGTAGAGGGGAAATGCTGTAAGGGTCTTGCTTGAGATGCTGCAATGGCTTATATGTTTGGTGTCAATGCAGACTGAACATGCCTGGGGTGAGAAAGCTCAATCCAATAGAAAAGACATTATGTTGGTCTTTACAATGCCTAGATTTTATGCGTCAGACCCTGGACTGTAGTCCAGAATTCTCTGAGGCACCTGAGCTTTCTGCAGTGTGTAGGGAAAGACAAACAATCAAGGGATGTACTCACAGTAAGTAGCGTAGCGTGCAGAAGCTGTCTAGAGGCAATCCATAAAGAAACATGGAAGAAAGGGATGTTTCTGAATGCCCTCCTGTTTCTGAATGCCTTCCTGTTTCTAAAGTCCAGGCATATAACAGTGTGTTTTTCCCAGCTAAACCTGCTTTTGTGCCAACAACTTCAAAAGCAAGTAAGAGAAAATCTAAACATGTCTTTTACCTTTGTTCTATAAACATCATACTTTCAGACAAATCAGAAATTATGCTTTTTGTAGAAGGGATACCATTTAAAGATGTAGTCTGTCAACTGCTTACACTGCAAGAAAAGTGGTTTAGGGCTTATATATGTGGTGGTCTCAAGGAAAAACACATAAGGAAATTATTGCATGTTGTGGCACATGACAGTGACAGGAAAGCACACAAAAGACTGCTCAAAGCGTCTAGTATAAACCCAGCAGATATTTCCACTTGTTGGCTTTGGAGATAGATACCCCTTGGCTGGGGCTCGTCTTGGTGTGTCTCAGGCTGCAGAGTGGATGATCTGGTACCAAAACCAGTAAGCACTGTAAACAGCATTGTAAGTGGCATCTGTGACTAAAGCTAGTAATCCCAGCTTCTCAGCAGAGCTAGTTAGTTTTAAAATATGCTCTGCTGATAGATCTATACTCCCCTAGCTCAGGAGATAACATGAGGTTATTTCAGGTTTTTCATACTACACTCCATTGCTTGTTGGAGACATGCCTGAAATGTCCTGATTTGCTATTGACTACCTTCATTAGACTATTCTGTATTTTCACACTGCTTTTACTGTAAGATGTTAAATGCTTCAGGGAAAACACCACCTATACTTTTTTTGCTATTTGTTGGGCTCATTGGTCTCTTGAGAGTGCCACAAGCATGCCTATACATTGTATTTCTTTTAGGCAGATGTGTGCCCTTCTGTCATAAATACCTGACCAAATGTAATCTGTGCAAGGTATAGCTTTATAGCCCCTAAAGTATACGGACACACACTCGTTACAGTAACATTATCCATCCCCATACCCGTTAAATATCTTGTTTGTGGTTCTACAAATGAAAATTAAAGTTTGTTGGGTAAATGAAAACAAGCTTTCATTAAGGTTTCAGTTGTACCCAGTGGAAAGTGATAAAGTGATATCTTGCTGCATTAACCTTAAAGAATCCATTATAAAAGCATAAACTGCAATCTTTAATCACAGCTGTAATAATAACAACAGCAACAACAATAACAATAATAATGTAGTGGTGGTGGGTTTATTATTTTTGTAGAGAGGAACCCTTTCAATTTTCTGATCAACGTGTTATTGACCTACCTCTCTTTTTGTTTAAAACCTGACAGAGCCTTGGGGAGCAGTGTCCATAGCACTGACAGAGAGTTGCAAATAGTGTTTCTGTGTATGGAGGTCTTGGCTTTCTGGGTATTTTTGAAATATAGGCTCATGGTCCCACTATCAGGGACCTATTGATTTATACGTTTGTGCTCAGCTCCGGATACAGTCAGACTACATTCTGCAGGTTATATCAAAAAAACCTTGTTACATTCTGTTGTGGTTTAAACCCTAGCCAGACAGCTTGTTCACTCACTCCCAGTGAGTGGTGCCCCCCCGCCCTGGGCTCTCCCCTTTGCTGCTCCTGTGGGAGATGGGGAGGAGGATCGAAAGGGTGCAACTCCTACGGGTTGAGACAAGAACAGTCCAGCAACCAATGTACAACACAAATCACCACCGCTACTATCAACTACAACAATGATAAGGGAAAATAACAAGGGAAGAGAATACAATACCACTCGCCAAGAAATGAGTCCAACCCAGAAGCCCGTGTCCTTCCGGGTAACTCCCAGTTACCCCCCACCCCGGGCATGACATGCTGTGGTATGGAATACCTCTTTGGCTAGCCTGGGTCAGGCACCCCATCTCTGCCTCCTCCCGGCTTCCCCTCCTCCCTGGCAGAGCATGAGCCTCACAAAGTCCTTGGTCAGGGTAAACATCACTTAGCAACAACCGAAAACATCGGTATCACCAGCACTGTTCCCAGGCTGGAAGTCAAAACACAGCACTGCACCAGCTACCACGAAGGAGAAACATGACTGCTACTGCTGAACCCAGGACACATTCTCATGAGGCAATAAATTCTGTGAATAATGATAGATATTATTAAAAGTGATACTGTTTCTAAAAACTCAGCATGTAGGTTAGGCATGACTTGTTTAATGCATATAGTCCCACCAATGAACCTGTAGTTAGTACCAACATTTTTACTGAATTATTCAATACATATTGCTGTTCACACACAAACTTATGAAATTCAGCTTGAAGGTCCTGTACAAAAGCAGCCCATTTATTTTAGTGTATTGGAAGGGGATTTAGAAAGAGCTTGTTCCATTAGTTCACTTACTATTTCCTCTAAAATTTCCTTCCATGATGAAATGATTAATATCCTGCTAATATTTCTACCAATATATATGATGAAATACTTGGAAGCTTTATCCACTGAGTGCTTGTGCTTAGGCACTGGTGATGTATATACAGGTCATCTTAAAAGAGGGTGGTCAGCACAGATTTGCTTCACTTATGTTGTAGTTAAAATCTTGTTTGTAGTACTTCAGCTTGAACCCTCTCATCACATTATGTGAACATCTGAAAAGTATGCCTACTTATTCCTTTCCCATTTAAAAGAAAGGTTAGTATGAATAACCCTGAAACTGATTTTTTTCTTTTAGCTACATGGCTAAATTATAAAATTGGAAAAAAATTGCTTTGGGTTTAATTACAAGTAGAATATTTTAGGTTTTGTCTGATTGAAATTAAAAGTTCTACAAATTTCTTTTCATGACAAAAAATAATTTAGGAAAAATACCTTGAAGTGTCTATCTTTTTCTAAATTCAACATATTCACTCAACATATTCACGTAAGCAATGCTTATGTGTAGTTTACATTTGCTCATAACTTAGTTTTTATCTATCGATTGTTTTGTCTCACAGCGGTTGCCCAGTCATAATTTGTACTTGCCATTTTCTCTGTGATATGAAAGTGCTGTTGGTAAAAATTGGTCATTCCGTTCATTTAGATAGTGTGCTCTCTTATTTGCCTTATTCTGATGAAATCATCCTCTTGCTGAAAACATCTGGGACAAAGTGGCACACAGAGTTCATTATTTCCTTCTTTCACCCATTCCGTCATCCTGGCTGATGGACAGCAATCTATTGGAAAAATATTTTGGTGCAAAAGATGTTATGTGCAAGATTCATTTAACTGTCACATTAATTGTTGACAACTCGCCATTCTTAAGGCGTGTATTTGAACTTGCCTTTGCATACTTATGCAATTTTTTTTCCCCTTTACTATAAGTTTTAACATGAAAGGCAGTCTTTTTTTTTTTAATAATTAATTCTCATAAAAAATAAATTGTCAAATGTAATGGTGTCACGCTTCGTTGATGTTATCCTGCAATTTAATTATAAGATTATCAGAGACTGATTTCTCAAGCTTTTTTTAGAAAGAGCTGTATTTTCAGATACCATTTTCCAACTACCAGTGGAAAAATGCCATCTATACCATTTTAAAAGGGAAGAGAGTAAAAAATGAGATGGAATACCCCTAGATCTAGAGGGTGTAAATTGCATACTGTCATGTGTATGGCTACATTAAATTCCTCTGCAAGATTTTTTGTTGTTTGTCATCAAAATCCTTACGTCATAGAATCACAGAACTGTGTGGGTTAGAAGGGACTTTAAAGATCATCCAGTCCCAAACCCCCTTGCCTAGGGGAGGGGCACCTTCCACTAGAAGAGGTTGATCAAAGCTTCATCCAACCTGGCCTTTAACATTATCTGGGATGGGGCAGCCACAGTTTCTCTGGGCACTCTGTTCCAGTTCCTCACCACCCTCACAGCAAAGAACTTCCTAATATCTAACTTAAATCTCCCCTCTGTCAGCCTAAAGCCATTCCTCCTTGTCCTATCACTCCTCTTACAAAAACTCCCACTCCAGATTTCTTTTAGGTCCCTTTTAGGCATTGGAGGGCTGCTATATGGTCACCCTGAAGCCTTCTCTTCTCCAGGCTGAACAACCAGAACTCAGCCTCTCTTTGTGAGAGAAGTGCTCCTGCATCATCTTAATTTCCCTTCCCTGGACACACTTGAGCAGGTCGACAACCTTCTTGTGCTGGAGGTCCCAGAACTTAACTTAGTACTCCAGGTGGGGCCTCACAAGAGTGGAGCAACAGGGAAGAATCACTTCCCGTGTCGATATATATTACTGTTTTAAGTATAGTATATTTGTCAGGAATGGGTACAATATACATAACCATGTAGTCAGCTGCAATATCCTTTTGCAAAGCTGTCTCAGGAAATGAGACTATGAGCGTAGGAGCAATAAATTTCTTCAGTTAACATAAACAAATCTGTGCCTGGTTTGCTCTCTACATGCAGTTCCTTCTGTCACAAGAGTTCTTTTTCTAACTTGGCTTTTGTTCTTGATGTATGGGATAAACACTGATATTTACCTTGCAGATACTGTTTCCAAATATTGTCTTCTATTTTGGTATGCCTAAATTGTGTTAGTGTATATTTTTCAACATTTTTTTCTCAGATTACCCCTGAATTCACCATGTGTGGTATTTCAGGTTTTACTTAAACCTGTGAGCTCTGAATTTAGATAAGACTAGCAACAACCATTCCTATCTTAAGAGTCGGGCCCACTTTTTTCATCTCCCTCTCCTAAGCAATTTTTCTGAGAATCATGGTCTCCAAACCTTTCTAGGCTACTTCTCAGAAATTCTGTTTGATGTACCAATCTCACGCTTGAATCTGTTCTACCTCACTTCTGCCAAATGTTCCAGAAAGGGAGTCTGCAGCTCTCAAATCTTTCTGGGACTTGTATTTGATTTGCACGTCTGATATCTGCCATCTAAGAAATATATTTTTATATTTGAGGAATGGGACCCACTTTTTCCAGCTTAGTCACCTAACTGGCAAATACATTTTAGCTAGTTGTCTAAAAATGCATGCTTCACTTCCCTATAGAGACAATAAAAAGCAGTAGATGCTTGTCAACACCTCCAGAGGGAGATCCTGTCTGCTGAAGATTTACATGCCTAAGTTTTAACAAAACATGTCAAAACCAACAGTTTGTTTTCAACTAATGCTGGCTCCCTGCAATTAGAGAGATGAGCCATACCATACCCGGTTATTAAGGCTAAAGTCTCTTTCTATGTTTGACTGTACTGACATGCAGGTTTCAACATGACTCATTAGCCAGTCTTACTAGAGTGGATGTGAATCTTGAGACAACTGAATTTCCCTTTCATTGCAAAAGCACCTTTGGAGTAGGGACTCCTTTCTTAAGGTCTTTGAAAGTGTTTATGAAGGCTTGCAAGTAACTGTTGCTGGCTTTCTTTCCATGGTAGCACTCTGGTTGTCATTATAAATGTTTTCATGATTTATCATTCCAATTGTATCTCTTCCCTGTCATTTTGGGCTGGCATGATGATCACAGTCTTAACCACATCAAGAGCCAGCTCATAACCTTTTCTGACTTGCCATGTTTTCCAGGTTCATTAGTCTGAGGAATCTGCATGTTTGATTGGTTGATTTGGAATCAGTTGCTCTGTGGTTTTTCTGAAGCTTTTCAGAGATATGGATGATGTTCTTCTGCCTTTTTTTCTCCAGATCAAAACATAAGCATTTTCACTCTTTGAACTTTCTGTGCCATCAGAATCAAAAGACATAGTAAATGGACCAACGTAGGTTTTTTTACTTAAAAATATTTGCCAGCTATATTTTGATATCTATAGTACAAAATAATGTTTGGATTGACTAGATCCTTTGGTTTTTTTCTCCTTGCTTTCTTTCACTTTTGTTAGAAGATTCACTTAATTCTTTTTACCTCTATTTCAGTAAAGGCTTCTGAGCTTCTTCCCCTTCAATGACCACTGAGTATGACTCGCTTGGTGGTCATTCTAGCAAAGAGTTTAATTCATTCTTGATAGATGCTCATCCATTTTTAACTTTCTTTGTTCCTTGAAAGAGATTCTCAAACTTCTAAAATTGTTTTGGTCTCTTGTACCTCTAATAAATGCAGTACTACATTAATGTTAGGGTTCTGCACAATTTTTTTAATATATACTTTTAAGTCTGTGTACACACAAACATACCTCTTTTATTCATTGGACAAATTCCCCTTTCAGATCATTTAAGGTAATTATAATCAATAGTTGCAATCCTTTAGGCAACCAGACAGCTGAAACTATAGCACCCTCCACCCCAAATTCAGCCATCTGTCACTGTCCAAAGCACTGAGAGCATGTGCATGTGCCCATATGGATGAGAGTTTTACTAGTTATTGTTTTAGAAGATACTCATCTGTGAGAGAGATGCAAGTCCAGAGAAGCAGATAGGAAAGACTGTAATCAAGGATCAGAAGTTTTTTGAACAAATTCTGAGAACGCAGCTTGAAGAAAAGTTAAAAGTAAAAGCTTTTGAGAAAGATTCTGATTGAAGATAGCATCGATAACTGTGACCAAAGGCAATGCTTAACACATTCTTAATTCCTCTGTTTATTTCCTACTTCATTATGAAAAGCAGGATTCTGAAGATTTTCATGAACAGACAGGATTATATCAAAGAAACATCTGACTCCATTATCAGCTTCTCTTTGAGAAAGAAACAATTCTTACATCCCCTTGTTAGGGAGGAGTTAGAAGAGACACAAATATATGTGTACATATGTGTATATATATAGCCTTTTAATGTCTACTTTATCTGAAGATAAATATTGGAAAACTTAGTCTGAATGAAATGATGTGTATTCCTTAAGTCTCTATGATTCTTATTTACTGAGTATACATTGCTTATTCACTATCTATTTCTTACCCCATTACAAAATCACTGTGTCAAAACATGTATTTTTCTGTGCTTTTCTAGAAGACTATATCAGGTACAAGACACAGGCATGAACACGTGAATTAGAAAGACTTATTTTTCCTATATAATCTCTTTCCCTGTTAAACATAACTTAGCATAATATTTGGTCTTAAATTTACTTTTGTTTATTATTGAGTTTTGTTTTTTGAATACATTTTCATATTCATATCCCTGTATCAGTTTGTATAAATATTATTTTTTATTTTTGTTTGAAAGAAGATTGCAATTGGACTGCTGTTTCAATAAATACCTAAATACTTGTTTACTTTCTAGAGCATTAATTGTCTATTTATGCAAATATTCATTAGGCCTTTTATAAAATATATATGAGCTATTGGACTGACAGATCATAACACAGCTCTTCACTATGTGTAATTCTAAAAACCATCACAGTAAAAAAAACACCTGGTAAGTAGGTCATTTTAATCCTTTGGTTTGGAGATCTCAGTCTGTTCATCTGGGATCCTTCACTTAGGAAGACAGGAAGGGTAAAATGGTTTTTCCCTCCTCTTAGTTATCTTCCAGGGGACCCTGCTAGTAAAACTGGAAAGGTATATATTAAATGGCTGCTAGTAGAGGACGTGAAGCTTATTATGTTGTGTTGCAATAGTCACTCTCTGTTTTCTGTCCACCCTCTATGGCTCGCCTGAGTGTATGTTGTTTCCTTCTAGCTTTCTTTGAGGTAGAACAGGTCTGTCTTTGGGCTGTTAAAAGGTAATCTAGTGCTTTACATACTTATGATTTGACCCTGTGCTAAAAGGAATTTTCCTTGCTTTACTCTGAAAATATGAATGTTTTACTTTTAAGTTTGGGCTTTGTATTTCCACATTCAGCCTGGAGATTCTTAATGATGTTTTGCTTAAACCTATACTTACTTGAGACATGCATTGTGGTGCAAACTCTTTAAAGCTCATCTGGGAGCTAGGTGTATAAAAAAAGAGAACATACAATGATGAGATCCTTAAGTTGAAATGTGGCTTTACTTAGTCTCTACTAATGTATGTGTGGTTCTAGAACACTGCCAACACCTTCCTCTTCTCTTTATGCTTACAGATTAAAGATGGTGCCTTATTCCACTGGTTGCTGCATATGGTATACATGAACATGTCAGGACATGCCTTTAGCTGTCTCTCTATGTTTGCATAAACGAATGTGAGTTGTGATTCTTCACAGATCTAGCATTATGCCAGTTTTCTGATAAGGTGCCTCCGGTGAAAATAGGGTAGATTAATTTTAATGGATACAATTTCTGCAAAGAAATATTAGTAGATGCTGTCAATGGCTTAAAAGTACTTTTTATTGATTTTTCTACTGGGATTTTTTCCTTTTTTTTCTTGAATGAGATATTTCTGTAAAATTTTATTTTATATGAGAGCAGTTTCGTAGTAAAATAAAACATATGATATAGGGTTGTAGTCTTCGTAGATCTTTGTGTTCAGAAGATGGTGTTCAGCATTTTCAGAGATAAAAGTGGCACTGGCTGGCATTCACACAGATACCATTACTTCTGATGGGAGAATATCCTGGACAGTTGTATGACTGTACAGTTGATCTGTAAAAGCTGACATTAGTAACACCATCTTATTTTTCTGTCCAAAACTTATTAACAAACTTCCTGCTTCCTGAATTTAAGACATGAATAGTGCTGGCTTGTGAGGGAAGGAGCTGGCAACTGCTATGCACACACACTTTCCTACTTGTCTCTGCCAGTATACCATAATCTTGATTAGTGATACAGCCTGATATTCCAATTCCTCATGTCTCCTGGGTCTGGATTTCCAGCCATGCAGAACTGTGCCATATTTGGATGTTCAGTGGGGTGTGACAAACAACTCATTTGAGACTAAAATCAGTATTTGAATTTGTATCTCCTGAGGTAAAAGGCTAGTTCACTTATAATTTATGTTATCTGGCTCACTTATGACAAAGATTTTCTGCACCAGAAATACCTTGACAGGTGTTAGTACAAGGCACCATAGTTGCAATTAACACAACAGCTTTATTAAATTTGACATTGACATGTGTATTAATAATCCTTGGACTAGCATAAGAAAATCACTCAGCTATATTTTAAAGGTTTAATTATATATGTGCATATTTGTGTTTGGTGTCTCTCACACCCACAGTCAATTTTCCTTGCCTAATGCCTTCTGTCACATTGGTATTATAAAGCAGATGTTTATTATAAATTATACCTCTTTAATATATGAGTATGTAAAGATGCAAAGAGAGTTTATGACTTTTCAAGATCGTGTCTCACAAATTAAACTACGTATGAGCATCAATCCTACAGATTCATTTGCAAATAAAATTACCTGACGTGCAATATTGTATAACTGAATACTAAAAGTCTGCTAGAGAAAGAAAGTGTTTAGGAACAGTTGAAGTACTGAAACGTATCAAGTCTAAAAGAGACAAAATATTCTAAAAGCTTCCTTGTCATATTCAGTTCTTCTTCCCATTAATACTCCTGCTTTCAACCTTCCCTGCTGTTACAAAGCTTTACAAACTTTAAAGAATAATATTCAAATACTGTAATCTTTTAAGCTGTGGTATTTTAGAAAACGCTACACATTTCCATTTATTGTATAGTGAAAAAAAGCATAACAGAAATCTGAAAAAGACTGGGTTTTATTTGTGCCTTTTGTCACAGCTACAAGAAAAAAGACTAGGCTCCTCCACTGACAGAGTGAAATTTTTCTGCAGTTTATTTTCGTGATATTCTTTTTCATTCTCAGTTGTTTGAATTCCTTCTCATTCTGAGAAAAAAAAGTTTAAATTGTTGAAATTGTATGGCATAGTAATTTGAAAATTAAGAAATCCCCTGCAGCAGTTGAAATTTAGTGTCATAAAATAATTTAATCTATAAATCTGTTAATTACACTTTGACCCCTTGCTGAGTTGATGGCTTTGAGTCCAGCTATAGCAGTAGTAGTACAATAGCATTTAACCCCTCTTATTTTTATCACAATTAGTGCTTCTAAGTATCTTAACATGTTTGAAAACAAATAGAGTGATTTGGAAGGTATAAGAAGGAAATGGGACCAAAACAAGAAAAAGAATATTTGCAGTTAGCGTCAGGAAAAAAACGAATTCTCTGAGAATGCTTTTAAAAAATGTCCTCATTCTTCCCTTAGGGAAAGAATGTTTCATTTGTTCATAGATTTTGAAACCTATAAAGACAGCAACAGATGTACCATGCAGAACAAACTTGCAGTGCCAGGGTGGTGACCTAGATGACCTTTTAGTCTCAAATTAAAAGATCACATGTTGATTCTGACCCATCTAGTGAAGGTGAACTGAGGTATTTGAGTACTTTTTGAGATGCTGTTTCACTTTTAACTTTTTCAACTTTAAATTCGTGACTTCTTATTTTTTAAATTTTAGGTTGCATTACGTACTGGGGACTCTGGTGTTAACAATATCTTCTTAAGTCTTTCTCCCTCTTTTTGTCCCTTGGTTTTGTTTTCTTTTTGGCTGGGATTTATGTGACCTAATACAGACATCTACAGTCAAAATGTACAATGTGGATGTCTATGCTGGAATTCCTATGATTCCCACTAGAGAAATTAAGACACTACCAGAGTACAATTTTGTCGTGGTTTAAACCCAGTCAGGCAACTCGTTCACTCACTCCCCCCACTTCTTGCCCTCCCCCTACTCCCGGAGGGATGGAGAGGAGAATCGAAAAGAATGCAACTCCCGCGAATTGAGATAAAAACAGTTTAGTAACTAAAGTATAACACAGATCACTACTGCTACCACCAATAATAATGATAAAGGAAATAACAAGGGAAGAGAATACACCACCTGACCACCAGCCAACCGATAACTCGCCCCCCCCAGCCCAACCAAGCCCCGACCGATACCTCCTCCAACCCCACAGTCTACCAGTCCTTCCGGCTAACTCCCAGTTACATCCTGGGCATGACGTGCTGCGGTATGGAATACCTCTTTGGTCAGTTTGGGTCAGGTGTCCTGTCTCTGCTTCCTCCTGGCTTCCCCTCCTCCCTGGCAGAGCATGAGGCTCACAAAGTCCTTGGCCAAACCAAAACATCACTATCAGCTCTGTTCCCGAGCCGAAAGTCAAAACACTGCACTGCACCAGCTACCAAGAAGGAGAAACATGACTGCTACTGCTGAACCCAGGACATCTCAATGTAAATATTTAAAAGAGGTCAGATGAAACACATTAAAAATGCCTGTTCTTCTCTATAATTGTAAAAATTATTAGGTGAATAATAAAAACCTAGGTGTCTAATAGCAGTAGTCTGAAAGTAGCAGAGGCAAATGAAAGTAAGTGACATGAATCCTACCTTGTCATCTGCTCTCCTATCTACTTTTACCTCCCATGAGTGTTGCTGATGCAATTTCAATCTATGCCATAGCGTCTTGGCAGGTTGCTCCTGCCAAGTCTCACTCTGTTTTCTTGTGTCCAAATTTTTAAAAGGAGCTGCTGCATCTCCTTTTGGGGTGCAGAGAGGGATACCAGTAACATCTAGTGATGAAGGAAGAGAACAAATACAGGTCATAACACAGTTTTATTAATTTTTTTTGCTAAAACATAAGCAATTTGCCTAATAAAAATTTTCATTTTGGCCTTGGCTATTCACTTAGAAGTAACTTCTACATTTAACCATTTTTGTACTAAAACTCATGTGAGATTGGAGCAAAATATTAGGAACAGTGAAGTAAAAGTAGTATTTTTTTTGTTTTAAAATCAGTTCTCCCTGCACTCTTTTTTCCTTTTCTGTCAGAGAAAAAGGGTTATAAGTCAACATTTTAAAAGAGATTTTCTTACCTTCTTCAGCCAATGCTACAACTAGAAAATTGGAGTTCTAAGCAATGCTCTTTCTAACAGTACCTTTCCATGTCTCTGTATGCCAGATTTCTTTTCCAGGTCTAGCAAAAGTGATCTTATATATTATTTAAGCTTGTGTTTCTAAACAATCTTCTTCTTGTGGCTTAGTTTTGGGGCCAAGTGATTTCCACCAGGATTCCTAGATGCACAGCAACTGTTCTTGAAATCATATGATTAGACGGTTACGCCTTCTATTTTGATTATTGAATATAAACAATGCTGTTTGTCGTGGTTTAAACCCAGTCAGGTAATTCGTTCGCTCACTTCCCCCCCTTTCTTGCCCTCCCCCTGCTCCCGGAGGGACGGAGAGGAGAATCAAAAGAATGCAACTCCCACGGGTTGAGATAAGAACAGTTTAGTAACTAAGGTATAACACAAATCACTACTGCTACCACCAATGATAATGATAAAGGAAATAACAAGGGAAGAGAATACAACACCTCAGCACCAGCTGACCGATAACTCGCCCCCCAAGCCCGATCAAGCTCCGACCGATACCTCCTCCAACCCTGCAGTCTCCCAGCCCTTCCGGCTAACTCCCAGTTACCTCCTGGGCATGACGTGCTGTGGTATGGAATACCTCTTTGGTCAGTTTGGGTCAGGTGTCCTGTCTCTGCTTCCTCCTGGCTTCCCTCCTCCCTGGCAGAGCATGAGGCTCACAAAGTCCTTGGCCAAACCAAAACATCGCTATCAGTTCTGCTCCCAGGCCGAAAGTCAAAAGACTGCACTGCACCAGCTACCAAGGAGGAGAAACATGACTGCTACTGCTGAACCCACGACATTATCCACCCCTTATTCCATACCATTCACGTCATGCTCAGATCCCACATTTTCAATATACCATCACTCTTATCTTAGTGCACGGACCAGTCCCTATAAAGCTGCTGTGTCCATCTGGTCATTGATGTCAGGCTCCATCTCTTGTAACAGTCTTCCAGAGCAGGAGAGACTGTGTGCAGTGTTCACACTCATGAATAACTAGGGCAATAGTGTCCATTGCTAAGTCCACCCCTCGATCTTGAGTCCATCTCTATGTTGCATCTCTGCTCTGATGGCCTGAAGTGCCATGGGCCCACCAGGCTCAAAATAATTCACTGTCCCCTTTAGCAGTTTCTGCAGCTTGTTGCTGGGGACTCCATGCAGCTGCCTTCTATCTCCAATGCTTCCAAAGCACTGGAGGGGCCCAGTGGACTAGATACTTGCCCATACTGTCCCACATGCCCTGCCACTCATGACTGTCCAGCCTTGGGGAAAATCTCTTGGTCCTCCTATATCGTCGTCTAACCCCAGACAAGACCCAAACCTGACTCTGCTTAACTTTTGAGATCAGACAAAATGGTTGTGGGTAGAATACAGTCTGTATGTGTGAAAACATGCTGATCCCCATCACAATCAGCAGGCAGGTCCCAAGGATACCCAAAGGACATTCAAAACCTTCAGAACTCTCAGTTGATGCTGCTGTACTTGTCACTGGGGCTGGTGTAGCTGCTGTGCTTGCCGGCTCTCCCACCACCAGCTTCTCTTTTCCTGAGTCCAGCTCTTCCTCCTCTGCCTTGCTGGGAAATGCTGCGTGGTCTCCTGCATCCTCCTGGGGCTCGGCGGGCGGCTGCCGGGGAATGCCTTCGGCCGTCTCAGGGCGGGGCTCGGCCGCGGGGCTCGGCTCCTCTGGGGGGCTCGGCTCCTCCGCCGCCTTCTCCCGCTGCTCGGCAGCCGCTTCCTTCTGCTCTTCGACCGCCCCGGCCTCCTCCACCGGCAGCCGTCCCTTCGCGGCCTCCGGCCCCGCTCCCGCCGCCGCTTGGTCCCCGGGGCCGCTCTCCCGGGCCGCTTCAGCAGCCGCCGGCTCCCGGGGCCGCTCCCCCTCAGCTCCCCGCAGCCTCACGAAGATGGAGAGTAGGGTGAGGGCCAGGACGGTGAAGAGCAGCCGGACGGCCAGGTACAAGTCCACGGCCACGTCCGTCCCGCCCTGCTGCTGGAGCCCACCCGTATTACAAGCCATTGCCATAAAGCACAGTGAGACAAGAACCTTAGCCCAAGCCCCACACTTGATAAACACTAACACAGCATAAACCGGCTCTAAGTAAGTTACAACGGTCTGAAGCTGTGAGATCAACAAGAACAACTCTGAGAGCCAATAAATCAGCATTGTAATGAGTGACTATTAATCCAGTCAAATCTGTAGTTATCTCAACCCTTCGAGCCCCACGTTGGGCGCCAAAAAGAACTGTCGTGGTTTAAACCCAGTCAGGTAATTCGTTCACTCACTTCCCCCCCTTTCTTGCCCTCCCCCTGCTCCCGGAGGGACGGAGAGGAGAATCAAAAGAATGCAACTCCCACGGGTTGAGATAAGAACAGTTTGGTAACTAAGGTATAACACAAATCACTGCTGCTCCCACCAATGATAATAATGACAAAGGCAATAACAAGGGAAGAGAATACAACACCTCAGCACCAGCTGACCGATAACTCGCCCCCCCAGCCCGACCAAGCACCGACCTATACCTCCTCCAACCCTGCAGTCTCCCAGCCCTTCCGGCTAACTCCCAGTTACCTCCTGGGCATGACGTGCTGTGGTATGGAATACCTCTTTGGTCAGTTTGGGTCAGGTGTCCTGTCTCTGCTTCCTCCTGGCTTCCCCTCCTCCCTGGCAGAGCATGAGGCTCACAAAGTCCTTGGCCAAACCAAAACATCTCTATCAGCTCTCTTCCCGAGCTGAAAGTCAAAACACTGCACTGCACCAGCTACCAAGGAGGAGAAACATGACTGCTACTGCTGAACCCACGACACTGTTTCATTCTGGGTTAAAGATAAGAATCTGTGAAACTTCCCAGTGGAATGAGACAACTGAAAGAACAGCAGTCATCAACAAGACATTTGAAATGCTTACCAGCGTGGAGGGATTTACTTGGGTATTGTGGTTTTAGGGGTCTGAGAGCTTGTGACAGAGAGGCAAAAGCTCAGAGAATGGAGTAAAGAAACAGGGTAACTGACCCCAGGAAACAAGGAAAGAACAGATGCAGTTTCACTAGCTGGGTAACACAAGATAGAAGACAGGTTGAAAGGGTTGTTTTTGGAGCTGAACATTACCTATCAAGCGCTTGAAGCAGTCAGTAAGAAAACTGCTTCATCTGATTCTGGTTGTGTTCAAGGAAACTATGTTAAATATATTTTGTTGTAGATAAGATTGAATCAAACACATCTGATCCCACCATTAATACGTTCCTGTAACTGATTTTACCTTCCCCAGAACAGCCTAAAATTAGATTAATTGATCAAATAACATCATAGTGCACATGGGAGTAGGATAGCTGGCATTGGCCCAAAGGCACAGATGAAAACAGTAGTTTCCTGCTAAATACTTGGTTTTGTCTCTCTTCCCATTTTAGCTCTTGAGGGACCTGTGGACTTGGCTGTCATTCCACTGTCTATCCATTCACTATCTGCACTGGTGGCAAAATATTATTTTTGGATTAAAGTGCCCCCCTGCATGTGTTTTTCTGCACCAGACCTGAGGGTTTATATTTGTTCGTTTCTTTTTTTTTTCCATAGATGCTGTTGTCCTTGCTAGATTACCCCTATACTTCTTACTAGTACAAAACTTTGGGCTTCTTCATGCTGAAGGCATGTCAAACTCTTCATTACTGAAGTACTTGAAAAGCCTCATTAGTAAGAAACAAAATGGAAACACACACATCCATTTTACTTATCTGTGTCATCAGTGACAGTTAAGACAGACAAACATGCTTCCCCTCTATTACTGGTATCATTCAAGCCATTAATGTTGAAGGAAAGCAAATGTAAATGAATTCATGTAAATTACTGAGATTTGAACTGCGGCTCTAGCCTAACATGCTGGCTGAACATGAGCCAGCTTACACCCAGATGGCCAACAAGGGCAATAGCATCCTGTCTTGTATCAGAAGTGTGGCCAACAGCACTAGGAAAGTGATTCCTGGAGGTATTTAAAAGATTTGAAGACATGGCACTTAGGAACATGGTTTAGTGGTGGACTTGGTAGTGTTAAATTAACTTAATGATCTCTAAAGGTTTTTTCCATCCTGAGCGATTCTATGATTCTATGTATTGCAGTATGATTCAGTACTAAATAATGCCAGGAAATGCTTAGCAATATCTTATTTTTTTCCAGGACATCCAGTGCTCCTCGAAGTCCGAAATAGAGTGTTTGCATTATTTCCATAGGAGCTAAGAGAAATAACCTTCTAAGAAAATTTCAAAGAGAGAGGAAAGGAATTCTCTGTTTTGTTCTTGATCTAAAAGCTGAAAATAACTTGACTAAAACTGAGTCACTGAAGAGTACACATGTGAAACCCTCACAGACCATCTTCTGTGTAGTGTGTGTACAAAACTTGCTTGTATGTTATTAAACCCTTTAGTTTCTTTCAATTTTTATTAGCAAAACACTGTCTACAATCTATTGGACAAACTGCCATCTGCAACATGAAAAAATTCAACTAGTAAATGAACCAACTGCACAAATATATGTACTATGAGATGAAAGTATTGTGAGTGCAGAACTGTTACTACACTCCCCACAGTCCCATTCTCACTTGTTTCTCAGGTATACATATACATGTGTGCTTGGCTGGCAAGTCACTTGATTACATTGTGGGAAGTCTTAAGTTCAAAGTTAGACTTGCATCTCTGTTTTCCCTTTGGAGATTTTTTCTTCCCTACTAGTCTTTTTCTTGTTTCTACCTTTTATTTTATTTATTTTATTTATTTTATTTATTTTATTTTATTTTTGAAACAAAACATTATACCTTTTTAAAGTTTCAAGCAAACTTTTTAATTTTAAATTCTGCTGTACATTTCCCCCCCAGAGGATTAGAAGATGGCTGAAATGACTTGAAAACAAAGCCAAATATTAAGCTGAATTTTTTTTGTTGGTTTCTCAACTGAATAAAAAAAATCCACAGTTCACACAATTCTACTTGAAAAGCTTCTGCAGTAAGTGTACAGATGCATATGAATAAGTATACAGTACATAACTTGATGCAGTAAACATTCAACTTTCCAGATGAAATGCTTATAGCATTTGGGTTAATGGTAGTTAGCTTGTTGTGCCTGTGCTCTGTCTAGGTCTTCTGAGATCTTGTGTCATGCTTTTCATTTACTCCACCTGGGTTCATGACTTACTTTCCAGTTATCTTGTCATTTACATTGCTTTTTTTCTGCACAGCTGCTTGACAGTGAAACCGTTTGTGTCCATGGGGAGGCACATTTATTCTTTTCTGAAATGTGTCCCGTTTTATGCTTCAGCACTTCAAATCTGATGTGGTTTCAGTTTATTTTCTCATAAAGGTTTTAGGTTGCAGTGGTTTATTATTTATTTTGGTGCCTCTTGTGTTTTACATGCTAATAGCAAATCAGTTCTTTCTCATAACTTTTATTTTGATGTCTATCCAGGATTTTCTATTGCAATGGAAGAGTTAGAGGATGCTAAACTTTTTTTACAGTGCATATTCTAAGTACAAATTCTTTAAAGCAAGTACTTCTACTACAGGGCTAAAGCCTGGATTTGTGAGATGTGCTTGGAAAAGTAGTTTTTATAACCACATGTACTATAGGTAACCTCTATCTGATGCTTCAGCTGAGCTAACGGGGGCAGGAATATTCTGGATACTATTGAAGAAGATACAGGACAAAATAGCTTGGGAAATGCAGCATTATATAAGTCTCACTGCACTGAAAGCCAGGGAGATGTGTATTCCATCTAATACACAAGCTAAACAAGTAAGATGAAAGTGCATCAGTGCTATATGGGAAACTTAAAAAATTAAATAAATAAAATAATATGATCAAACTCTTCAAAGAGTCTATGCTGGGTAAAATAATGGAAATTATTGAAAAATTTGAACTGACCACATTTATTTACTATATTTTTGCTTTCACAGACTTAACTACTTTTAGTATCACAACCACCCAGCTCCTTTAAGGGGATGTTTCTGCTGCTTCTTTATTTTTGAGCTTTTCATAGAATTTATTATTGGTAATTACTTTTAGATGGGAAATGCAGCTCCCTTGTAACCATCAAAACTAACTGCATGAAATGAAACAACAACAGAATGTCCAGGAATTAACCTTTGATTAAAAGTATAACAAAAAAATTGTTTCCTTTAACATCTTTATTGTTTACTTCTAATGTTCTCTGCCTAACTTGATTTTAATCTATTTTCCAGGTTTGGTCTCACATGGTAGAATATGTGGAGTCAGCTAGGACAGAACCCTGATAACTGATGCCTTTTCATACTTAATAACTGGTGCTCAAGCTTGATCCATCTTCTACCGGACAGTACAGTCCACTGGTTTCAGCAGATAGTTGGGTGAATCTGCTAGTGAGCTGTCATATCAGCTACACAGCTACTGATTTATTCTTACTTTTTACTCTTTTTTTTTTCTCAGATAAAGCTTAGACTGTAAATCCTAATACATCCTAGACTGGATGTGTTAGCTAAAGAACGTTGCAGCAGTAAGTCACAGAAGTCAGCTTGGAAGAGACCCACAGGTATACCAGGCAGTTGGTGCCTTTGCACTGTGGCAGGTTTCGATGTTTAATTTGTATAGTTATTTAGATAACTCATAGAGTGTCTGAGAATCCTTAACTATTTATCCTTACAGCATCTCTGAGAGCTAGGGAATTGCTTTTGTCACTGTTTTACAGCTAGGGAGCTGAAATGCAGTGTTAACTGGCTTGCCCAAGGTCACGTAAGAAATCTGCAGTGCAGTAAGAAAATGGCTAGAGCTCTGACAACTGTGTGATCTTCCCTTTAACAGATATAAAGCAAGAATAAGATAAAACTTGAATCTCAGATGGAGTTTTTCAGGATCCCTTGGCAGTGTGTTGTATTTCTAACTATTCTGTTAGCTAAAGTTTTTCCTTTACACTTAAACCTAGATGTTCTCTGCTGCAGCATAAGCCCATTAGTTCTTGTTCTGTCCTCATTAGTGAATGAGAATAATTTGTCCCTATCCTCTTTATAGCAACTCTATGTATCTGTAGACAGATCATGCCTCCCTTCAGTCTTCTTTTTTTTAGTTTGAACATGACCAGCTCACTTAACCTTTTCCCATAGATCTTATTTTTCAAATATTTTATCATTTTTGTTGCTCTCCTCTGAACTCTTTCCTATTTATCTGCGTTTTTGAAAATATTGTGACCAAAACTGAACACAGACAACAGAGGCTTAATCAGTGTCAAGGAAAACAAAATAATTACCTTGCTTGTTTTACATGTCATACGTCTATTATCACTGCTGAATATAGTATTTGTGAGAGTGTGCTCTTGTTAAATTGTGTTTAGTTTTTCATTTACAATAAATTTTCCCACATAACATTGTTCATGCTAAGCTTATATCATTTTCTGTACCCACTAAGTTTTTAAATGTACTTTCTTTATTCTTATTGATGTTATCGTTCTGTGTCTCTCACTAACCTGAATCAGAAGTGACCTTGTCACTAAAGGTGAGTAGGGTCCACTCTGATTCTGGTGGACTGGAAGGGTGTGTGAGAGAGGATGAAGAGGAGAAGTTTGGTGCAATTTTTTTTATTAGTATAACTAATGCCAAAAAAAAAAACATTAAACATTGGTTTATGTTGAGGGATTTTTGGTGAGAAGTTCAGCAATGGGTACATTTAATTATGCCATCCTACAATAGCCACTGCAGACTTGTCTTCATTTTACTTATTTCAGTAAAAATAATTCTTTAAATACATCAGGGTCATGTTATATCGTAAATGTGGCATTCAATACATATAAAATATTCCAGAAGACATAGTCTTTGCCTGGTTTTGATTGCTGTGTTAGATCAAGTTGTTTCATACATCTTTGTACTATTAACTTCTGGTTAGTCATTGAAGACTTGCAAGTCCCCAGCTTTCTAATCAATTGTGTACTTGTATGGTACACAAGTCCCTATCATGCAGCCTTGAAAGTTGCTGCATGAATTAATAGTTCCCCCTGGTGACAGCTGGTGTACAGTTATTTCCATTTTTCAGCATGTAGCCAGATTTTAATTATTTAGATATATTCCTTTATTTACTCAAAATATGGAACATACTATATTTCAGTTATTAACTTAAATACAAAAGGACAGCCTACCCAATGCTGAATGTAAAAATCCTGAGTCTTCTGTTCAGCTATTATAAAAAAACCTTTGCTAGATCATAGCAAACTAAGCTCCAATGAAGTTGCTGAGTAGTTACAAACCAAACCTGCTTGAGTGACATATTTACTTCCATTGTTCACTACAGGCCACAGTCTTAGTTTCTAATCAAACTGCACTTCAACATGACAAACCTTAAGTCAGAGTAAAGGAAGAAAGCAGTTTGTGAAGAACTATAAATTAAAACAATCTGTATCGCACTTCAGTTGAATTAGCATTCTTTTGTTCGAGGCTGCTACCTGCCATGTATCTATCTGGGCATCCATCAAAAGAGAGTGTGTAACTTCATTAATTATATTCTGGTAATTGCATACTCACCTTTAACATCTGAGAGGAAACAGAGAAGTAATGTTTCCTTTGTCTCGAGTTAAAGTCTGCATTGTCATCATCTTCTGCTGTCTCCAGTAATTACCTTGTGTTTTAGTATTTTGCAAACTGTGAACACAGTGTGCTTTATTTGTAAAGTTGGATCCAATGTTAAGGAAAAGCAGAGCCTTTGTAGAGATTGAGATGATGAAGACCACACAAGGCTGATTTAGATACCATTTTAAGTAATTTATGTTGTAAGGAAGGAAGGCCAATAACAGGGCACTGACTTGGGGCCCTTCACTGGAATTGTACCAGCTTTGCTCTCAGTCTGGTTTATTCCTTTTTTATCCCTGTCATTGGCTTCAGCAAACAGTGCTGTGGTCTTCATTTGCCTGGACTGATCAAGGCTGCAGGAAGTAGTGCATCATTGTTTAACTGGAGCCGGACAACAAGTGGATACTATCAGAGCCTCTGGATACTGCAGTGCAACCACTCCAGAGTGTAAATGGAGGAAACACAAGGCAAGATGCCTGTTTCTTCTGTGTATAATTTAGTGAGCAACTTAAACTTTGAACCTGTTTAATGGCCCTAACAACAGAGTTTCTAGACCAACAACTAAATCAGCTGCAGTGATCTGTGTTTGCAGACAGGCCTTATGATTTACAAAATTTAATAAGATGCCCCCTCACAATGTTTATTTTTTAAGATATACCTTTTATAATAGTTGCCAAGAAGGCTGTCAAAGCTACAAATACACACTGGTATAGTGAAACTTCAGTGAGTTTTGTTGATATTTTTTCATTTCTTTGTGGGTTTTTTGTTTGTTTGTTTAATTTTGTGTATGTGTGTGAAAAAGCACATAAACAGTCTCTAAGAGCTCTTAATTTTTTAACATTGAATAAATTCTGGAGAGGTCCGCTGGCTGGCCATGGTAAATCAAGGAAACTTTAAGGAAACTTTCATCTAATAAAGCAGTAGTCTCCTTGGATTTAAACAGTCAGGAAAGTAATTATCTTCACATCTTTATTTGGATGTATTTCTTAACCGAAATTTAGATTAGAAAAAAATAAAATTCTCAGTTGAAATTATTTGTATTTTGACAAAACCCACATGCTTTATAGTCCTCCTTCTCCTGAATTCACTACTGATTTTTGTGCTTGTGTTGCTCAGTGTAGTTATTACTCCAGCTTATGTTGCCTGTGTATTGTGTACCATCAAAATGTGAAAAAAGATATGTCTTTATGATTTTCTCTTAAAATATAGAAAATTCTGATTGTCCACTTGAACTTGAGAAAGTTCAGGAAAGTAATGTTTGCTTTTTCAATAACTCCAAGACATCAGACTCCTCATGGAGGTAACCCAGAGGCACTCATTTTCCGTTGAAGGTTACTTTTCCTGTGGAGGCTACTTGTGTCCGTCATTGTTTAAAACTTGGTCATTTTTCCTCTTTAAGACAGTCTTACTAGTGCAAAAATAGCCAGTCATTGAAAGTATTTAAATCAGCTTGTTTCCTGTGTCCTGTTTCCTGTCTTCCATTGTTCCATCCCTTCTCTTCCCCACACCCACCTCCTCCAGCTTTCCTCATTACATGAATCACTTTCATGTAAATTATTCCTACTGTTTTTTACTAAGCCTAACCCTGAGGTAATACTACACTTATTAGAAATACACACATCCTACAGAGCTGTTTGGGAAGAATGGCTTAAATGTGGTGATAAATATGAAAATATAGATATGTTTTTACCACAATCTACCTGAGTATTTTCTTTCCATTGTAGGGAATTTTCAGGGATGCATGACAAACCAAACTGCAATCACTGGCTTTTTTTTTTTTCATTCCCATTCTATTCATGCATTTTAAATGACAAGTGGTGGTATTATTGTTGTTATTGCTATTAACATTATTAGGAGAAACAACTTTTCTCATCCTTCTATGCAATTTCAGTAACAAAGCAAAAGTATTTTGTTTCTATTGCAGAAGAACTCCACTGTTTATACTACTATTTTACTGTTTAGTATTATAAATACTCAATATACAGCTTTTAAGGTCAAGCAGAGAAGGAAGGTTTTCTTTTCTAAACATCTGTCAACAACTGCATGGAAGAGAAGTATGGTAGCATAGTTTAATGTGCTTTCATTCAATGAAAAATGCTTTTCGGACACTATGTCATTACATGTACTTTAAATAAAGCTTTTCTCAGGTGCTTTACCTTACACTGTATGGCTTTGCTTCTCTTACTCTAATATTTTTCTGTTTCATTATTTTTTGAGGCTACAAATATGTCAGAAAAGGCCCATAAGCATTATTTATTCTTCTGGCAATCAGGGCTCATTGCGATAAGAATGGGCAGTTGCCACTCTGCAGATGGCAGGAGAACTAGTTCCAGTTTTTGGTGAACTTAGAGGTCATAGATTACTGCGCTGAAACACAAGTAGCCAGCGCTTAAGCAGCAGGCATAGCTGTGGTGAGACCTATCGATGGGACGTGTGTCCTTTTCCACCAGGGGCTGCTGCAGAGCGGTAATAACTGCATGTCCCCAGGGGACTTGAAAATTATTTTCAGTTCTCTCCTCCCTTCCCACAATTTGAGTTAATGAAAACTTATCATGGAGCTACTGGTTTTGTTGAGTCAGATAAAGGAGAAAGTCACAGAACAGTATTAAATCTAGGCTAAGACGATATGAATGCTCTTGGACCCTTCAGTGAAATACAGGTAAGCTGTATTCCTCTCAGGAATTACTCATTGGATAGGAAAGACATGCAAATATAAGGTGTAAAACCATAAAGTCCTATTCATTGCAAAACATCATGACTGAAAGGGAGCAAAGTGCTGCAAGGAAAGTGGGCTTTAAGCTTAGCATAACCATAACCACAGTAACCATAGCCTGTGTCATGTGCAGGATTCAAAGCCCTAACTGCGTCACCCGGCCAACACAATGAGGAGCCCAGGTATCTGGTGGAAAACAAAAGTATTCTGAAGCCAAAATACTGTCAGATAATGTAATAGTCTGTAAATGCACAAAGTTTATAAGGAGAGACCTCTTAGACCAGATTTTAGAGTAAAAGAAAAACAAAAAACCCAGGTGTACTTCCAGGCAAAAAGTCCACTGAACAGGTTAAACATGTTTTTCCAGCTTTACTGAAAGATAAGAGATCCATGGATTCTGATTAGTCTTGATTAAGAACTATCTCTTCTCAGATAAGGATTTTATAGTTAGATTACAATATCTGGGTTAGCCTTTGTAAATTGTTCTTGTAAAAGTAAACATTCCCAGAGAGGAATTCACCTTCTCCTAAAGGAGACTTTTAGGGTAGCTTAGAACTACCTCTGGAGACCTTTTCTCAGCTTTAACTGTAAAGAAAGCTGGCTAAAACTTACATGTTTACATTTTGAATGTTATGATGCTATGAATCTCCATCCTTGTGTCTTTTACATGCTTAAACCACCACAGCCTCACTATTGTTGCCTAACATTTTGTTATAAATTACATATTTTAAATGATTTTATGGATCTCAAAAAACTATTTCTGCTGTCTGCTTATACTGCAGGTTTCACATACAACAGTTTGGTTACAATGCTAATGAAAAAATTGTATTATTATGTAGCTCCATATCGCTACTTCTCTTCTGTATAAAATAATGGATTTCAGTGCCAAAATAGCCTACCTACTGATGTAGAAAATTGTGAGATATCAACACCATACAAATGGTATTACAAGCACAAACCCAAATTAAATAAAAAATAGCTTGTGAGGTAAAGAAGGCTTGAATTTTTCTGTTGAGACAAGATAGTATAACTAGGTCCCTGTAAGAAATAGGACTTCCCTTGAATTGAACATAACAAAAACAAATTAAATAAAACAAAACATTGGTGAGAAAACTATGGTTTCAGAGTTGAATGAGAACTCTGTGCAGACAAACTTGTAGTAAAATCACATATGGTATGCACAGCAATTGAGGCACGAGGCATCGGCTGAGATATAATGGTAAATATAAGAAAGTAGATTGAAGAAATTGTTGCATTTGCTTTATATAACTGCTTTCCTGTGTATTATTACTTAGGCTTAGGACATCCAGACTTATCTGTCACTACCTTTAATTCTTTCACCAATCTGTTAAAAAAAAAATAATCTTTTCCTGTTCAGGCTTGGTCCAATACAGTTTTCCTACTGCTAATAATACTTCCCAACTATATTTTTTACACTGTTCTCATCTGTTATTTTTCTGATGAATCATGATCTAATTTAAATAAAAAGAGGCTGTTTAATTATTGCATAAGGTTTTTCTTTTTACATTTCAGGCTGAAAAATTTCCACATGCACTACATGATTGTCTTTGGCAACCTAAAGGACTCAGTTCTGATATTTAACTGAAATTTACTCTTGTAGAGACTGTCAGCTTTATCTCCTGTTTCCACTCATGGAGTAGCTGGCTACAGCCTGTAAAGCAAGGTCTGATTTTCTATAGTAACTGCATACCTAATCAGGAAAAGAAGTATCAGATTTTCACTTTTCTTTTTAATCAGATGTGACTTCAATCTAAACTGACTTCAGTGTCTTGACTGTAAATTGTAAATAAAAATTTGTGAGGAAGCATGTAATTTTACATTACTTTTACTTTTTGAATTTAGATAATGTGGTAGATGAAAAGAGAGAAAATTTTCTGAATGGTCTGTAGCTCAGTGCCTGTGGATCTCACTTCACTGTGGAAGAGTCAGCTGCAGGCTTCTGATGTAGGTTTGTTTTTTCCAGTTTCTCTTGTAAAGATTGAGTGAATAATGAAGTATTCAGGGAATCAGACTGCTCCAGATTTAACTCTTTATTTTTTTTTTATTTTAGCACTTAACCAAAATGCCTACACTAGCAATTTTTATTTAATGGTCCATTTTTTTATAATGTTTCTCCAACAGAATATTCAGTTTTCTTAAAATCCAAATTTCATTTTGAAGATCACTTGCTCATCATTGAATAGATAGGTAGATTGGATTTGTACTTACATTATAAAAGTTGGACATGTCTGCAAAGTGTACAACCTGGTATCAGAAGATTGCTTATTCTGTGATTTTTTTATTGAAGTCCCAGTTCCTTTCTAAAGCACAGCAAAATGTAAGTTGAACATCAGCATTTTTCATAAAAACTTATTTTTTAGACTTCTCAACTGTTTATGTTGAGTTGTGTACTGTTATTCAGTTTCCTAGCCATCTACACAAGATTGGACGCAATGGAAAGCACAGTTTCTGATATGTTTTTTATTACAGTAAGCAAGAAAGGCTTTTTAAAGAGAACTCATCTTTTATTTATGTCACCAAAAAGGTAGCCAGATTTCAGAAGAGTTCAAAAGTGAATATGCTGAGCTTTGGGAAAAAAAAATCTCTGTATACTACAGCTCTGGACAAAAAGTTATGAGGGTCACCCACTGCAAAATATGGATTGTAATATATTATAGTAGAGACTTAATAAGTCTGCACTAGTTAGATCAATGTTTGATTTGTCACTGAATTCGCTTGGATGAGGATTGTACCTATCATCTTCTATTATACTTGAATCAAAATATTTCATCTTTAATGCCTGATGACACAAAAATATTCAGTCTCAGGAAACATAGACCTTTCTTCCAGCGCATAGCTTACTGATCTTTAGTAGAGGTGGTGGTTAAACATCCTATAGTCTTTCATACGTTAGACACGCACACTCTTAACTCGTTCAGACCTCATCTTCATTAGAGGAGGTTCCTGAAAAAAACATTGATGCAAAAGATATGTTAAAAAAGATCAATGTCAAGATCTCACTGAGAATTGAACTTGTGTAAAAATCCTTTGAATAGCACAATATAGAGTGAAAGAGATGCTGTCACTCTGCTTTTACCTCTTTGACCCCATGATCAAGACTAGCAAAGGCCTGTAGCAGTGCTTATGCTGTAACACTGTACAAGAGCAACTATTGACTTTGGCATTATTAAGAGCCTAATACCATTTATTGAAGTAGGGTTTTGCTGATTTCTAACACTGACAAGATTTCTGTAAGGGCAGGACTAGTAAAGGTTTCATTTGTATTTCTCAGGACTTTCCCCTAATTCTCAGAAAAGAACAGTGACAACAACAGAAACAAAATAAGAAAAAACCCTCCAACAAAAAATAAAACCAAAAATCTCACCCCACAACTGTGCAAAGAGTATATATTGAAGCTCATAAGAGACATGACAGAGAAGCGGAAAACATATTCACATTTTCTAATTTATTTCCATAACATGACTGGAAAGAGCACCTTCTGATGCATGGAGATATTCTTAATATCACACTGTCTGCAAGTATGTATCATTTAAAAAAATATTCTATTCTTGGATTTAATTTTTTTAGCATAACTTATTAAACAGAAAACTGATTACTGAATATATAGATAGGTCATTTCAAAAAGCTGCTTTAGTCTGTGTTCTGTGGCTATAAATTATGCTTACGTTTTGATTTCTAGGTCAGTTTCAAGTCAGTGATAATACTCATGTGTTAACATGAATCCATATCTTAAGTTCAGGAGAAACAAGCTGCCAGCTTTTGAGTTGCAGGATTTATCCCTTTATCTCTTAACTGAAACTGACATGAAGTAAACACATCATGGTGAAGTGGTCTTTGTATTGTACAAGCATTGCCTTGTACAGGGATGAATTCCAAAGCTGTGTGGGGAAACCCAGGCAAATTTTGGACTTCTTTTCCTAACCTTGCTCTGGTTTGAAATGAAATTTCCAACTCTGTATTTGTGAGCAGAAAGAAGAAAAATGAGATACTTTCCTGCTGCATTTTTCTGTAAATTGTCTGCAATCAGCTTCCAATTTTATGCACCTGAACCATCCCTGCTTGAGAAGCAGCAAAGCAGAAGTCTCTCCCCTTAGAGGTACAGCTTTCCAAACTGTGGCTATATGTCTGCTTGTAGTACATTGGAGTAGAAGCCAGTGACTTGTGATATACAAGAAATGCCACATACAGATGGCATGATTAAATGTGCGGTAGCTATGAGAAGCCCTGTGAGACATGAGTGATCCTTTAAAAAATCTGCTTGATTAATTTCCTGCTCAGTACTGGGTTTACCATTTCTATTTATCTTCTAGGCCTCATATCACTAGATTATAAAATTCAGTGATAAGGATAAAGTCTGGAATAGCATGAACTTGACTGAAACAATGAAAACTTCTGGATTTTTGTCATATATCTCAAGTATTTCCTCTTCTTGATCAAATTTAGAGTGGGAAAACATATTTCAAGGATCGTGCATTTTAAAAATGCATATTTCTCTATATAAAAGCAAAAGTAAAAGTAATCTATGCAGACACATATGCACAAAGATGCATATTATATTCCACTCTGTAGTTCATACATGTGTACTGTAGAAAGCATAACTGAAAATCACCAGTCACTTAAAATGTCATAGTCTGTAGTATGCCTGAGTTGTGCTGTCAGTATGTGAAATGAATTCAAATAATAGCTGCTATTACTGTACCATGAAACTATTAGTTAAAGTTCACAGTGTTTTACTAGACCATTTAAACCCTTATTAGGAAAAAAATAAGAAATGTTGAATGTTTTAATGTTCTTCTTTACATCCTTAATTTGAGCAAAGGCTCAAAGTTTAACCAAAACCTGGAAATACGTCTAGAAATAAGTTCTACTGCCTTCTTCCTGGTTCAAGTTCCAGAGAACAGAAGGCAAAACTCCCTGCACATGGTGCTAACTAGTATCACAAGGCTGTCAAACCTGACTTGAGGTGGATTGACATGTCATTATTCCTCCCATTCTTACCTTTTTTTTAATGATCTGCACCTGAGCTCTGGTGTGTATCTTGTGACACTTATTAGCAATCTACTGGTCTGAGAAAACCATTGTTTATCCATCTCTCACCTGTGAAAATGTTAACAAGACAAGACATGCAGCAGTGTCTGGTGCCAGCTTAAGGTCATGGATAAAGTGAAGTGTCTGTCTCCTGCAGTGGGCATTGCACTGTGTTTCACTGGAAGCAGCAGGCTGAGACTTCTCACACCATTAATATCAATGGGACCTGAGTTCATGCTACCTGCATTTTTTCCTCAGTTCCAGGAGCGGAAGTGAGGATCTATTAGCACAACTCATTCACACCCTAGTTAAGAATGTTGAAATAGTTCCACATGGCAGATGAACAAAATAAGTCATTAGGCTTATTCTTGTCCACATACACTCAAGTGCCTGATGGCAACCACCCCTGCTGTCTTCCAAACAAGAGTGAGAGACTCAAGGCAACTGATTTACTGAATTTCAATCAACCCAGATTCATCTTTTCATCTTATTTTTCTTTTGTAAGGCACTGCTTCAGCATGACTAAGTCTCATTGACTAAAACCATTACTGTGATTTCCTATCCTGCAGTATTTTTACAACACAGTAGTATTAATGGCATTTGCATTTTGGAAAATTGGCATGCTGCTTCAATTAGAAGTTTTTTTTAGGATGGAATAGATGTCTCACACCCAATACAGTTTTAAATAAGCTTTCTTCTCCCTTTTTGTGTCTATGAGTGAATGTCTGTGAGTGAAAATATGCACTTATATGTGAATATTCATGTGTGTGTGAAATACCTGTGGAGACAGACAGAAACCAAAATAATAATATAAATATCATATGACATATATCTGTATGTATACATTAGTGAACAGAAAATGGTCTCTTACCAAAATACACATAAAACAGTTTTTCAGGGGTACATTCAAAAGTGATACCTCCTTGCACTTTCTGTCTCTTTCTTCTTTTCCCTTCCTAACCCCCTTCACTATCCCATTCTCCTTCTTCTTCCCTGCATCTTCCCCTCGATTCCCCTTCCCACCTCTCCTTTCTCCTTCCTTCCCGCTGTCTCCTAATCCTTCTCCCTCTCCACTCTCAGTTTTCCTTTCCTTTTCCCTAGTCCCCCTCTCTCTTCCATTCTTCTTCCCTCCTTCTTCACCTTTTTCTCTATTTTTTTTTTTTTTTTTTGGGTAGTGGCTTGAGTTAGTTTTTTCTGCTAGTAACGTTTCTTTCCCTTTGCAAATTATTCAGACACTTTAGCCCATGCTGGGCTGTCACAATCACTAACGACTTCCTGAAAAACCCTTCCATTTCTTATGCGGCACATGAAATGATGCTGTTCGGCAGACAGACAGTGGAAGCAAGGTGTTCAGCCCTTTCAGTTTTTATTTATAGCAATGAGAGCATATTGCTGGAGGTACTAAGAGCAGGTTTACTTTCTGAAGGAGCCAAATTTGTCTCAATTGCCTCTAGATGAAAAATCATCTATCCCAGTAGTCGGTGGGAACAGCTCTCCTGATCTCCCTCTATCTTTTACTCTGAAATTGAAGTTTGTTTTGTGAATGGTTAAACACCTTCATTCTTAATCTCATTAGTATAAGGCCCTTAGCCAGGACCCACTTACAATGGCGCAAAGACTTTCATGAATTTGATTAGACTTTAGTTCTGACAATAACAAATGTCCCACTGGCTTAGCCTTTCAGAGGCCAGACAAATGGAAAATAATGTTAAGCACTTTTATAAAAAATAAACACAGTTAGTTTGTGTTTGTTTTTTTTCTTCTGAGGTCTATTTCTTAGCAGTTCCCATTGATGCAGGATATAGGGGGCTTTAGAATATGACACTCTCTTATTGCCTTGTTCCTTTTGAAGCAAACTCCAAATTGTTGTCTTATTTTTTTTTGGGGGGGGGAGGGGGGGTTCATGGGTGTATAAAATGAACTCCCAGTGTCTTGCAAGCTACAGTTGTACTCCTAAGTACAGTTGTGGGCACTAAGTAAGAAATATTAAGTATTCTGCCACCAGGTTATAGTGAAACAACAACAAGAAAAAAGAACCTGCTACATTCTTTCTATAAAAACACAAAAACATAATTGGAAAAAATCATTTTTATGTTCTCTGGCATTAAAAGGGGCTACTGAGTGAAACATTCACTGATGAATTACTCCTCTAATCTGTGAAGGAAAAACAGCTACTGGCGAATTAAAGAGTCCTGGAAGAGAGCCATGAGAACTAAATGGCTAAAAATGAAAACAGGCAAACATTTGAAGAGTATTCTACAGAATACAGATCTTTCAACACCTCCCCCTTTTCCATGGCTAATTCATTGTCATGGAAACTGAATTTATCAAAATGTTCTTGTTCACTCCTAGTGACCTAGTGGTCGACTTACAGAGCTGGTGAAAGGTAATTCAGGCTGAAGCAATTTTTACAAATGATATGCAGCAGTTCATAAATTGGTAAATAGTTTCCCCTAGTCTCAAAAGACTCTTTTTGTCTGCAAGTTAGAGGTGTCTGAAACCCTAACTAATAAGTTGGCATGGGAGGCATGCATGAGTTTAGCTCCTTTCTTCCCCTCTGCTCTCTTTTAATTTGTTTTTCTTCTTACCCTGTGAAGTTATGCTGAAATCCTGCTATTTGTGTCTTTTATTTACTTCATGAATTCTCCACAACATTTTCCTTTGCTAATCTGTAGCCCAAGGATGCAAAAATCCTTCATCACCTCATCACAAACATCTCTTCTTATCTGTTGCTGAAGGTAGGTGTTGACTATTAAGTGTAATACACAATGACTGTATGCAGCCAGCTTTGCCAAATCCAAAAGAACCCTGGCAAGTGTTTTTATCCTGTCTCAGAAGGTGGGGTTGCTTGTATTTCTTCATCATACAGGAAAACTGTCATATAATTATTTTGAAGGTTTTTCAGCTTCCATGTCACTGCCAAATTCCGTCAGTGTTGATTTTTACTTTATTTTATGTTAGCAATTAGTGACTTGTTGTCATAGAAACCACACTTCACATGATTCTTGAACTTAAATGGATGAATGTGATCATACAGCAACCCTCCCTTCTTTAGCCTCAGTAGTTAAGAAGTCTTGCTTTGTGTGTGGCATCTTGATTACAGAATCACATAAAATATCTATAAACACACAAAAATAATAGCAGAGGGATACATCAATTAAAATGGAGTATTCAATAATTCATTCTTTAATTAAAGCTCTTCCTTTTCCTATTGCTGTAACCTTTCAAGTATTAAAGCAGACTAAGAGCTAATCATTTGTATGAAATATCTTTTCTAATCAGCAGTTTGTGAAACAATATAAAGGAAAACAAAAGAAAAATAGGGATTTTAAACACTTCTGCTTGTATGCTTAATGTAAAGAATGAAAACAAAAGCACTTTAGAGAAGATATTTTCTAGGGGATAAGTTTGTTTCTGGGTTTATAGGTGGTATGTATTTATGTAAAAAGAAGGGGGTGCATTCAGTTCAGCTCTTTGTTGGCAAACAGGTGAAACAACTCAGGACATAAGACAAAAAGGATATGCCCCAGTGTACCGTGAATAGCAGGCACATTTGAATTTGGTCATCCACTAAATATGTTGTATCTGCAAATTAAAATCTTGAAACTTTACTTCACAGTGTATGTTCTTCAATAGCAGTCACACTGAAGGATTAGTACATTGTATCTTTTTTTTCATGTGAGTGATGTCTCCACCACTTAGAAACATTTTGGAAATATTCCTGCATTGTAAAGATCTGTTTCCATTGAAGAATTTTTAGGCTATGAGGTTATAAAAGTAGTGAGAAGCAAGATGGAACAGAGCAATATAAAGACCTGTGTGGAGTCTCCTATTCCAGAGTATGATACTTCTTTGTGTTTGGTCAATTCATTTCCAAACTATCTGCAGATTTTCATTTATTTGCATGTGTATATACACACATGAATGTGTTTGTGTATATATGACTGTGTGTATATATATTTATACGCATGTAATTTATTTTGAAAAAAAGTTGTACATGCAAGATATGATTGCAATATTTTAATTTCACAGCTTGTAAGATTTTAATTGTCTAGATAAATGGTTTATGTGGTTGCATGTTCATGTCTTTTTGTTTCTTGAAAAATGCTGAATGGCCTGTAATCCATCAGAGTTCAAGTTACTTGAACTCATAGGGAATGATAATGATCAGGCCTGTGCATGTGAAATTATATATGTCACTCTAACAAATACTAATAAGTACACACAGTGATTTTTTAAGACTTTCCTGATACTTGAAGCATAAGGAGACTCAGCCTTGAAAGGACACTTCACTTTTTCTTAAACTCTCAAAATTCTGTTTTGATTATTAGAACTAAATTAAAATAGCTCTTAGTGTAACTATCAGAGAAAAATTTAGTTCAAAGACACAGTAAGACAAATTCTTCCCTGAGGTAACACAGCTGAATTCAATGTTATTTCCTCCATATCTCCTCCCGTGTATTGGAGAATCATTAATTGGACTTACTAACTTTATACACTAAAAATAGCTGCTTGCTTTCAGTGATACAAAAGCAAATATAGTATCATTTCCACATACATTTCCTGTGTTCAGAGGTTGCCTACAAAGGAGTAATTTTGAAGTATTGTAGTGGAAAAGTATTCACTATTTATTCTTTATGCTATATTAACATCAAGTATTTGATTGAACGCATCCTTTTTTTAAATAAAAAGATGAAAAAAGCAGAAGTAAAACTGATAATTTCTTGTAATAAATATATCTATCTGCCAGAGGTTACACAGTTACAAAAGTTAATGTATTTACTTGATGTTTTTAGTAACTATTAATATAATAGGTACATATTTCACTATTTATTTGCTGTATTTTTATGTTCTCACTCAAGTTCTAGGAAAACAAAACAATTATTCTTAAAAACATGTAGAAAGCAACAGCAACGTGAGGCCAGAATCTGTCTTGTATTAAGATACACTGAATGCCATCTAATTCTGCTAAGTATGGTATTTCCTGGTAAATTGTGAATTTAGGCCTTAAGGTCTTTTTAAACGATTCCCCGTGTCAATGTGTCAAGTTACTTTTGGTTTTGATCTATTACTTCAAATATATCTTTGCAGTGCTAACTTCTCTTAAAATTTCTTAGGAGTACAGACTGTAGTTAAAACTTCTAAAATCACAAATCTAGTATCAATAACGGCATTAGCACTGTGTTAGCTACAACACATGTAGAATCTTGAACACTTCTAGTACATGTTAGTGTATTTTCTATTGTTTTAAAAAGTTGTGTTAAATTAACACTTTTAACTAATTGTATTCTGTATTTGTTTCGCTAATGTGTGAAATTTTGCCTTTTCTTTCATTTAAATGCAGAGAACGAAAAGGGTCAAATTACTAATTCAAGCTTATAATGGAGTGAAACATTTGACCTTGCACATGTATTTCCTAGAACTATTGCTATTATTACAGCAATTGTAAAGAAAATATTATGAAAATTAAAATTCAGACTAGCATTCTTCAATATGCACAATTAGGCAAACAAATACTCCTTAGAATCAGATCTAAGCGTAATTTTTAAAAAAGAACTATAAACCAGCTCATTTTATTCATTGTGTGGGATTTCTTTGGGGTCTTATTTCAGTCCTGTAATCTGTTTAATATTTTTGAACTTGGAAACACAATAGAATATGACAGGTTCTTTGACAGTTTGCTCACATAAATTAACCTCGTTTATGGGAAAACTGACTGTATGTGAACATCTACTTTTGCACTGCTTTGTAAGACAATCTCTAAATTGCTGTCTTCCTGGGAAGTCTGCTTCCTAATTTTTAGGTATTCTGCTAAATAATAACATTTATTAATAATGTAGCATGTATCTTATTATAGGCTTCATGCAGATGACCTTATAATATTAGTAGGGGAAAAGAAAGATAAAAGGCATGCTTGATACCTTTCTTCAAGCTAATTGAAATTCTCAACATTGTGCCTGTAAAGCACAGCTGCTTTCCACAGGATTCCATTGGGGTAACAGAGGGGTATTTGGGCATGGTTTATTCTTTCATTCCCAAAGAAGCCCTTCAAACCAAGCTTAATAGAAAATGTTTCATGACACGAATATATCACATAGAAGTAATATTAGCCTAAGGGAAATGCTTAGGATTATATTTATTTATTTATTTCTATCTAGTCTAACAAATGAATAATGTCCTCTAGAAAGAAGGAGAACAATACAGGAGAATTTGATGTCAGTAAAATCCCCTTACAACGTTATGGTAACCAAAATAACTTTTAAACATTTCTAATTTGACCAAATTTGACACTGATTGTGACTTAGAATACTTTGAAAATTAGATGAGAGATAATACATATTGGGTGAGGATGATGAAGACTATCTATGAAACAAAGTAAAACACCAGTGAAGTTTATAAATACATTTACAAATGAAAAGGGCTGAGGGTCCTGTTTATCTACTTTTTAAAAGTATGTGTATTTCCCCTTTTATTTTAAGATATACTGTTGCATAATTTTTTCTTACATAGCTAAACAACAGAAAAAAAAATGAAAAGTTTCACAATATCTCATGTTACATCATAAATACTTATTTTGTTGCATGGAGCTCCTAGTGCTTAAGGAAGGGCTAAGAAATTTTCACTGGGGAGAAGGGACAAATGGCATTTTTTTTAATTCTGAATTTTACAATGAAGAAAAACTGCATCTTCACCGAGAAATATTAGCTTTGTGAAGTTAATAAATAAATAAATATATAAAAGGCTGACTTCTTATTTAGTACTCTAAGACTTGTCTGAAAATTTTCACTTTAAGCTACCATTACTGAAAGTATGCTATCAGTTGTATTTGTTCTGGATGACCTACATTTATGGTGTTAAAACCTTTAATGTATAATCTTATCATCATATTTTTGGTATGTGTCACATACATTATAAATAAACTATTTTAAGTTCATTTCAGAGCATTAAAGTATGTTTATGGATTATCTTTTTTATTGTTAATATAAACTTAGATCCCTTGGTTACTGTAGGTCCAATTGTGTTCAAGTTTCAGAGGGAGCCTTTGAAACCTCTAAATATAGCTTAAAAGAGTTTCTCTATATCTAAAATGTCATGAGATTAACATCCAGTGTCTTGGGATACTCCAAAGTTAGAAACTGGAAAACTGGTCTTTTCCAGTAGCATAAAGCTCCAATTTCTAGCTTTACAAGTCTTCAAAAAAGCAGACTTACCTTCTGATATTTTAGTTATAAAAAAGTCTTTGTGAGTCCTGATCATCCTGTATATTTTCTGTCGAAAATTTACTGATTTGAAAAGAGAAAGAAAATACCTCCCTGTGATATTTAATTTAAAGCAATAATAAACAAATCCCTACTGGTTCTTTACAGGTATTTTTATACGAAGGGGTCTAAGTCATCAAATTTGTGCTAATTAATCACAAAGATAGGTTATAATTAACTGCATATTTATGAAAAGTTGATACACACACACTTATGTAGGTCTGTGTGTAACTAGAGTTTGAAGATGAAGATATATATGCTTTTTATGAGCAAAGAGATTTTATTTGCTGTAATAAGAAGAAAGTTCAATTAAAGGGAAAAATACAGATGTAGTGTGTGCTTAGCTTTTCTTTGACCCAGTGCTCATCAGTGATGACTGTCAATTCTGGGCTTTTACGGTCGTGAAAAATGAATCTGTAATTAATTGCAGATATGAATACGAAAAGAAATCTACTATCTCAATTCCCTTCAGTAAAGCATTTTGTTGAGCTGGATGACAAACCAGTGTCTGAAGTTGTATGTCATGGTCAGACTACTTTTCCATTTAGGGCCTATTGCACAGTGACTGAAAAATGGTAGAGTGGTTCAGCTTTATTTGCTGAATAACCTGGAGGTCCTTGGGGGAAAAGGGGAAAAAATCTACTGTGTCTCAAAGACTGCTGGATCTAACCTGAATTCTTGGCATGCAAGTAACATATTTCTCTTGCAATTGCTTGTGTTAAGCCTGGCTTTGACTAGTGTGACATGTGGGAATATTAGACATCTCTCATGAGTAACATTTTGCAATACAGCAAAAATAACATGCAGTTATCCATATGTTTGCATAACAAATGATGTAGATATTTCTGAGCTGGATCTGTAACGTTTCTTGATATTGTATATACCAGTTTACAACAGAGAACTTGCTTTCTCAACATCAAATCAAAGAGTTTCAGAGTTGCCAAATGTCCCAACTTTATTTTTGCCTATGTACACTGGATATGCCCTGGTTTTAAAATGTGAATTTTCACAGCATTAAGAAAACCATATCTTGGATGGTATGGAAAAACCGGAGAGAACCAAATTCCATATTTTATGTTAAAGCATGCAGGCCAAAATAACTTTGGAAATTTATCTATCAAACTGTAGTTTGGTTTACACCAATGTTAGTATTTCCTACTATTTCCTGTATCCAAGAAATACATATTATCCCTAAATACATACATGTTAATAAATTATACATTAAAGATATAGATCCAGATCATATATTGATTTCTTTAATGTATAACAGCTTCAAGAAATTCTACATTATAGCTGTAATTGGTTACATATAAAACCAGCACTTTTAATCATCTTATGACCTAAACATTTTGTTTACATCACATCTGATTTACTAATAATCTATAAAAATGGTCAGCACTAACAGTGATGACTTAGGAAAGACTAATAGTTTCATTGCAGAAAAGCTGGAATATTTAGAGACAGAAAACAAAAAACATTTGAATGTATGTAACTCGCAAGTGCTTGCTAGATAGTGAAGTCATGCCTGGTTTCATATAACTCAAATTTCAGTTGAACTGTTTTATTTTCCTTTTACATTTTCTCTTCCTTTCTCTATTTTCTTGTTTCATATTACCTACTTTCTAAATGTGAGGTTCTAAACCAGCTATTCTTACTCCTCTAGCTATCAGAGAAGACTTTTAGAAATATAAGAATGGATAAAATTGGATAGATTCTTTTTTTCTCCAGCCTTTCCTTCTCTCTGATGGATGTGGACCATGATCTAATGTAAATTTTATCCCTAAAGTAGCTTTATAGAGCAATTCTGAATTAACCTTCATATATTGAATTCATTGTTAACAATTATAAACTGCGCTTTCATATTATCTATCATTGCTTATCACAAAGAATACTTCTTATTTTCTCTAGCCAGTTCAATAGTCCTGACAGTGCTGTAGTGGTGGTGATGTGTGTTTGCATGTAACTGGGGCATGGAAGCATCCTTCACTGATATTTTCTGTTACTGGGAGGCCTTGTACAGAGAGAGGATTGATCAAAAGGTCTCCTACAGGGGTGCCATTGCTGCTGGCTGGTCATTTAGGGTGGCCAACCAAAACCAAATTTGAGGCAAATAAAATAAAAAAGAATATAAAGGTAGCTAGAGGCAGAAAAATCCCGTCAGTCCATTCTTTTGTTATAGCTGTGATTCAAGCATCAGTGCTTGTAAGAAGCTCCATAGTAGCCCTGGGATGAAGCTCTGTAATTGGAGGCAAGCAAGGCACAGATGCTAGCTTTTGTTAAATATCAACAGAATTTAACATTGCAAACAGCTCGGCGCTGAAGAAGGAAGGATGGGAAAGAAATTCCTTCCCTGGGCTGATCTCATGCTTAATGTCCTTCAGACCTGCTCACCAGATCTGTCCTTATACTCGCCACCTCTGACAGAGCCAGGCTATCTATAAATACCTTCATGCACTTAAGCCATGTATAAATAACCTCTTACTCATGAGATGCTGTAGGCTGTCCTGCCTGGTTCTCAGCTGCTGTTACTGAAGGGTACAGTCCCTTGTAAATCCTGTGTGGTATCTGTCAGCCCACATTTCTGCTTTCTTAGGGTGTGTCAAAAGTTGTTAGACACCGATGTTCAAGCAACTGAATCCTTCCCAAAATGCTACATGAACTCCTTAAGTGAAGAAAGGCATATTTCAGAGGTGATAACCCTGTGCAGCAAGATGTTCCCTTCTTCTGTCTCTTTCTCACATTGAACTTAAGAAAGTTTATAGAAAGAGGCAAAAACATTGAGTCAGACTTCTCTGCTTATTGGAACCTCATAGGGTTTTTTTGACCTTTGGTTTGGTTTTTGTTTGGCTTTTGTTTGTTGTTTTTTATTATTTATTTTCAGCTTTTTTTTTTTTATTAGAAGGAAGTGGTTAATTTAATTTAGAGAGGGACTTTCTTGGGTCCTGGTAGTTTGTTATGGCATGGCTTCATCCAGCTGCAGAATGGATTTAAGACTCACTGCAGCTCTTGGTCTTTTCTATATTCTACACAGTGAGTACAAAAGATGTTTAAGAATATCTCTAATCTGAGACCTCAGGTACCCTGCCCCTTTACTGCGTTATCTGAAAATGGAACAAAGCACTCATTTAGAAGTACTGGCTATGTTTGTTTAGGTTATCACTCCAGATTATGTGTATAGCACTGTGTTCTGAAGATCTTTGTCTAAGATCATATGGGAAGGAATTTTATGTAAAGCTAACTACTCTGCCTAATGCAGCAAATTAAAATACTAAATTAGAAAGAATTCATGGCAATTTAGTTTGTTTCAACTTGTTTGTCACGGCACTCATGCTATTCCCTTTTTCTTTGGGCTGACCAAGTACAAGCTGCCTTTATGCTGAAGAATGCCACCCTGAAATGACTACTCAAGAGTCATTACTCAAAGGTAATTGTAACGCTGAAAGGTGTTCAGAGATGACAGCACCTTCCCTCCCTACCGTGGCCTCCCCTCCAATCCCCCAAGCTGCCACAGGAAATGTTATCTATTTTGGTAGTCCCAGGAGAGTTGTTTTGCTTTGCAATGTTCATGCTGAAAGACAACACTATTTTTGCCTGAAGTTCTCTTTTATGATATCTACAGATCAGCATAAAATACCCTGAAAAATTAATTGAATTCTGCAATAATTGTTTTAAAGCCAAATGCCACATAGAGCCGTAAGATACATATGCATTTTCAAATGTCTTTGTGGCCTGATTTGGGCCATTTAACTCATGAAATCTCAACTTAATGCTGAGTGCATTAATGAAACTGTGAGTCAATGTACATTTTTTTCTTTTCTTTTTTTTTGATGTGGATGCTTTTGTTTTCTGGTACAGTGATCAAATTTCTTAGGTTTATTTGATTTGTCTACCTGTTGGTGACAATATGAGCAAAGATGATGGAATAACAGTGGGTAGATATGAAGAGAAAGAGAATTGTGTCAAAGAAGATTAGGAAGAAGTATACAGGCACAGCAAATTCAGCCTGATAGTTGGAGGAGATTTAATAGAGCAAAGAAATAAAAGTTTAGATTTCCAGAGCTGTCTAAGCAAGGGAAAATACTCCTCTGCAGTGCACTGCACTGGTTTCTGCTGTACATGTTCTTCTATGCACCCACATCAAGGGGCTCTGCTGTCATTGATGTTGTGTTGAAATGAAGGAATGAACTGATTACACTACCAATTGGTATAAAAAAAAGGACACTATTATATTCTTATACAAACTAAGGGGTGACACTGGTCAAAACCAGTTTGTATCAATGAAGAATCAGAGAGGTGGACAGATGTTGTGGTATTCTGAGTATTGCAAGCAGTTGAGGACCTGCTGCCACATAAAATTAACAGATGTATTCCTGCAGAGATAAATTCTAAAGTCATTAAGCAGTTGATTTTTGGAAAGTGTGGAGCAGTCCCTGCTATGATTGCATAACACCCACTAAGGGCAGGAGTTTGAATGTAAAATACCAGAAGTTATTGACTATATTTACGTTAATAAGTGATTCAGTCCAATGGGGAAGGATCAGCAGATCAAAGCAAGTCATGTAGGCATTTATGTCTGCCATACATGAAATCTGGTGTTTTAGCTTTGCACTGGATTTAGCATGATTTCCTCGACTGAGCATTCTTGCGAAGTATATGGCTCAAAGCAGTCCAAAAGACCAGTCACTGGTTCACACCCTTATGTCCATCATGACATGGAAGGCACATTTGGCGCATACATGGAGTCACAATTTGTATTTAGATTCCTGTTAGAGACATCAACTTTGCAATGACTGAAGCTACCCTGAGTTGAGTCATGTTTTGCTCTAGAGCAAAGCACTAGATATAATAATTGTTTAACATTTAATAACTGCATAAAAAATAGTAGATCTGTTGTAAGCAATAGAGAGGATTCTTCATACATGACAAGCTGTGTCTAATTGTAACTCCAAATTCAATGAATTTATTCTTAACTATACCTGAACAAATGAAGATAGTCAAGCTTCATTTGAAGAAATTGATCGCTAGGTCTAAGAATTACACTACATATTCAGTTTTCCCCCATGTACCTATTTTACCTGACACAAAGTAGGTATTACATGAATGTAAACATTTATATAAAAGCGTTATATAAATATAAACTTTAATTGGGGTTATATCAAACATTTTTTTATTCCCCTATCTTAATCTGTTTCGATATATGTATATAGAGTTTAAAAACTCTTTTTTTAAAAGAAATTAATAAAATTATTCATTTGAAATAAAGACTCTGCTATGTGGTTCTAGTTCTGTTAAGTCATAGATGTTGCTGCAGAGTAAGTGGCAATATTATAGATTCATCTTTCTTATCTATTAATAGAGAGATTTGGTTTTTCAATGCAATATCTTTCTCACATATTTTGTATTCTAGATCTTCTTTTATTGTGCCATTTCCCCCTTATTTTTTTAAGCACCACTAATTCACCTCAGCGCAGCTGTAATGAGTAACTCGGAAGGAGTTTGGAAGGAGAGAGAGGGAAAAAGAATGCTACTGAATTAAATGAACCATTACCCATGACTGCTTCACACACCACTGTCTGTTCCTGTACTAGTGTCATGTCCCCTTTTCTGACCATTAGAAGGACAACTCATTTCCCAGAGCATTCCATGACCAAGGGCAATAGTTACCTTCAACACAGAGAGAATTAGCACTGGCTGGTATAATTTTGGAAATATGTAGCAATTATTTCCAGCAGAAATTTGGATTTCAGAATCTCTTAGCAAAGAATGGTGAAGGCTGAGTTCAGAGATGGTGGCCCGGAGCTTCTAGGTTCACTGTTCTACACCGTTAGTTTGCAGAATCTCCATGCAGATCATCTGCCCTTTTCTTTTTCTGTCTTTCCTCCTACTTTCCACCTGTCTTTACAATCTTTACAATCAACTTAGCATCTCCTTTATTACCCTTGTTTTCCTTTGCATTGAATTTACTTATAACTGCACTTGGCCCATTTTTTCAATTCATCATAACTTAAAAAATGAAAATGTTTAAATGAACTACATTATACTGTAGCTTTGCATAAGCATGCATTCTGTTTTTCTTGGAAGGTCTTAGAATACCTACTTTTGGTTTGTTTTATTTACCCCTCTATAATTCACAATTAAAATTTATTTTACTTTGAAGGTCTTAAGGATGTATGATAGTTATGTGTAGGTGTAAACTACCTCCTGCAACAACTGTGTATTTACCCTGTTGGAAGCAGCATCTCATTTGGGATTATTCTATTCATGATAAATAAAATAAAAAAGATAAGGTTAAAGCTCACTCTCTAATGGCATTTGTTTTCAAACTGATTCACAGCAAATCTTAGGTCTGAGGATGATGCCTGTCTCTCTGGGTAAGTTTAATTTTTACATACTGTTATCAAGATGGCTTTAACTAAGAAAAATATGATTGAAGGAATGTCTGAGAAATACTGTAGATAAATAGCTACACTGCTTTGAACTGATGATTGCTTGGCACTAGTGCTTTTCACTCTGAAGGAGTCTTGGAGACTTCTGTGTTTGAAACATTTGTGACTAGAAATTATATTGTCATAAGCATGCTGGTGTCTCAGGCATACAAATTTATCTAAGACAATGACATGCTGCAGAAAGGCTTGCAGCTGGACTTCATGTCACTGATCACATGCCTCTGAGCCCAGCAGTTCAGCCAGTTTTCGAACCATGCTACTTTCCACTTATCCATACTTCCTAAGTTTGTCTATGAGGATGTTATGGGAGACAGCCTTCAAAGCCTAAGGTCAAAATTAACAACAGTACCTTCTTTCCCCTCATCCACTGCGCGAGGCTACCAGGTTGATCAGGCATGACTTCCCCTTCCTAAATCCATGCTGACTACTCCAATCCTCTTCTTTCTTTTTATGGATTTGAAAAAGTTTCCAGGTTGTTTGCTCCATCACCTTCTGTGGGGCTGTAGTTCTCTGGATCCCAGCTCTTGCCTTTCTTGAAGATAGAGGGGATGTTTACTTTCTTCTAGTCCCTCAGAAACCTCTCTTGATCACCATGACCTTTTAAAAGTAATTGAAATAAGCTTCACAAGGGTGTCAGACAGCTTCTTCAGCATTTGTAGGTGCATACTATAAAGGTGATGACCTCAGTGGCTGGAAAAAAGGACACCTGTTTTTAAAAAGGGTAAAAAGGAGGATGCTGGGAATTACCAGCCAGTCAGCCTCACCTCAATGTCCAGTTAAAATCATGGAACAGAACCTCCTGAAAATTATGTCAAATCACATGGAAGGCAGAGAGGTGATTGAGACAGCCACTATGCCCCCACTAGGGCAAATTATGCCTGAATAATCTAATGCCCTTCTATGATGAAGTGAATCATCTGTGAACAGAGAAGATGTATGAATGTAATCTACCTCGACTTCTGTAAGGCCTTTGATACGGTTTCCACAACATACTTGCTAAACTTGACATAGGGGTTTGGCGGAGGATTGGCAGATGGGTAAGGAATTGGCTGGCTAACCACATTCAAAGACTTGCAGTCAACTGCCCAATGTCCAAGTGGAAGCCATCAATGAGTGGTGTCCCTCAAGGGTCTGTACTGCGACCAATACCACTTAATATCTTCATAATGACATATACAGTGGTTTGAGTTCATCCTCAGCAAATTTGCAGGAGACACCAAGCTGAGGGATGCAGCCTCCTTAGCATACTAAGGAAAAGAGATGACATCTGGAGGGACCTTTACAGGCTCAAGAAGTGGGCCTATGTGAAGCTCATAAAGTTCAACAAGGCCAAGTGCAAGGTCCTGCATGTGGGTCAGGGCAATCCGCAGTACCAGTATGAGCTGAAGGATGAATCAACTGAGAGCAGCCCTTCAGAGAAAGACTTGGGGATGCTTGTGGATGAAAATTTGGTTGTGAGCTGGCAATGTGCACTTGAAGGAACATAAGCACAAATACCCTTTGATAAGTTTCTGAGGAAGCTGCAAGCTGCCTTCTAAAGATGGATCTGAAATTACTAAAACCGCAAGGAAGAAAAGTGACATACTTTTAATTCAAAATTGACTAAAATGCAATAGCTTGGTGCAAGACAAGTCATGATATCCACCTAGAGCAGGCTAATAAAAAAATGAAAGAGAAGAAAGGACAGGGCTGATCACTAGGAACTGTGACAGCTTCAGGAGGGCTGATAGCAGTACTTGGTCCATGGTGCTAAAACACTAATATTTGCAATGTTTATAACTTCAGCTTTAAGTTTGAAAGCTTCCTTTTATTTTCTAATTTTCTAACATGATAGTAACCTTCAGGAAATAATTTGTAAAAAATAAGCTGGTTTTGAAGCTGTTAAATAATGTTAGTTTGGTATTCTTTCTTACAGTCATGCTCTGCCAGCATTTTAATGTTTGTGGAGCAAATGAAGAATTTCTAAACAGTGCCAGAGGGGCATTGTGTTAATTCTTTGAGAGAGAAATTCCTTACAATTTTAGTATGCCTCAAGCACTGCTGGTTTATGATAAGGTTCTTGTAAAAGCGCAGTAAAGATGATGGCTTAGTTAAAATCCTATCAGTATACTTGGTTAGGAAATGAAAACCCCAGTCTTTCATTCACTGTGTTTAAATGAATGAATCTTCTTATTCTTCCTTTACAGAATTTCAATGCATATATGGGTAATCTGTTATGACGGTTTAATTTTTGTTAATTGTTTTTGAATATAGAAATATTGCTGGGATTAAAAGTCAACCCTTTCTGAAAGAGGGGAGAGTGAATATATATTGGGATGAAAAAATAGCATTTCAGATATCTTTTTAAATTCAAGAGTAAATACAAATGTCTATGCTCTTGCATAACATGCAAAAGTACCTTCTACTAAATGTCTGCATGTTTTGTGAAGGGAGTCAGTAATACACAACGCTGAACAGATTATAAATTAAATAATCAGGATAAGCCACTTAAGTTTCTTGTTGCAGATTCTGTGTTCCATTGCATATTCTTTGCCTTTAGGTTTCAGCAAAGAGTTCTAATGGCATGTGGCACTAACATAGAGAAATGACTACATAGTTTATTTCTCAGTGCCTGCTTTTGACTTCAACAGACAATTTGAAGTGCAAGCAGCTAGCAAATTCCGAGGGAGCACAAGAATTTACCTGACTATCCAGGAAGGAGAAGTTCAACTATCTTTTTGTGGATATCTCATCGCATGTGTAAAATATGGGTGCAAAGTAAGCTAGTAATATAATCACAGAATAGTTAGGGTTGGAAAAGACCTTAAGATCACCTAGTTTTAACACCCCTGCCATGGGCAGGGCCACCTCACTCTAAATAATGTCACACAAGGCTCTCTCCAACCAGGCATTGAATACCACCCAGGACAGAGCATTCGCAATTTCCCTGGGCAACACATTCCCATGCCTCCCCACCCCCACAGTAAAGAACTTCTTCCTTATATCTAACCTAAACTTCCCCTGTTTAAGTTTGAACCCTTTACTGCTTGTCTTGTTGCTACATGCCCTGATTAAGAGTCCCTCCCCAGCATCCCTACAGGTCCCCTTCAGATACTAGAAGGCTGCTATGAGGTCTCCACGCAGCCTTCCCTTCTCCAGGCTAAACAGCCCCAACTTTCTCAGCCTGTCTTCATATGGGAGGTGCTCCAGTCCCTTGATCATCCTCGTGTTCTTCCTCTGGACTTGTTCCAACATTTCCATGTCCTTTTTATGTTGAGGACACCAGAACTTCACACAATACTCCAAGTGAGGTCTCATAAGAACAGAGTAGAGGGGCAGGATCACCTCCTTCATGGTCATGCTTCTTTTGATGCAGCCCAGGATAGAGTTGGCTTTCTGGGCTACGAGTGCACACTGCAGCTGGCTCATGTTCATTTTCTCATCAACCAACACCCCCAAGTCCTTCTCCACAGGGCTGCTCTGAATCTCTTCACCCAACCTTTAAGTGTGCCTGGGATTGTCCTGATGCAGGGGTAGACCACCTGTGCTCTCTTCCACCTTCTATAAGCTTCTTTTTTCCTTCTGAGTTTCCTCAACAGCTCCTTATCCATCCAAGGAGGTCTCCTGGCCCTCCTGCTGCACTTCCTTCAAGTTGGGACGCAACACTCCTAAGCTTGTAGCAGGTGACCCTTGAATAGCAACCAACAGTCTTGGGCCCCCACTGCCCTCTAGGGCTATATTGCATGGAACCTTACTAAGCAGATTCCTGAAGCGGTCAAAATCTGCTCTCTTGAAGTCCAGGGCAGTGAGCTTGCTGCACGCTCTTCTCACTGTCCTGAGGATCATGAATTCGGCCATCTCATGATCGCTGCAATGAAGGCTTGCCTGAAGCATCACGTTTCCAACAAGCCCTTCCTTGTTGGTGAGCAGGAGGTCAAGCATGGCACCTCTCCTTGTCAGCTCCTCTGTTACTTGCAGAAGGAAGTTGTCTTCCACACAACCAAGGAACCTCCTGGATTGCTTGTGCCGGACAGTACTGTAGCTCCAACAGATATCAGGGTGGTTGAAGTCCCCCATGAGAACAAGGGCCTGTGAGCATGAGGCTTTTCCTATCTGTCTGTAGAGTGCTTCATCCCCAGAATCCTCTTAATCAGGCAGTCTGTAACAGATCTCCACAGTAGTGTCCCCCATTGCAGTCCTCTTTTTGACTCTGACCCACAGGCTCATCAAGTGATGTTGGCTCATCACACTTCCCCAGAGTTCTATACTCTCCAGCCTATTACTGACATGAATTGGTACACCTCTTCCCCATCTGCCTGGCCTCTCTTTCCTAAGGAGCCTATAATCAAAGCTAAACAACAGCACACCAGCAACGCTGTGACAGAAGCTTTAGATACAGGAGTATGTTATGTATCATAATTTTTTTTGCCCACTAAAACCTAATGGGATGGCATAGCTTTCTATTCTTGCTGATAAGGTCTTGTATGCATTCTGTATGACAATGTGTATTTTGAGTGTGCTGTCTTTCCAGGCTATATAAATACATATTTTGAAGGCAGACAAGAATGTCCTCATTTTAAAAGTTTCCAACAAGATCATTTTTTTTCAGAAAGTAGGGACTAATGTTTCAGACAGAGGTGATATAGGGAATTGTGATGTTTTTCTTATCGCTGGTAATTTCAATATAGTAAATTGTAGCTATGTTGATTTGTACTTCCACGTTATCTGAATTCTTAAATAAAATGTCACTCTTGATAGATTTAAAAAATAGTTGAAGATTGTTATAGATTCTGTCATGCCTTCCTATAATATTTTTAAAGTTAAGTATTCATTTGCACTATGAGTTGTCTGAATCCTGATGTTTTCCATAGATGATGTTGATTCACAGTCATCCATTTATAACTGTATTGAGTTTTCAGCCTGATATTGAACCTGGATGTTATACTGCTAACAGTTCTACTGGCTCCTTCAAATGTTGTTATTATTTTCCTGAGTTCTCTGGTGCCATACCCTTGACCTTCTATTTATTTGGTATATTATAATGATTCTGTTACCATGAGGTAAGAGCTACAGCTATTCTCCAGTTATTGTCAGGTAGAGTGCTTTTCCAGATGACAGTGTGGGCAACATTTTCCTGTGAAAAGATAATAATTTTAGTTTTTCTCCTCTTATTCACAGGCTTTTTGTGAGCCAGAATGACAGAATTGATGTTTGAAGTCCTGGCTTTTTTTTTTTTTCTAATTCAATGTCCCATTATTCTTGTGAGACAAATGCTTGTCAGATTCTCAACACAGAGTATGTTAAAACAGGGACAATTATGATATTAATATAGCATGTAGTCAAAATGTAATTTTTTAAAAAACATATATGCAAGTCCTACTCTGAAGAAGACAAGCACCATTATGTTGATTTTACATGAACAGACTGGAGAAGTAGTGGTACTTGCTCACATTTGTGCATGGGATTGTAAGGAGCCAAATTCACATTCCTAATTTTTCATTAAAAAGGTAACTTGAAGCTCTGTCACAGAATCACAGAATTGCTGAGGTGGTAAGGGACCTCTGGAGTTCATGTAGTCCATCCCTGTCCTCATACAGAGTCAGCTATAGCAAGTTGCCCGGGAGGTTTAAACTCACTAGTCATTCTTTGAGCTTAACACAATTTTCTTACTTGGAATTTAGAATTTTAGAAGATTAGACTCCACTGTTGGCAATAATTTGTGCTATGCCATCCTTTCCTCTTCTAGTTAAATACAGTTTGTTTTAATATTTCTTCTATGTTTGTCATCTAGGAAAACTCAATGAGCACAGAGTAGCAATCAATTAAAAGTAAATAGGTGTCTCTGACAGTTTAAAGGAGTCCCAGAGAGGACAACAAGAGAATGGTACAAGACAATAAATAATTTATAGCTGGAGAAAATTAACCAAGAGCCCCCAGTGCTCTCTGTCCCCACATGCAGGTGCTCAATTACAGTACCTTTAAGCAGAGGCAAGAGACCAATAACCAAACATCTGTGACATAAATGGATTTAACTATTAGGGAAGAAAGTCTTGAAACATGTAAACATACAAGTAACCAAATCAAATTACAATACAATGTATATTTGCTTTGTATAATGCCTTTTTATGCTATTTCCCAGAACTCCCATAATTAAATAATATAAATGCTATAGATTATAAGTGAAATGCAGCAGCAGTAGAGAGATTTTCTAATGGAGCTAGAGTATGCCATTATAAGCTAATTCAAAGAAGTGAAAATATTATGAAGTCAGAGACAGAGAAATTCTGACAATGATGAAAAACTAGCAAGTTAGGCCTTGTCACTGGACCATTAAAGTAAGTGGAATTTATTGCATTGTCCTCAGAGGAAGAGTTACATCTCCAAAAGGTAACAAGGAGTTTGCCAAATGCAGTGGAAGCATTGATGGAAAAGCGTGAAGACAATGGCATTGATTGCTCAGAAGAGGGAACAGGAAGAGGAATAAACAGATATCTGAGATCCCCAAAGAATTTTGGAAATAGTTGCCTGTCTCATTACTGGTTTTGTTCATTTTGATGCCTGCATAATGTAGATGAAACAAGTGAATTGAATTAACAGACTTAGCCCAGTTTAAAGAACAGAAGTGACCTAGCAATGCAGTTCAAAATGGTTCCTAAATACCGTCTTGATCCATATACATGTAGGAATAGTCTTTTCTATTCCATTTATACCTCTGCTGCTTTATAAAGCAGTAGTGCATGAATTCATCTGCACACCACTTGTGAGTTTTGAGACTCCCAGGGCTAATTCAGTGGATTGCTCATCTGATTGCTTCAATGTTAAAACACAGTCTGGCTGTGACTGCTGCTACTGCGATTGAAGACCATTTCTGTTTGAATCCTGAAAAATTAGGTAGCTAATTGCTTATGTAATATAGCTGTATTTAATCACAAATTTTGATTTTTTTTTTAATTGACTAAGAAAGGTAGTCATACTTGCACCTTTTTAATGTATTTTGACTTTACATATACATACATATATATGTAATTAAATTCAAACCTTACTTCTTAATTTGTTTAGATGATGTCATTTATGATTTTAGTTCAATATGACTTTCAGCAGGTTCTTCAAAACGTTCCATAAGACTCAGTGATCTGTCATTTTTGCCTTGCATTGCTGTTTCTACATTCAAAACACCTTCTCCTAATCTTCCATTTATTTTATTTACATGAAGGTGGACAATTCATTTTTCTGGTAAGATATAATTATTTTTCATTCCTTTCTAAGGATCCTGGAGTGAACCATGCCTCTCTCTTCTTGATGTAGCTTATAAAACTTTTAGGCAAAATGGGGAGATTTAGTTGTCATCAAAACCTAACTATTGTACTGATGTAGTCAAAAGATTTATTTCTACACTCTTCTGTTCATGAATCACACTAATATATTCATTTGAATGAAAAAGGTTTATGACCTGTAGCTGGTGAAGGTACAAGAACCAGTTACCTATTGTTTGACACAAATGATAGTCATCTACCCTGCTCTTGTGAGACCTCACTTGGAGTATTGTGTACAGTTCTGGTGTCCTCAACATGAAAAGAACATGGAACTGTTGGAACAAGTCCAGAGGAGGGACACGAGAATGAGCAGGGGACTGGAGCACCTCCCATATGAAGACAGGCTGAGAAAGTTGGGGCTGTTCAGCCTGGAGAAGTTGCCTAGAGATCTTGTAACAGCCTTCCAGTATCTGAAGGGGGCCTGTAGGGATGCTGGGGAGGGACTCTTAATCAGGGCATGTAGCAATAAGACAAGCAGTAAAGGGTTCAAACTTAAACAGGGGAAGTTCAGGTTAGATATAAGGAAGAAGTTCTTTACTGTGAGGGTGGGGAGGCATGGGAATGTGTTGCCCAGGGAAGTTGCAAATGCTCTGTCCTGGGTGGTATTCAATGCCTGGTTGGAGAGAGCCTTGTGTGACATTGTTTAGAGCGAGGTGTCCCATGGCAGGGAGTTTAGAGTGAGGTGTCTCATGGCAACCACATGGCAGGGGGGTTGGAACTAGATGATCTGAAGGTCCTTTCCAACCCTAACTATTCTATGATTCTGTAACTAAAAACATACAGAAAAGGGGTAAACTACCATCAGAACAGCTTATTTTTGAGGGATGCAAGTGACCACTCAGGGTGAGATTCAGCAGGCACAGGTCTCCTACATTAACAGACTTCATGTCCACAGCCAGACTAGATGAGTATTAGTAGTGTTTTATTAAATGCATTTTCACCAGTTTTATGATTATTTTTATAGGCATTCTTAAATATCTTTAATTTATAATAGGAGCTTCAGAATGTAACTAAACAGTCTCCACATCTTTACTTTCCAGCATAATTTATTTTCACCTGTTTTAGTAATGTATGTTGCTTTTCCTAATAATACATACCTTGTATCCTTCAAAATGTAGATCTACTTATATAGCACTTGTTTAATTTAAAAAATATTTTTAAATTGTTCAACCTTTCTGTTGCTCTTTGTAAATTGCCTTCATATTAAAGAACACGCAATTTCACAATTAACTTGTTTTTCTCCTTTTAACAGTAGATCAGTTTTGCTCATTTCACCTAAATAAAAAAAAAAGCATCTTTTAATTTTATTTGGCATTTTCAAGCACTGTTTCTATGCCACTTGTATATGAAATAAAGACCCTATAATTGCTTATATGTAGTTAGAGATTCTAAATTCTTTTGCTACAGATTTTTTTTTTCACATGAGAACCTTTCAAAAATTGTCCTCAAAGTTCAGTTTCAAGGGCTACTAGGGACCTAAAACAAGACTTGTGAAATCTCAAAAAATATGTGTATTTTAAGTGTTGGTCCAGGCACTTCTCCAAACTTACACGGTGTCATTTTTGACTGATTCTGGAACGCAGTAGAAGCATTCTTGCCATTTCATTCCTCTTCTTGCATCATTGAGAGGCCAGGTCATGAAATGGCCCTGATATCAAGTCCATTTTATACCTGTATTCCTAAAAGTTCTTGGAGTGATGCCATATGGCGAATATGGAATTGATAACTTGGTTCAGGCTATTTTCTTGAGCAGAATAGTATCTGTTGCAGGTCACTTTGAATACATATGGAACAGATCACTATGTATTTTTAGGAGTCATTGAAGTCATGTGGAGTGTAATGGACTTAACATGTGTGGAGTGTTTGCCAAGGAGCATGTATTATCCTTCCTGTGGACCTGCTCTCCACTCAGCAGTGCAAAAGTACAATCCAGCCAGTATTGCTATGTAAAGAAACATTTGCTTAGTATCTGCCTGTATGTAAAAATGTTTAAAATTCAGTGTTCATGCCCAGGGTGGAATGTCTTTATTGTTCTCATTTCTTCTTTTTGTGCATACTCAGAACTGCTTAGGTTAAGAGCCCCCACCTATGTCTTATTGTTGAATCTGCTTTCTTTCTAAAGTCTGAGTGGAAGAAATTTTTTCCTCCTCACTTTTCTCTGGAGGTAGGGCTACCTCCATCATTGCTGGAGAAAAAGAAGATCTTAGTCCTGACTTTTTAGCAGAAAGGAGATAAAAGCCAGCATTGTCACCTGCCCAGAGTGCCACTTAAAAACTCAATTTACAGTGTATGCAACAAGGGGTGAGTCAGAGTGGAGTTAGGTGGAGATATGAATACATGTTCCTGTCAGTGCTGCACCACTGTAACATTGCAGAACTGCAGGAAATGTGCAGGATCAGGAAGAGCATTCTAAGGAAGAATAGTTCCATAATCCAGTTTTTGAAGCAGCCCCCTACCAGGGAATCATCACAGGTTCTTGTCTGTCAGCTTTTGTTTATGTATTTCATATGGAGTAGTCATTGGGGAAACGCAACAAACAATTCTGAATGAACAGAAGAGAATTCCTTGGAGTTCAGGAGGGATTAAGCCCAAGTTTTTCTCATGGCAAACGCTGTACTTATACCAAAATGTAAATGTACCTTAAGCCATATCCAGGTTATCTCATTCTTTGAAAGAACAATAATTGCAGTCTAGGTCTAGGAGAGAATTTCAGACCTGAATCCAAAATGAAGAAGTGTGCTTAGATTTTTGTGACTCCAGTTTCAGACACAGCATTGGATTTCACAACAGTTTAGTGATCAGCATTTCTTTGTGCTTTAGTTTTGGTTTCTTGTTTGTCATGTAGGTTTTTCTTATTACCCTTTTGAGATGCTGTTCACACCTTGTAAAGTTGTCAATATTTAGCTCTGAGATTTGAATTGCATTCTGGGAACCAGGCCTAAAATTAAATGTTAAGGTGTATCTAAGTTAGATAGGCACTTAATTCTTCTGTTGTATCTAGTCATCATTATGCTCAACACCTTATGACACAAAAGTAGTAGTATGCAAAAAATTACCCACACAATATTTGTGGAGGAAGACAGTGCCTCCCTGTTTCAAGGGTGATTCATAATACCTAGTTTGTGCATTTAAGTTATTGAATTACAGTTTGACTCATCTGCTTGGTAAGAATAGGTGTTTCTGATCTCATTAGGAAACAGTTTTTATCCTGAGAGCTTTTCTGTCACATCTTCAATTTCTCATCAGCCTTTAAATTTCATTGCTTGATTTAAATTGTATGATTTAACAATACATATCCATATTTATGGTTTCCCAATCAAAATTCTAGAATTAGTACCAGCTCTAGTTTGTTCATATTTTGTATCTTTGAGATGCCCCATATTATCAACTTAGTTTTTACAATGTCATGAAATAGTACAGATTTTCTTTATTTGGTGGATAATTTCTTGGTTTTGTTTAGGGTTTGTTTTTTTTTTTTTTTTCAGTCTACAGCCAGTTAGCTTAAATTATGTCAGAGTTTCTTTTGTGTTTGCTTTAAGAAGCTGGACAAAGAGCTTAGAAAAACGTTGGAATAGGACCCCGGGCAGCCAAGGCCACGGAGTGGGACTGCTCCATTCTTTCTTTAAAGCATACTAAAAGATAACAAAATGAATCTTTATATGTTTCAGTCTTTAAAGCTGTGTTTTTGTGTTTTTTTTTTTCAGAAATTCAACAAACAAAACTCCCCAAAATAAATTCATACTAGGAAAAAGGGTCTTGCTTTTCAGCCAGCAACTCTTAAATTGAACAATCTGTATACAGTCTGGATCCCTCTTGTTCACCTCTGTTGTAAGTTCCTTGGTTTTCTTCTAAGTCTCTCACTTCCATTTATATTTAAAATTTCCCATTTTCTCTGTTTTCCTCTGACTGCTTCACTGTTTTTCACATATTTCTTGCAGTGAAGCTTACTGAGTCGCCCTTGAGAAAAGGCCAGGTCTTCTGGGGCAGGAGTCAATCTGGTCCAGTGTAAAACAGGCATAACAAGGCACAAAGGCAAACTTCCTCCCTTAGCCCCAGCTACTTCAATTTTTAGCAAGCAGCATAATGCTCACATAGTAAGTTATAGCAAATTAATAGCATAAATATTCTATTTGTTACAAAAGCTCACATATTTATCTACAAATTTAGTGAATTTTCATTTGCTTTACTTCTGACTGCTTGGGGAGAAATCTTGAGCTTAGAGCTTAAATTCGCCCTATGGCAAACATATTTTTTTTTTTTCTTTCCCCAGAAAATAATGGACATATTGTCTTGCATTTTCATTTGTGAAAGAAGACTGGAAAAGACACGTTTGGGGTTCTTTTCCCGAAGAAGCTAAAAAGAAGGAACTTGTCAAAAACTAACAAAAAAAACTTGAAAAAGGGATTTTTATGGGTGGAAAGAATTCTCCTCTGAAAACTGGGGGTTTGTTGCTAGGTTTTCGGTTTAGGAATTTTGTTTTTTCTTTTATTTTTGTATTTTTTTTACTGGATAAACCACGTTTTTGTATGTAGAAACATTTCCTTTTGTTCTCCTAAATCTCCAAATGTATGTTGCAGCTATGTTATAGGTAAGCAAGAATATTGAGTAGTGAGGTGCAGTGTTTCAGTATTTTTCAAAATGAGTAGCTATTTGAATAATACAGAATTTCTGCTTTCCTACTTAAAAAAAAATGAAAACCGAATTTTTAAAACAACTTGATTCCAGTGTTCTCTAAAATGTTATTTCTTTAAATTACATCATGTAAAGAAGTGCATCCCTTAGCAGCAATAGAAGCTTTTGAAAGTCTTAGCTATGTTGACCAAATGATTATTCATGAAAGGACAAAGTAAAAGCAATTTTCTGCTTTTTGCTTTTGCTTACGTTTATGAACATATACATATCAGGCATATCAAACCAAATAAATATACATTACATACAAACATGTAACACTGAGAGAGTATTCTGTATGCAGTCTGCCCACATAAACCCAGCCATGATATTATGCTGATGTTAAACTAGTAGGCACAGCCACCTATATGAAGAAAAACCTTGCTGATTCACTCCATCTCTGCCAATGATTTGGCGAGAGGATCAGTGATCTTTGGTCCTGGGATTTTTGACTCCTGGTGAGATGACTGAAGCTCTCAAAGCTTGTTTTGAGAAGGGAAAAATCAAAGGAAAATTTTACTGAGTTTTGCAAAATGGTAGATTCCAAAACGATGGGGTTGCAAAGGATTTTTTTTTCCTTTAAGAAAATAAGCAAAATGTCAAAATTTGCTCTTGAGCATCCTACATTTAAGCAAATAAATATGCAGGATCTTGACATGAATTGCAAAGTAGGGATTTTAGAATCTGAATACACATCCAACCTTGCAGATGTACTCCAGACTATGATGGGACCAGCCCAAATCCCCAGAATATGACGTCTGAATTTGTAAGTGGAACTACACCTAGATCTGATTTTGAGTTTTGCAGATGGAACCCATCTGGATTTTGAAATCACATTACATGAGTGTATGAAGCAGGTGTGAGAGTGGAATGCTTGATGAGGATTGCTATCACCCTGAAACAAATTACATTTTATAAACATGTATGCTCAAGTAAAATCTTCACAGGTGGCACCCTAATGGGAATTTGAACCTGCAGAAATTTGCCACCTTTAACTTCCACACTGTTTGTAAAATCAAACCGACAGACCTGACTGGCTTTTCTTGACATAGCTTTGAAGCAGGGCATTGTTTCAGAGTGCATTAGCATTGCACATGCAATCGCAATACATGCTTGATTAGAAGTTTTTTGTTTCTGGGGTTTTGGATTTTGGTTGTGGTTTTTTGTTTGTTTGGGTTTTTTTCCTTCTTCTTTGTCACTGATGCTTCAGAACCTGCTCCTGCTCATCATTCTTTTTTTTAAATCTGGCCCAGTGATGAAAAACACAACTGGGGCAAGCTTGGCATTTGAAGGATCCAGATGCTAAACTCCAGGATTAATTTCTCTAGTGAGGCATCTGGGAGTCAGTTCCTCTCCCCTGGATTTCCTGGCAGCTTGGTTTAACCCTCAGCAATCCAAAAGGCTTATTTTTTCTGTTACTCTGGGAGTTCAGTTATCCTGTCAGGTGAAGGATTGCCAGATTGACTTTGTAAAATGAAGGAATTTTTATTTAAATATCAGTGCCTTGATTTTTCCCAGAGATGGGAGCTCAGTCATTGAAGACTTCTGTATTTGCTAATGATTCTTTCCTTTGGCATCTTCCTCAGTGTGACAAAAGAAGTAAGTTGACATTCACAATGAAAACAGTGAAGGGGAAGGAAAAAAATTCAGCAGCGATACAGTGACGTTAAAACTGGGACTGCAATTCTGAGTTACAAAGAGTGAAAAATCAAAGTAACTTCATTAATGTAGAATTGTAAAATCACTGTAAAAGACATCAGGTCAGCATCATTGCCCTACACCTCTTGTCCTTTTTCTTCTTCTTTTTTTTTTTTCTTTTTTTTTAAGAAGCAATCTTCTTTTATACTTGGTAACAGGGAAATAACTTTCAACAGAACTGCAGAATGAAGAAATCCTACCTTTTTCTGCAGTACTACTTTATGGAAAGTAAGCCCTAAATATTAAAGTAAATTCAACTTCTAAATTATATATTTTATAGTTGCATTGACTACTAGTCATTAGAAGCCCTAAAACAGTGTAAACACATGGGTTTCCAGTGATAGTATGACAGTAATACATTGACTTTTTAAAAATAACTTAATTTTATCCCTAAAAATATTTTTGTGAAATGACATGCTTTTCACCTAGCATGTAATGTACCTTTCACCTGTATTGCTTGATAAAAATAAGATGAATGAGAATGAAAATGTAACTACCACAGAAAAATCCTTAACAAGTACCTATATGTAATAATGAATGCACAGTTTCACATTTGAAAAGAGTTCCTTTCATGTTACTTTGTGTACACTAATAGCATATATTTTTGTAATCACATCAACTACTGATGAAAAAAAAAAACCACAAAAGCCCCAAATATGTGTGAACATCTCAAAACCAGGCAGGGTTATGCCCAAATATTTTTTCCTTTTTCAGCTAATGGGTCATTCCAACACATTTTATAATATCTGCTGATGAATACAAGTTGTGTGGTACAGTTGACACACTGGAGGGAAAGGATGTCATCCAGAGGGACCCCTCTACTCTGCTCTTGTGAGAACCCACCTGCAGTACTGCATCCAGCTCTGGGACCCCCAAGAAGGATGTGGACCCGTCGGAGTTAGTCCAGATGATCAGTGAGCTGGAGCATCTCTCCTATGGAAACAGGCTGAGAACTGTTCAGCCTAGGAAAGAGAAGCTCCAGAGACACCTCAGAGCAGACTTCTGGCACCTAAAATGACCTACAAGAAATCTGGAGAGGGAGTTTTTACAAGGGCATGTAGTGATAGGACAAGGGGGAATGGCTTTGAACTGACAGATGGGAGATTTAGATCAGATACAAGGACGAAGTTCTCTACCATGAGGTGGTGAGACACTGCAACAGGTTGATCAGAGCAGTTATGCATGCCATGGAAGTACTCAAGGCCAGGTTGGACAGGGCTTTGAGCAACCTGGTTTAGTGGAAGGTGTCCCTGCCTGTGGCAGGGGGGTTGGAACCAGATGATCTTTAAGATTCCTTCCAACCCAAACCATTCTATGATTCTATGATTCTATGATTCGATGATTCTATGAATAATAAATTTAAAAGAGGAAATTCAGCAAGCTCTGTGGAACAATGGGAAAAACTGGAAGTGAAAAAGAAAAATATCTCCACAATCAATGTTTTCAACACAGAGACAGAAGGTGATCTTAAATGGTAAATTTATTTTAAAGATTTATTCTGTTGCTTCTAATAACATTCTTGACCAAATAAGCATCAGAAGTGCTCTGTGGGAGAGGAGTTAGAATACAGCTCTGGCAGAAGAGGGAGAAGGCTACAGTTTGGGATTTCTTCTTCTAGGAAACTAGATGACTACATTCTACCCAGAATGTAGAAATAAATCTGTTATTCTGAAGGCAGTGAATGAGCTTATGCTCATTGTCTCCACATTTCTGCTAGCACACTTCAGCTAGCTTGCAGTCAAGGTCAGATGGGTTTTATTTAAGAGATGATAAATACGTGTATGCTGTGTAAGTAGTGTGTTTCCTTATGTGTTGATCTGAAAAGTGATCTGAGAGTTTTTGGCTGCAATCAAGCTCTAATATGATGCCAAGATCAATGACTTGTGGCTCATTGGTGGGAACACAGGTTTTTCATGAACAATCAATTACATGCTCTTGATTAGAGAATTTTGGAGTATGGCTTTGGTCAAGGCCTTGTCAAGTGAAATGGACCCAAGAAATGATGGATCAGCAGAGGGATTAAAGTCTGGTCTAAAGAAATACATTGAGGTGTCTCTGGGAATAATCAGACCTTTAGTCCAATTAAGGAAAAGTGAGCAATATTATATATGTGTAAAGAACATGAATAGTCTCCTTTGTGTGTTCATGTCACCTTGTAAAATTAGATTATTTTGCCCTGGGCAGGATCATTTACAAAAAGTATGCTGAAGAGTGGTATTGTCACCTTATAATCCAATTTTATTTGTTTTTCAGTATAGGTATCTTTGCAGACAAGGTTGAATAGAGGAAAGAAACTCCAATGCTTCTTATTGAAAGGGGTTTAACAATTCATTGTTTAGTTTTGCAGAATCTGTAGTTTTAGTGATTCATAGCCAGTATTAGGTATAATAAAGCACAAATAACCACTTACAAAATTTTGGTGGGAAAGAAGCCCCATGTTTTGTAAGTTTTAGGGTTGTGGTGTTTTTTTTTTTTTTCCTTTCTGTCAAAACTGATGCAACTTACATGGATTTTCACTTTAAAGCATCCTGGCAATAGTGCTAGAGAACTTGCAGAGAATATAAAGTCTCAGAAAGAATACTGCTCTTAAGGAGATAATGTCTGTCAAATAATACAAGAAAAAGCCCTGTCAATTTTTAAGTACTGTTTTTGGAGTTTGTAACAGAAGGCATGTGGTTCATCATGTCATGATAGTGAATTATTCCAGATATTTGAATCGTTGCAATAACTATTTACCAGTGAGGTTCATAAAAAAGAGGACACGTGTTATCACAGTAGAATTACTTTAGACATGTCATTTTTAAAATAACAATTAGTAAGTTTATTTAGCGTGTCATTAAGGAATATAATATCATTGTTTAATTTAGGGTTAGAGATTGTATGTTGTCTCTAAACAATGTTGATATTAGGCTTTTATTCATTTATATGGGTACTGCTGATATTCTTGTTTGGCAAATTGCTACTGTGAGACTCTAGATCAATGTAATTTTCAGTGAAACCTTGCTGCAAAAGAAAGCTAGCATATGATTAATCCATAGAAGCCTGTAAAAGCTGTAGGAACTCTTCTTGAGAGACAAAAATTACTTCTTTTATCCAAATAGATAAACAAATTGGTTTGAAGAAAGGAACATTCAGAACAATAGAAAACGAACCAGACATTTTTCATTGAAAACCTGTAAAATTTTATACCAAACTAACTGACATTTATTTTATCATATTTGTGTCTGTTCCTAAAATATTTGAGAATCTTGATATGCTTTTGAATTAGATGCTTGCGGATATGGGGTTTTGTCATACTGGTTGAAAAACCGTAGCTCATCTGACAAAGCGGTTATACAAGAGTATGCTTATAGAAGAATTGGAAAGTATGGTGCCTAAATATCAGTAAGTAGGCCAGATTTCTACGAAAGGAAATTTTACATGACATCTCTGTGGCTGTTAAAATTGCTTCTCCTAAGGTTTTACAATATTCTGTACAGAACAACAGTCTTTTGTTTTAAAAGTTTTATCAAAATATGAAGTTGTTTCTGACCAATAAAGCTGTATAATGAAGTGTGCCCTTGGTACCCAGAAACTAGAGGCAACAACCTAAGAGATGAAAAACTTTGGAAGTTTTTTCACTATTTTTTCAGTTTTACATTCCAGAAATTGAAAGGGCTTTTGGATGTATGTTTTAACAGGATTGTCCTTACTGTGTTCCACCTGGGAGTGATTATCAGTGAAAAATGTTACTTACATATTATTCCTGAGCAAATGATTACATTGCAGCTCTTTCTGTTCCATAGTTTTTATTTGGACTTTAGCAGACTGGGTCATCTTTCTGGTGAGTCAAGTGCTGTTAAACCCTGTTGAGTTCTGTATGCTCTAAAACTGCATTTTTTTCTCTAATTCACCCTGGAAGTCTTCAAATCTGTGTAGTCTCTAGCGACATGGTTTAGTGTCGGACTTGGCAGTCCTGGGGTAAAGGTTGAACTTGATGATCTCAAAGGTCTTTTCCAACCTAGTTGATTCTATGATTCTGATTCTAATTCTCTTGAAATATGAAATCAGATACAGAATGTGAAAGTAAAAATGTATGATGTATGTATGGCATGTTTTTTACTTAGGAAAACAGATTTGACAGTCAAGGTAATTTCTTTGAGTGTTTAGGCTTGAAATAGTAGGTGATATAAAAAAGTACTGTTATTAATTCTGACTTACATGAACTTCTGCTCTATACTATTAATTTGTATTAGTATGATTTACAGTATTAAATTCTCTGCTGAGGTCTGTATTAGTCAATTCTCCTTCATTTCATTTATCTACTACTCCTTTAAAAAAATCTACAACTGACATCTAGGTAGTCTGTTAGCCTGGCTATCACAATTTATATAAAATCACAGGGTTTTCATATGATATTATCTGTTTAAGTCTTAAATCATTATTTCCTTCAAATTAGGTGTAAATTATTATGTAACAATAGGTGCCCAAATAATATTTTTCTTTTCAGAACTGCAGCGCTACTATATGGACTGAAAATAGCAGCTGTACTCAGCTGGAAGACTTAAAATTACAGGAGATACATAACATCTTTTGGATAGAAATCACTCCGTTGTCCAACCTGAATGCATTGAATATCTAGGTAGATTTTTTTTTGCATCCTACTTATGGTAATCTACATTTATAGACCCCGATGTCTATAAGATAGCTTGCCTCTCCTGCTATGCTTAGTGCCCTCAACTTCACTGAAAACTGAGGCAAAATATTAATTCAGGTTTTCGGGCCATATCTAGATTATATTTAATCTCTTTCCTTGATCTATTTTTAATTATGTGGATAAGGAACTTTTCAGTATTTGTTTTAATATCCTTTGCAAGATCTAATTTATCTTGGCTTTTGCAGTTCTCACTTCTTCTCTAAACACATTGACCTGTAACACATAACTCTCACTACTGATTAAACTCTTTTTCTTTTTCTTGCAGCCTTACTGCTTTTCTCACTTTGAAAATACTTTTTCATCCACTTAGAACTGAGGCCCTTCTCTCCAAGTTTCTTCTACTTTACTTGTAATGAAAATTGAAGAAAAACCCTGTACTTTTGACCTGTTCATCTTCCAGGTCTCTGCCTCATTCAGTTCTACTCCTGAAAGTTTTATCTTTTGAATTTAAAACCTTAATTTTGCAGGTGTTTTTATTTGGTTCCCCTGAATTTCAACTGAGTTACAAACACTTGATCCAAAGTTACACCACTTACAACCACTTGATAGTTCTGAATAGCAGTGCCTCACATGAAGCTCTACTTTCATAGAATTACTATTAGGGAATATTCATACAAATTCATATGACTTTATTGCAAATTGACAGTCAGCTTTTGTATATATAAAGATAATTTGACTGACTGCTTTTCTACCCTTGATCCAAGAATAATCTGTTTCCTGTTGTTAGGAATGACCTGGAGAAGAAAAAACAGCAAACAAACCAAAACCAAAGAAAACACCAAACCAAACCCTAAAAAAAAAAAAAAAAACAAGTCCTGCTAATAATGAAAAAAAAAACAAAACAACCAAACAAAAATCCCCAAACAAACCCAGGAAATAATCACTGGGAACATTTGGAAGTGATCCAGTAACTGAAGGAAAACAGACACATAATAGTGAATAGATTACAGCCACTTCACTACCTGCAGTGCCCAGGCAGATTGGCAATAGAAAATAGCATTTGTTTTGTTATGGCTCAAAGTAATAAGAAAAAATGTCCATAAAAGAAAAAACTAAATTGCTAGTATCTAGGATCAGGTCTGTGCCTGAATCCTCTATCTCAAAACTGATAGAAGTGAAAGATTGTTCTCAGTGTTACAATCCAATGGTAAGTATTCTACTAAAAAAGTGGAATAGCTTCAACATGAGGGAGTGAGAGACTCTCTTTCACAAACAAATTGAAATATGTGCAGGAGATAGATTTGCAGGATGTATTTTTCGTATATAGTAAAAGCTCAAAAAAAAAAACCCTGTTATTAAAAAGACAGAGGTATTATTTCCACCTCTGCTAGCTGAATCTTCCAAGGTACAGATCAGCCCGGAAAGGTAACAGCAGGAGACAGAGTCAGGTTGTCAGAAGCCTTGCTTAGATGTGCAATTTGTACTGAAGAAGTTTGTGAAACCTGTCCTCAGGTGGGATGGGGCAGTTTGTGATTACTAACTCTGGTAGCATAACCATTATCCCAGTAAAACTATGTGACAATAAGATTTTTCAAATTGGAAAAAAGATCAGAAATATATTTGTTGTCTGTGTTTCATTTCTTAATTAGACTTCCAATACCATGAGAGATTCTTACTGCTAATTATGTAGTGTATTGCATGGCCGAGAATAGCATTTTTTTTATGGCTTGAAAAACTTGACTCACATCTTAAGATGGGAAGATGGTGGGCTACATGCACTATGCACTTTGCATTTGAAACTGGAAGATTACTGTGCTGGAATTTTTATAGGATATCTTGGTCTCTAGCTTACTCACACACAAAACCTCTTAGTACTTAATCAAATCAATCAATACCACCCAAGTCTTGGAAGGCAGATGCAGGGACTGTGAGAAAGAAGACCTTGCGCCCACTGTAGGAGAGGAACTGGTTCAAGACCATCTTAAAAATCCGACCATGCACAAGTCCGTGGGTCCTGATGAGATCCATCCATGGGTCCTGAAGGAGCTGGCAAATGAAGTTGCGAAACCGCTGGCCATCATATTTGAGAAATCATGACAGGTGAAGTTCCCAATGACTGGAAATGGAAATATAACCCCCATTTTTAAGAAGGGGAAAATGGATGACCTGGGGAATTACAGACCAGTCAGTCTCACCTCTGTGCCTGGCAAAATCTTGGAGCAGATTCTCCTGGAAGGCATGCTAAGGCATATGAAAATCAACAGGGTGCTTGGTGACAGCCAGCATGGCTTCATTAAGGGGAAATCCTACCTGATCATTTTGGTGGCCTTCGATGATGGGGCTACAGAACTGATGGACAGGGGTAGAGCAGTTGATGTCATCTACCTGCACTTGTGCAAAGCGTTTGACACTGTCCCACACGACATCCTTGTCTCTAAATTGGAGAGACATCAATTTGATGGATGGACCACTCGGTGGATAAAGAACTGGCTGGATGGCCACACACAAAGAGTTGTGGTTAATGGCTCAATGTCCGGCTGGAGACCAGTAACGAGTGGGGTCCCTCAGGGATCAGTGTTGGGACCAGTCTTGTTTAACATCTTTGTCGGTGACATGGACAGTGGGATTGAGTGCGCCCTCAGCAAGTTTGCCGATGACACCAAGCTGTGTGGTCTGGTTGATACCCTGGAGGGAAGGAATGCCATCCAGAGGGACCTGGACACACTTGTGTGGTGGGCTGATGCCAACCTCATGAAGTTTAACCATGACAAGTGCAAGGTCCTACACCTGGGTGGGAGCAATCCAAGGCACAGCTACAGGCTGGGCAGAGAACTGATTCAGAGCAGCCCTGAGAAGGACTTGAGGGTGTTGGTTGATGAGAAAATGAACATGAGCCAGCAGTGTGCGCTTGCAGCCCAGAAAGCCAACCGTATCCTGGGCTGCATCAAAAGGAGTGTGACCAGCAGGTCGAAGGAGGTGACCCTGCCCATCTACTCTGCTCTCCTGAGACCTCACTTGGAGTATTGTGTGCAGTTCTGGTGTCCTCAACATCAAAAGGACATGGAACTGTTGGAACAAGTCCAGAGAAGGGCCACGAGGATGATCAGGGAGCACCTCCCATATGAAGACAGGCTGAGAAAGTTGTGGCTGTTCAGCCTGGAGAGAGAAGGCTGTGTGGAGACCTCATAGCAGCCTTCCAGTATCTGATGGGGGCCTATAGGGATGCTGGGGATGGGTTTTCATTAGAGACTGTAGTGACAGGACAAGGGGTAATGGGTTAAAACTTAAACAGGGGAACTTTAGATTGGATATAAGAAGGAAATTCTTTCCTGTTAGGGCGGTGAGGCACTGGAATAGGTTGCCCAGGGAGGCTGTGAATGCTCCATCCCTGGCAGTGTTCAAGACCAGGTTGGACGACGCCTTGGGTGATATGATTTAGTGCGAGGTGTCCCTGCCCACAGCAGGGGGGTTGGAACTAGATGATCTTAAGGTCCTTTCAAACCCTAATTATTCTATGATTCTATGATTCTAAATATGTAAATCGCAAGTCAAGCAAAAAATCTCTTGCCAGGCTCCTATTATTTGGTACCAGATGCATGTGCTACTCTTGTCCCCATCTGTCTGTTTCATCTTAGATATGAAAAAATAATATTAATTGTGACTATCATGTTAATTACATCGAATTGTTTAGGACATGAGTTATTGAATGCATCTCAGTGCAGGTGGCACAGTATCTGATGCGATGAACTTTAGCAATCATGGGAAACTAGACAAGTGATTTATAATTTACACTGGAAGAGTGAAATTTAGTTTTTAGGGGAAATACGTAGATCTTTCAGTCATTAAGTTAATTACAGGCACTTTTGTTGTAGCATTTTTTTTATAAAAAAAGTGTTGCTGAAGGAAGAAAAATGATTTGACTGTAATTAATTTCTATTATATTTTATTCTTTCAATGCCATACCTGTCATCTTATCTGCATGTCTCATATTTAAGACTTTAGAAATGACTAACTGAAGGTGATATTTGTGATGTGCTATGGATTGTATTGAAATCTTTTGAACTCATTTAGTCTATGACATTGTATGGCAATTTAATTAAAATAATTCACAGTTACTTCAGCCTGGGATGGAGAAGGGGAAACAAGTCTCAGATGTGAAGTGCACGTATCAGATTCACGCACTACTTGATTACTCTTGTATCCATCACACTTGTTCTGCCGTGAGTCTTCCATATTTTGGTCATGAAAAAAAAATGGCAGATGAACACTCGTGAAAAAAGGCAAGTCTTTTCCCACTGGTACCACAAGTATGCTTTCTGTGTGAGTCCAAAGTGAAGTGAAAAATGGAAAATACTTCCCTGTTTCAAACACTATAAAAAGCTCTGTGCGATTTGCCTCAGTGACCTACCTGAACCTCTGTTCAGTCGGGAAGACAAAAGCTTGAGTTCGATTCTGTCTTAGCCCCGCAGTCTAACAGCAGACTGCTTCAGCCCATGTACAAGGCTGACCATAAACTGCTTGAGGTGATGACAGCTTTTTATTTCTCTGAGTGCTTAAAATTCACTGCAGGAGGCAAGAAATCATTCAGTTGTCTTATTTTGTTTTATTGTGTCCTCATAAAATGCCCAAATTAGAGTTTTTCCCCATCTACCAGCAGTTAACAATCTTCTTAGATTATCCTCACAACAGCTTTGAGTTTTTTAGGGAGGGGCATTCTGCTGTGAACAATAAAGAATTAAAAACTCAGCTATTAAAGCTGATTTCAACTATCTTGATATTAGGAAATAAAGGTTTTCTCTATGCTTATATGACTCAGCTAGGACTTCAGTTGATCTTCGTGCCCATTTTCTCATTTTCTAGCTGAAATTCAGCTAGAGCTGGGACATGTTGTTACTGTGTTTACCTTCAATGCCTCCTGCTGTTCTTCCAGAGATCTGTGATGACAAATGTCTTCATCTGTTCATTCCTGGTTTACTCTGTCATGTTGCCAGAATTAAAATGTGTATTATGTGCATTTCATCCCCTTCAGTGTGACCTTCAGGTCTAAGAAGGGGTCAGAACTGGGATATGATGCTTTACATCTGCAGTCATGGGAGTATTTGGGAAAATTTCTTTAGGGGAAAAATAAAAAAAAATTGTTTTACAAAGACAAATAAGATGTCTGAGTATGCCAAGTTTTTGAGCCTAGGATATGTCTAATTGAACACAGCAAAGACTCACACTGTGGGATCTGTCTCTGCCCTGTGTGGTAGCTTGTACAGTTTCCATGAAATGGTAAGCCCAAGAGCTGAATTTGGTACTGAAGCTACAGCAAATCTCATAGCTCCTTGAAAAAGTATTTTCTCTGCTTTACATTCTGATCCTAATTCTTTTAGTAAGACTAGTTCATGTTTTACATATCCATAGTACTGCTAAAATGTGAATCATTCTAAGCAACTCTTTATGACACCCTGGCTCTGCAATCTGAAAGAGGGGTGGGAGGGAAGAGACTATAGTAAGAAATGGTCATAGAAGGGTGCTATGCTAGAAATTGTAGTAAAATTCAGCTGTTCCCAAATATTTGCTAAAGATGTGAGCTCACACTTCTGTTTTGAGAAAAAGAATCTAATAGGGCTTTTGTATTCTAGCACAGAGGAGAAACTAAAAAGTCCTTCAAAAGCTTTATAGACTTTTTAAATTTTTCACTGGCATTTTACTTCTATTTGCCATTTTAAAATTAATAAGAAAAAGAAAAAAAAAAACTTTTTATGTTGTGACAGCATCTAAAGTCTGTATTAAAAATCATGGCTCTACTGGATAAATGCAATACAAATATATAACCAGATATACCATGTGTCACAAAGAGGTGGTAGTCTCATAACAAAAGTTACTGGACTTTTAAGTGAAATAATTAATTAGGTGTTCATACCTCTTGGCACTAATATGTTGCCATGTGGTCTAAGTGGAAAAAAACATTTTTGGGATGCTATGAGGTCTTCCAATTAGGAGGAGAACTTCCTCTTTCAATGAGCACAGTCAGGCCAAAACAACAGGCAATTTCTTTGCTTAGTTGCTTCCAAATCTTTCCCTTAGTGCTCTCCCCAGAAACTTAATGCTTTCCGCAGAATTGCTGAGATACTTGACTTGGCTCCTTCTCCAGGTGTGTACAGCAGAAGTGTGGCATCTTCTGCCTTTGGTGTCTGTCAGCTGTGGTGTTTTGTAAGAATGATTGTTCTGCCATTTAACTCCAGAATGGATTTACCTGCTCCTTAACTCTATCCCCAGTGACACAAAGCTGTTTGTTCAATCTGTGTAGTTAGCTAAGCTGCGTTATTAGGTTAACATATTAGTGAAAGTATGTATTGCTTATCCTAGGTGTGGAAACATTATAAAGTTTCAACTCTTAAATTTTTTTAAGCTTCAAAATAACCCTTTTCTTCTTAATCACATTATGGATATTTTACACACTGTTATATTTTTGTCCTAGAGTGTGACTGGATTGCTCTTTTAGGCCCTGATTCAGCAAAGCACTGATGTATTTCCTGCTTTAAAAATCAGCAAAGCACTAATGTATTTCCTGCTTTAAAAAAAAGATTAAAGGTCTTAAAGTAATCCTTGGAAATTCTGCCCCAGTTTATTAAGAATTTTATTTAAAAATTCAGATACACTGCTGCTCTTCAGACTATATCATGTATTAAACACATCTAGTAAGTGAATAAAAAACTTTCATTCACTTTCTTTTGTTTTCTATAGGAAGGTTAGTAATGGTGTGATGGCTCATTTGTTTGAATTGCATTGTTTATTTGTAATAGATGGTAAGACCCTTACATCACAAGCTATGTTTTTCTGTAAATTCAATACACAAAAAATGCATGGGTGATGTTGAAGAAACAATAAAACCTGCTTGTCCCTGTTAGTTACATTATTTTTCTGAAGAACAAAATTAAGATACTGGAAATACAAATCTCAAAAAGGTATATAATTGGCTTTTGTAGATACTGCAGCTTTTGAGAAATGTATTTTCCCAAGATGTACGTTACTGGAGAAGTCTTGTTCTGTAAAACATGCACGTTATATAACTGGTACCACCCTTGATCACTACTGAAAAGTAGATAAAGTATTTCATAAAGCAAATTAAAGACGAAATTGTTGTATGACGAGTTTCAACAGTGGCATAATAAAGGGTTTGCCAAATCAGCTGTATGATTCCCTGCAGAAAAGATTCTACTTCAGGGAAACATTTAAATGATGTGCAGCTGGCATTGCAAGTACAAGAGATGAATGTGGACAGAAGTAAGCTTGGAGGCATTGTTCTTTGCTGTTCCCAGTTTGCTTTTCTACCAAAGGGCTACTGCAGACATTGTTTGTATTTGAATAGCCAAACTCCAGTTGGATGCTTCTTCTTATAAGCCGGAGAGATCAGCACCATAGTCAGGCACTGGAAGAGCATTGCATGTGTAACAGAAGCACAACAGGGATCAAGAGCTGTGTAATGAAGAGGTTTCACACAGCCACAGTAGCACCCATGACACAGAAATACAGCAAGATAAAATGGGCCAGATTCAGTGTCTTCTTTCAGACAAAACTCTGTATGCTTCAGTAGAATTAGTACATGTTTAACACTGCTGTAAATCCTCCAGTTCAGTTTAACAAATGAATATATAAAATTATTCAAGTCTTTTTATTTTGGACAACAGCAGAGTGAACAGACCTAAGCCTTCTGAAGGCAAAATAAGCACTGAAAAATATTGTCATGATCCTTTCCTTTGCAAAGCCACAAACGAGACATTTGGGAACAGAAAACTGTTTTGAGGGAACATTAAATTGGCCAAGAACAAATTGTTACAGAAAATGACATCCTCTTCTGAACATCCATTAGTTTCTGATAATCAGGAATTCTCAGATGCTTGAACAATCCATTAGTACGAAGCAGCGAGTTAATTGTAATAATTACCAGCAGTTTTAATTGTTTTGTTATAATGTATTTTGCAGTTTATTTGACAGTGGGAAATCAATATGCACCTCTAGGAAAAATAACAAGTATAATAAAATTAGGCTCAGTTATGCCTCCCAACTTTAGAATTAAACTTTGTACATGAATCTGTATTTCTTTGTGTACATAGAAGAATTATACTGAAAGAGTGGAGGTGCATAAATATACTGAACTTTCTAGTTAAAGGGAGAGATGAAGTCTCTTCCTAAGAATTGTTTCTGTCTTTCATACCTTTAATTTTCAGACATGAAATCAGAAAAACATTCATGATTCTTTCAACTTTATTGAATATTCTTTTAGATTACAAAGAAGTACTTTAAAGATGTTAATAATGATTTCTAGAGTACCTTTATTGATATCACATTAACAAAAATGTGGTGAGGTGTAGGAATGTTAATTGTAATAATGTGTGAGGTGTCCCTGCCCATGGCAGGGGGGTTGGAACTAGATGATCTTAAGGTCCTTTCCAACCCTAATTATTCTATGATTCTATGATTTTAGATGAGGATCCCAAAGCACTTAGAGACTCTAAAGATTTAAATGCTGCAACACCCTTGAGGAGGTCCTACTTGCAATTTCGAACATCTGGTGTAATAAAAAAACAGAAAATTTTGAAAAATAATTAACCAAATTAACATAAAAGTCTTCAATATGATGCGAACTAAACCCCAGACATTTGAATTCCTATCCTGCACTTTAATGGCAAAATAACGTTGACTCTTTCATTACACGCTCTGAGGTCATTACCTGTAATTCTTCGATGTCTACCTTTTTTTTTTCTCCTATGGTCTTTATACTGTTTCTGAACACTGCAGTGGGGACTCTGATACTGGAGCAGGATTCAGTTAGGGTTTATATATTTTGAAAAACATGTTAAAAAAATTGGAAGTAGGGCAGAAAAGACATCCAAAATTGATTTAAGCAGTGTGGAGAGATGTATTTCAGTGAGATATTCTGACAAATTTTTCTGTCAAAAGGAAAGTTTGCAGGCAGTTTGATTACAGTGTTTTAATATCACTTTGTGACAACACCCCATATACTTAAAGGCTTTTTAATCTCGTAGAAAGAAGAAAAAAAAGAAGAAAAAATAGCAAGATGCTGCACTAAGAAAAAAAATTAAACTGGAAATAAACCTTTGTGTTTAACAGTGATTTTAATGGATGATTAACTGGTGGAACAAATTGCCAAAAGAAGTAAAAAATTCTACATTTCTTTATTTCTTTCAGATACCTTTCAAGAAGATTTATCTTAGTCAAGTGCAAGTTATTGAGCTCTCTAAAGACATAAATGGGATGAAACATAATGGTCTAAGTTATAATGGTTTATGATATATGAGATGTAAGAAAAAATAATCTAATTATTCCTTCTGGTTTTATGCTGTGATCCAATTAAAAGAAATTATTAGCTACACAATTTCTGTGCAGCCTCCACATTGAAGTCTCTTCAAGTCTTCAAGAAAAGTGATGCAAGTATCTTTCACTGTCTTGGGAGTGGTAAAAACTTCATTACTGTTTGTTTGGTTTGTTTGCCTGTGGAAAAAGATGGACAGCACTGTGAGTCCTTGGAGAGGTTTAGGAGGGACAGAAGCTGATCTGAATCCCAGAGAAAGAAGGGAACTCATCCTTCATTCTTCTAGGAAGGCAGGTGTTGGGAAAGACAAGAACTTATTGAGGGGGAAAGATGACAGATGATGAGGGTGTGGAGGGAGCAGCAAGACTAACCTGAAGAAACTGTGATCACTACTCAAGGGAATAGACAAGATTTTGGGACTAATTTTCTACAGTCTAATTTACATGTGAAATCTGAGGTAAGGGTCAGTGCATACTCTAGCAAGGAACAATGTGAAAATGTTTTCTGATAACCTGTCCCAACAGTGTTTAAAAATAAATTATTGTTGGTTTTACTTTGTTTGTTTAATTTTTTACTTCCTGTAGGTAAGTCTTGTTTCTGCTTATCATGATATCTCTTGTAGGGGAATAGGGTTGCTTCTGAGCTGGAGGGAATGATACCCCTCTATGCTTCCTGTGGAGCATTGCGGCTGAGAATGTGTTCAGCACACTTTTGCCCAGTCACCACAATGACTTAGTACTAACAACATCCTTTGCTATAAGCCTGTGTCACAGTCAACTTTTAGGGACACAATTTCAAGAAATGAATGTAAATAGTGAGTACTGTCTCTCACTGCTTCTTTGCTTTTGTGATCTATAAATAAAGAGAACTTTAACCTTTTGTAAGCCCCATGATAAGTTATTTGTTGGAGCAGCGACGTGCCAGACCCTAGCTGATTCAGAAATGATAACTACGGAGCAAGCAGCCTATGCTTCATATAAAATCCAGCTGTAGTGTTGTCATTATAAGGGAGGTTTGAAAGCTCTGTTGTCTTCTCAGTAGCTGTCATTGCCTCTGTCAAAGGTTTCATTTGTATTCAGAACATATCCCTTTATTTCCTTATAATGATTAATGATGATTCACATTTTTTTGCTTTCTGCTGTCTTAGATTCCAACAATGTATGTTTTTATACCTGCTGTCCTAAATCCCTCTATTCACTGTTAAAAGAAACTTCTAAAAAAAGCAGACTTAAGTCTTCCACGTATGCTCAGTCTTCCAGAGGGTATTCAATAGCTCCTGAAGGTTCTTCCTTTTTTTAATACTGCCCCATGCTGTTTCAGCTATTCTCTCATCTTTGAGATTGTAATTACTATTGTCATTGCTGTAGCTAGACATCTACTTGGGAAGTGCTCCAGGGAAAAGTGAGCTGCACCTCCTCCCTCCCCTGAGTCCAAAAGGGCAGATCTTTCTCATCCCTGCTGGTCCCAAAGGCAGAGATCTTCTGGCTGTTCTTTAACCCTGACCTTTTGCTTTGGAGAAGACAAAGCTGAAGCCAAATCACTGAGTTGACAGTGTATATAGCGTCTTACTTTTTATTACAGAATTTCAAAACCCTGAAGCAACTTTTTGAATTTTAGCAATGTTGTTAGTATTCCTTGGAACGTGGCTTTTTTTTTTCTCCTTTTTTTAACAAAAAAAAAACAAAACAAAAAACTATAGCTACTGATGGATATTATAAGTGATTTAACACATTTTCTTTTATAAAGGCAACTGGTATAACCTGTTTTCTCTGCCTCTGTCAGGGAATGGAGTTAGTGTTTACTAACTGGGTTTCACTGGAATTATTTAAGACCCTTTCCTTTTTCTTTTTTTTTTAAAAAAAAAATGTTGACGTGGGTGTCGTGGACAACGCAGAGACGATCAATGTGATCAAGCGATTGCCATTTTTTGAGCATCAGACATGATCTTTTATACACAAATCCACACATTGATTATACACTGATTGGTTAACATGCCTTGCCAACAACCTTCTGATTGGGCTTTACACAAAGTTGCCTAATACAAGTTACTACAGCTACTTATGTTTAGCACTAACCTCAACATCCTTACACTGTGGTTTTACATCCTGTTTTTTGTTCTTAACGTCGCTAACGTTGCAATTTCATTTCCCCCACTGCTATCCCTGGCTAACCTCCCCTCTGGCCTAGTATTTTTCCACTTACAGAGAAGCTCTACTTATGCTAACTGAGAAGCCCGACTCATGCTAACTAAATCCATACAACAAAAAAAAAACCTACTGGAAGAACATATCTAAAATACTCTCTTTACATTTCTGAAACTAACACTTTTTTTTATTCTGAGGCCATGGCTTTGAATTTATTTCAAGGTGTTGTTGCTTTCCTCTGATAGGGAAAATCCACACTGAGATGCCATGTTGTTTGGGGAAAACAGCAAAAATGCCTACGGAAGGCTGCTGGGAAGAAGGAAAGCTATGTAAATGACACATTAGTGGTTGTATTCAGAGGCTGGTTAGCTTTCATGTGTACATATGTACACTAATGGTTAAGGAGGGTATGCTTGGGGAAAAAACAATATTTTTCAGTGAATGATTTTTGTTACACTTATTTGCAGGAATGGATTGATTCCTTCACAATCTAGATCTTTGCAAGAATCATGTGCTGGCACCATGTGATGTCAGAACTGCTGCAGACTTGAAATGATTTTCAATGCTTTTTATTATCTGCTTAACAAGAACAGACAAGTTTCCTCCTCATTCTCAAGAAAGAGGCTACTACTTCAAAACGTTTCTCTACAAATACACGAGAGCAGGGCGGAACTTCTTTTGGAGTAGACCCGATGAACTAGTGTAACTCACTGACGAGCAAGAATGAGCACCACAGGAGTATAACACTCTCACCAGGCTGCAGTATATCCATTTATTTTTAGACTTCTGTGACACAGCTGGAGCTGACTACTCTAGGAATAGTAGTTCTGCTCATGAAAAGTAGAAAGCTGTGTTCACAACCTATCCTCTGAAAGACATTAATAATGAAAAATAGAGCAATGTAGGAAAGATACTACTTAAAGGATGCTTTCAAGATGGCTTATGTACTGGCAGACTGCATGTAGAGGAAGGTCTCTGAGACAGATTTCATTAACAAGGTATAAGGCATTCAGAATGTCACATGGGTAATATTGAAGCCACCATTTCCAAGTGTGGCTTAAGTGAGAGAAAAACGAGATGCAGATGTGACTTTCCAATTTCTTTTCTTTTCTTTTTTTTTTTTTTTTTTCTGTATTAAGTGTCCTTGTGGTATTTTTAAGTACATTTCCTGCATATTTTTGCATTAAAAATATTAGGTTGTCACCTCCTCGTGCATGCTCAAAGACGAACAATTTAGGAGGTTTCACAGGAGGCTGAAATCTGTACAAACTCTTAATAAATCATTTGGGAGGGAAAAAGAAACCTTTATCAGTATAATAAATCATTTGGGAGGGAAAAAATAACCTTTATCCGAAAAAGAAAAGGGAGAGGTGGTTCTCAGTCTGCTTACCTAGATCCTAAATAAAACTGAAACTGTTCTATCTTAAAGTTAAAATGATCCCTCAAATAAGTTCATCTTAATGAGAGAAGCTACAACTTTTCTCTCTACCTCCACAAGGAAATCAGGCACTGTTTTCCTTTCCCTAGCTTTACCTTTCCTGTAAATTACTTTTCCTACCTTTCTTACTTACACCACTAATAATCATGCTATCAGCACATTACAGAACAGAATTTAAAAGCTACCATAATCATTATTTATGACTAAACGATAACAAATGTGTTAAATCAAAATACAGTTTAATTCACCTAAATGTAACACTATGCCTGCTCTGTAAAATCTGCTTCAGCACTATTGTTGTAAAGCTGAAATGCGTACTTACAGGTTGTGTCTATTGGATGCAGTTCTCTCATACAGAGAACTTTGGTTGTGACCAATTTAATAAAGAATTAGAAAATTATCAGAATTATAGGTTTCAAAGGAAATGTTGTGGAATAAAAGAAGTGTGAGATATTAGAAAATCTGGGTTACTGATTTTATAATTTCTGACTATTTTTAGATAAACATTTAATTTATTGATGACTATAATTCATTGCATGTGTGAAATTGATATTTTTCTCTCCTTCTTGGTAAGAAGCTGAAGCTATATTTACTGGGAAATATAAGATGAAAAAATTATTAATTTTATTTGTGTGTTTATTTATTTATTTTTCAGGGAACACACTGACATCAAAGACAGCTTAGAAATTAATACTTTCCAAAAGTATGTTTTTCAAAATAATTTTGACTCAAATATCTGAAATCCTCCTTTCTTTCAAACAATGCATACATATTTTAACATTTCAACATTTACAAACTGCAAAGATTTATCATAACATTATTACATTCTAAAAGCAGTGTGTTTCTAAAGGAACATTAAGAGCCTAAAATCTTCTAATTTGTGTTTTGATGGTTCTCCTCTTCTTTCTTGAACATCAAGAAAGGAGGTGGATAAGACAAAAAATGAAGTATGTGAGAGAAGAAAGATTCCATTATGATGAAATAATATTAAGGATCATACTTTTTACATACATTGATTAAATATGAAGTTCTTGCTAAAAGGTTAAGAAAAGGCTATTATTCCTGATGTTTTCTTGTTTGTAATGATCTGCAGCTGTTTTCCCATTTCAGTCTATGCATTCTGTACTCACGTAAAACGAAAATAAGAGAAATGCAATGTATTTTAATGTACATTACATGTTTCTAATTGCTTTTCCTTTTATAGAGGTTTTACTCCATTACTGTTACTGTGATGTTTGATCATCTTTCAGGGTTAAAAAAAAGTTATACTCAACATTTGCTCTCTGTACTGTTTCTTCTCCTAGCTCCCCTGGACAGAAAATAATAAATAATTCTTATTTTTTTTTTTTTTCCCAGAAATGCCGGATTTCTGTCCTTAAAACCAAAGTAAAAAAAAGTGGGGTCTGTCTCTGAACCTCACATCTCCAGTGTCTGTGATTATTCTTGGCTATTCTAGAAATTCATTCCAAAGGCAGTCTTATTTTGCTGAGTAAGCACAGTAGCTGCCCTTGAGGTAGATTTTCTTCTACATTCACAGGAAGCAAGGAATAAATATTAATATTCTCAAGAAAACCACTCAGATGATCAAAACCAAGCTACTTATACAGTGAACTTAAACAAGACCTTACAAATTGAGTTCCAGCATCTGTATGAAGCAACCTTACTGACACACTGATGGCACAGTACAGTATTCTAATCAAGGTGTGCATGGAAGGACATATTTCAGCATAACAAAAGACCCCAATTTTTTTGGATCCAGAGGAAAGAAAAAGTAGATCAGGAGAGAAAGATGGGGGAGGTAAGGAAAGAAAAATCCCTGGTGTTAGCAGGTTCTCCTCCCAGACCTTTCTGCCTCTTTCCAGATGAGACATTTGAAGTGTGATACTTGATACTGGTTTAAACCTGCAAATGGCATTGCTGTGGTAAAACGAGAGACTTCTCAGTGTTGAAACTTTCTGTGTTCAATGTAAACTTGATGAGAGTGCAGTTACCTTGCACAACCCCCAGTGTTTGCAAATGTTTTGAAACCAACAGAGAACAGAGGTAGCCTGAATTTGTCTCAGCAGAGGCAAATTGGAGGACTTTGAGCAATAGGACAATTGGAGGACCAAAAACAATAAAGAGATGGAATCAGGGAAAATGTTTTTTATATTCTTTAGGCTTGTGTTCCTTGTACAAGTTGAAGTGCAGACTGAAAAATCTGTACCACTTTACTACCACAGGTATGATGACATCTGAGAAAAAGGGTGCTTCAGGTGCATGAACAACAACAGAACGTCCGCACTGTCTGTGGATGAAGAGACATTTGGCAAAGGGAGAGGTAGGATAGGACATCTGGGTCATTACATCTCATTTCTGTGAAACAGAATGGACAGAGCTGTGTTGAGGAAGTGTGAGAAGAAACTGGAAAAAAGAACCAAGAAAGCCTAAAAGAACAGTACAAGCCAAAGGTGATAACAGCCTGGGAAAAATCCAGCTTGGAAGATATTTTCTGGTCTGTATAACAGAACCCATGTATTAATAATCCATGGTGGGAGATTCAAATTAAATGATCTTATATTAGTGATATGAAATATCCCTATAAAATGAACTGAAGCTCTTAGTTAAAATGGATATAAGAAATCATTCCTACTTACAAGATTCAAAAATCATTTTTTATCTAACTCTGAGCATTAATATTTAAAGAAGGATTGGGTGGAAAAAGAAAAATGTTTCTATGTTTTATAGAAGAGTTTAGAACTAAGTCTGTGGACAGATTTTTTTCTTTTTTCTCTTTTTCGGTGTGCTCTCTTAATCTTACAGCCAGCAGTAGCAAGGAAAGACAAAGTGATGCTTGCTCTTGGAGAATGTAGCGAAAAAATGTGGATTACCTCTTTCCAACAATTTAATTACTGTTTCAAAAGTGTTACCTTGTGTAGGCCTGAACTTTCAGAATAGTCATCCATATGGTTTCTTGAAGCCAGTGAAGCCTAATTTTTTGGATATGATACTGGACTGAAAAACCTGCCCCTCAGAAAATATGATACTACTTTTTCCCTCACTAAAACACATCAGTTAGATCATTTTCTCTTTATTTCCATTTGTTAAAGTAGCTGTTGTCCAGAATTACTCAAAAGTATAATTTCAGGGCTTAAGTCCAGTAATGCACTTAAAAATAAAGAACCCAGACCTTAGATAGAACTGACTAATGTTAAAAAAATTCCTGTGATCAGTTCAGCTTTTTTTGTGGATATTTAGATAGCAAACACATTGCTGAGATTTCTTTTCTTTTGTTCTTGGGACTTGAGCATATCGGCAGCCAGAGCCTGCATGTCAGTCACCTTTTGAAGGGAGCAGCAGCAGCAGCTCCACTGAAAACATTTTTTTCCACATTAAGAAAATTTCAGTTCTACAAATATTCCCAGTCTTAATTTTTCTCTCTGTCTCTGAAGCTAAGGAGAATCCTTCAGACCAACAGAACTCTTCAAAATATGTCTGCTGGAGAAAATCATCAATTGCTAGCTCTTCGGAGCCAGCAAAGATGAAATAAAAAAAAGCATGCAGTTGTGTTTCAGAAATCATCGCCAGTAATGGTTAAATAAATAAACTAATAAGCATAACAAAACTTAACAGAAGACAAATGCAAACAAAGTTTTAAAACTTTCATTAGGAAACACCAGATATAACTAACAAAAAAAAAAAAAAAAAGAAAAGCGTTTTTGTTAATGTTTACTGTCGGAGATCAGATAGAAGAAATAGATGGGTCACTGTTTCATCCAGCCTAACACTTCCTCTGTTTTACTCTTTCCTCTTGTTACATTAGCATTTTTAAATGCTATTTTTAAAATGAAGACAAATGGATTTAAATATAGGAAATATACTGTGGAGAAACAGTTTATTCTAAGAGATGAACAAATTTCCTCACTTTTCTAATAAATATGACATTTCCTTCTCAGGGACAGTTCTTCCTGTTAACTGAAATGTATTTAACCCTTTCTGAACCAAATGCAGTAAATCTTGTCAGTGCTTTAGTAAGCTTGAAAACTTCTAATTTATTACTATGGGGTAATGTCGTCAGATCATCTTGCATAACGAATGATTAGCTTATTAAATAAATTAAATAAGAAATGTGTTTTCTCTCAAGGTGTAAGATTTTGGACGTATTTCTGCTTACTTCAAATAGAAACAGGCCAACATTTGTGTTTCCTGTTTCAGTCCAAAGGTACTTTCACCTGTACCGCAGCTGCCCTTGTCTGTGAATATATCTGGTCAAATTTCTTTTATCTCATCTGCAGATAATGACAGAGGGAAAAAACTGAGGACTGAGTGTGTTATAGTTTGCGTTTTGACCATGTTGAGACACTGATAATTGAATTATGGGCAACACTGACTCTAATGCATCATGTTTAGCATTCAGGGTATTGGTCAAGTTGCTATTCTTTGAAAGGAGAGGTTTTAAACGAAGTTACAACTTCTTTTATAAGTCAGTGGGAATTAGGTACCCAAATGTCTTCTGTGCCTTTGAAAATCTCTGCATAAGTTTATAAATTTGATCACAACAGTCCCTTCTGTCCCTCTAATCTATGAATCTCTTAACCTTCCTACCATGGGAATTAAACTAATTTTCAGCTCATAGATTGGTTATGCTGAGATCCACTTCATTTACTTACTGATGGGATTTATTTTTCCCTGTTTTATGCTGAAGGAAATGTAAGATACTCTTCTAAATCCTGGTAGCTTTTGCTGATTTTGTTTGTCTGCTGCGAGTTTGTTTGGGGGCTGGTTGACCATTTCTGCATATAGTGAGACAAACAACATGGTTTAAATCAAATAATTAAAGCTTTTGTTATGTGTTTTTAATATTATTTCAAAAATAAAGAGAGCATGTAACCAGTAAAAAGAGAAAGTAAACACATGGCAGAGCTGGAAGAGAAAGCTTATTTTGATTTTTCCTCCCCAGTGATGCACAGATGAGAGGACATTATGGATTCATACACGATTGCTGTACCCCAGGAGGACTGCAAAGTGACTTTCTTCTTTCTCTGTAAGACTTATGAAACAACAGTGTGAGACAAAGAACAGATAATTCAACTTTTTTCTGTAACTGTCTTCCATTGTCCTTCAAAAGTGCCTTGAAAAATATCAGGATTTTTCCTATGAGATTTTGTTCCCCATGAAAAATGTGGTAATTCTTTGTGTAGCATAGAAAACTTTCCCAACACTATCTATCGGTTGAACTAAGAAGACTAGTCACCCAAACCCCTGCATTACGCGTATCTTCAGCTCACCACCGTTGCTGTAATACTGCAAGACACAATGATGAACAAAGTTGGATTTATCTGAAATATAAGTAGTTGCTTATTTGTTTTTAATTCTTCACACTGTTCACTTTTAATCCCTTTTAGTTTGAAAATTTGTGGATCACAGGAATAATACAGTTTGAGATGCTTGTGAGTGCACTCAATGAAATTAGCAGCCTCCTATTGATAACTTTTGCTTGCTCAAATGGAATCTTTACAAGTGTGAGAATATTTACAATTCACAAGAATTTATTTTTATTGGTGAAAAAAAAAATAAAATTGCTGTGCTTTAGAAAACCACTTCTCCGTAAATAAAATCCACACTAAATCCATAGCAGGCATTTCACTGCTTTTACAGTCTTACTGTAAACTCCTGTGAAGAGTTTGCCAATAGTATGCTTTCATAATAAGCTGGGGGTCAGACTGACATGAGATGGATAATTTTCTTTGGCATCAACAATAATGATCATGGAACTATGATCTAGACTAGTCTGCTTTCTGCTCTGCCTATAATGATCTGGAAACATCTTTTAGCCAAAGTTTTCCAGCATGCCTATAGGCTGAATTGAGTTGCCTAAACTCGGCTGTCTAGTGCCACCTGAGATACTCTACAGTGCCCCACCTGACCTTCAGCAAGTGCAGACTTCAGGTGTTATATTTGCTGTATTTACATGAATCCTTCGGATACTCTGGTTGTCTCAGTGGTACTAAACACCTGTGTGTCAGCAACTGAAACAGGGACTCTTGTTTCCGGCTGTATTTAAGAATGCCTTGCCTGGGAGCATTCTATGACTCTATGGTTTCCATGGAACAGGAATTATATTCCATGGTTATGATATCTGCAAAATGTTAATCACAACATCCTGCTAGAGGTCCCCAAGAGTCTCATTAATAGGGATCTTTTCCTCCACCAAACACTAGCAATAGAAGACATTGTGTTGACTTTTATCTAAGTTGAGTTAGGACATATAGAGCAGTCTTAAGAATATCTGCTAACAGTGATATACATAACTGAGGTTTATTAAGATGTTTGCATACTCTCAAGAGATATGCTGTAAACACTACTAAAGCAATTGAGTTTAACAACAGAAAAATATATTAACCAGTCTGTATTTATTTAGATACCTTAAGAAGTTTTCTATTTCTGTGATTTCATGGTGGTAAAATAGTTATTAGTAAAATCACATAATTTTTAAAGCAGAAATATCTTTTTGATCACTTAAATATTAATCAAAATCACAGCTTGAATTATTTATAACACTTTCTTAAGAAATGACACAATCAAGAATGATGGCCTATGAGCCTAATTTTTGTGAATTATGAATCCTTTCTAGCTTCGCAGCTTGGTGATAGGAAATCATATCATCATGTCACAATTTATTTTACTTTGCTATAATAGGAATTTGAGCATGATATTTATTGATTTGAAGTGACATCTGATTCAGTCTCTCCTAGTATGGTCCAGTAGCACCCTAGTTGAAAGTTAATATATAACATAACTTCAAGTGGATTGCTAGCAAAATATTTTGCGCTACCAAAACTTATTCTGATGAAAAAGATTGGAAATGTGGCACAGTATTAACGATCTTGAAGTAGTTTATTTGCTTCCTTCAAAGATAAACACAGAGACATGGCATACTATGTTGCCAGCCAACTATGGATTTCTACTAAAGTGTTAGTGTGCTAAAAAAATGACAATAATTTCTGAGAATTAATTTCAACTTAGGCATTAGGAAGTCCATAAAACCTTCTTAACTTCCTTAGAAAACATCACTAAGAGAGGTACCAAAGAACTGCACTGCAGCAGTTAGGTTGACATCAAATAAAACAGAAGGAAGAAAAGAAGAAACATATGAACTTTCTGTACAGAATTGTGATGCTGAGAACAAAATTAATCATGACACCAAAGAATGAGACAGAAGAAATTTTTTAATCTTTAATTGCCTATACACCAATAATAGGAGCTTGGCTAATAAACAAGCATAATAAGAGTTGCTTATTTATGGGCACAAACACAACCTTGTTGGTGTAACTGAAACTCAAGAGGATGATGCACATGACTGGAATGTTAAATCAACATTTATGCTTCTTTTAGGAAGGATCATTTAGACAAAATAGTAAGCAGAATGGCACTTTTTCTTAAAAAAAAAAATCTATCTCTTCTTAAGTGGGGGCAATATATATAAAAAGGATAATCATGTTTTATATGAATAAACTTGAAAAATAATATAATCTATAAATATGTTCTGCTCTGCAGATATGCAAATAGAGCAAATTAACACCAAATCGCCATATCGTGCTGTAAACTGAATGTCTGACTCCTTAACTAACTATGAAAGTCTGGAAGAATACAAAAACCTGAAGTGGTCTTCTGTAATCTAGGGGACTTCACTCTTTATGGCATAAACTGGGAGCCTCAGGCTATCACTGTTAAAATACCACTAGAATTTCTTATTATTATATAAGACAATTCTCAAATGTCCATTCAAAAAATGCCTTGAAGATAAACAGGAGAGGATTCAGAGAGGTAGCAGAGGGCATGCTAAACACAGTTGAAGGCCACTGAAAAGTGAAAACTAAGATAATTGATCTCACCACAAGATTAGGAATGACTCTATTATGATTTATTAGAAATGGGTTTAAAAGATGGTGCCCGTATATAGTATATGACTTACATATTTTTATAGTATATAAGGAGAGTTTATGAGCAAGTGTTCAACGTTTCTTTTGGGTGCCCAAAATGTATTTTATCTGTAATGTGTGTAAGTAGTTCTTCAAAGACCAGAACACAGATCCCTTTGCTACCAGCTAAGTAAGTGCTAATATAGATTTTGCAAGTAGAAGGAGGTTTGTCATTTCTGCAGTGAAGCAGCTTGGAAATTACTGGCTTATCTTTTCATGCAGTTTTAGGTTACTTTGTCACTGTCACATGGCAACACTGGTCATTGCTCTCTCTTTGACTTGTAGGTTTGGTCCACCTTTGTCAGAAAGGTTTCTCTTGGCAAACTAAATCATAAAATGCTGTGGAGTACTGATGAATATATTCTCTTGATAATCTTAGCAATGGTTATACTGTAGTTTACTAAGGAAGATAGTAAAGTCCTCACCTGACTACCTGAATATTCACTTTTATAAACAGCATTATATATATTTCATGCAACTTCTTCGCCAACTGCTGCAAATTTCATAGTGATGGAAGGATAATGAGACAAAGTGGCAAGCTATATGAAAATCAAATTGCTTTGCCTTGTGTAAAGAGCCTGTAAACTGTTGCTGCTCAAAGGTTTTAATGAACCTAAACCCAATTGTGTCCTTAAATGATAGAATTTAAATGCCAGAGGGTCCATTCAGGGTGAGTAAACATGTCTGGATGGTACTTCCATTAATGCAAAAAGATTTCTTCTAGATTATAGTAGGGTTGTGACAAATTTTTTCTTCAATCTTTTCTTAAAAAAGACAAGTGTGGAGATATTTCTCATGATTTGAAAACTTTTTTACTTCTCTTCTTCAGTTATAAATGGCCACTTGGTATAAGAAATGGTAATGGTAGTGTAATAAACATGATTATAATTCCTGAAAACTGTTCATGTATATTAAAAATAATATGAACTGTAATAAAGAATAATTAGAAACTAGACACGAAGGTTCTGTCTGGATGATCTGGTAACCTAGTTACAGCCACAAGGAAATGTGACTCAGCATCCGAACACATTACAGAGGCAGGAAACTTTCTAAACTTAATGAAGATGATTTCTACAATCTTTTAAGCTTTGTGTCTTGCATAAATATTTAACATCTTGACCATATAGCTGATTTTTCTGATCAGGAAAATGTGCATTCTGGACCCTGGGTAGCTAAAGGAATTTTATATTGATCAAATTTAAGAGAGTCACAAGAGTACTTGTTCTGGATTTTACATGACTCTCTTAAATTTTACCAGTATAAAATTCCTTTAGCTATCCAAATTCTCTCATTGTGGTTAACTCAATTTCCTCCATAGCTGTGATGTTAGAGTTCTGAGTACAGAAAAGTTTGTGCATCACGTAATGAGTACATTATTCTGTATTTCAATGTACCTGTGCTGCATATATGTAAAGAAAGTTAAATCGTTTATGTGAGGATTGTTCCCATTACCCTTGGTATTTGGGACCTTCAGAGCCCACATTTAGATGCTTAAAAATAAACTGCAGGTCACCTCTAACTCACATATTTGTTTCATTTGTATGAAAATTGTCTGTTTTCCTATTTTTTACATGTAAAACATTACATTAAAAGACACAGAATGATCCCTACAAATATTTGATCACTGCTCCTAGAACAGATACAATCATAGTACAGCATTTGTCATATGAAATGAGTGTACAGTTTCTAATTACAGCTGTATAACAAAAAGGACAAAAAATGTGGTGACTTGCTCTCCTTGGAATAGTGTCTTTAAGTATTTGCTGTGTGCTTTACATTTCTTACATGACAGGTTGTTAACAATGTGTGAGTTCACTAAAAGTAAAGTGCCTTCTGTGTGTTGTAGTCCTTAAATCTGCCTCTGAAATCCCTGCTTGAGCACCCATGGCACATTTTGCCAGATTAGGTCCTCTGAGAGGTCTGAAGAATGACTAGTAGCTGTACTACTCTCAATCAATTTTTCTATCAGTGGTCACAGTTGTTCATTTCTTTCAAGTCATCTAAGAACATTCACTATAGAGATATTTAAGCAGAAGACAATATAAGCACCAGTCTTGATTTGTATTATTAAACATTATCAAATACAGGCTCATTTATTTTAACATTTGTTGTGCTTTAACAGTCCCTAGACATAATGTAAAAATGTATTCTTTATTTTATATTATATTATTATACTTTATCTGTCTAAAGATGGAATTGCATTATCCTGGGAAATTAGTTGTGTGCAAAACATGAATAACCTAGCCTTCTCCTTCAATTTTTTTCTTCATCTTTTCCAAATGAATTTCAATCTCATCCATTTCATTGACTAAAGTCACTGATGGTCTAGTCATTAGCTCAGTCAAGGAAGTGTTTAGCCATTTTATTCTTCTTCCTTTTAATCTTGATGATTTTTTCTTCCCTTCTATGCTTTCTCTCTTGTCTGGGCTAACCAGACCTTTCTTCAAATGTTACTGCTTTGTCCTCCAAGGTTTCCAGTATTACTGTCACAAAACTGCCCAGTTACTTTGGAATTTCTCTTTCTCAAAATGAATATTCAGCTAAAACGGTGTAATGCCAAAATCAAAAAGCTGACTGAATTCTACAGCAACCTTGAAATACAAAGGATGTACTTTGCTAGAAGACAAAGAATTTTAGGCAAAATTGCTCAAAAGATGAAAATGAAAGGTTAGCTGTAATATAATAAGATTTCAATAAAATGTTAGACTCAAAATATCATTAAGTTATACTCAACAAATCCAGATCAAAATAATTATCTGTTGTAGGTTGAGAACGAAGAAACTGTAAACAGAATACAGTAAGGATAAACAGTGACACATCTAGTTGCAAGTTTAAGATTTTCCATTCTTTCAGTCACAGAAACAAGTGCAGAAACAATAAGGGTGCTGGAAGAACAGAGAAGGGAAGTGTATAAGGAGGAAGTTTTAAGTTCCCCCTTTGTAAGGCAAGTTTGAAAGCATAAAACCTAAAAATTTTGTCTTGATTAAGCAAAACTAAATGCCAAAGCTTCTTCATGAGTGTTAGTGGGGTCAAGATCTGACACCAAAGAGATGCAGAATTTTTATAGTACTGAAAAGCATGCAGTGCAAGAGTCCAGGTGCCGGCATTGGCTCTATCAGACGCAGGGTAAGCTTCTAGCAGCTTCTCACAAAAGCCACCCCTTACATGTCTCCCTGCCAAAACCCTGCCATTCAACCCAATAAATTGGCCAAGGTCAACCTCCTGCAGCAGTTAAATTTAAAGAAAATGTGGGTTAAATATGAGTGAATGTTTCCTATCCAGCTGTGGATAACTCAGGTATTTGTGATAGGGATAACCCAGTAGCTTGAGACATTAGCTCTAGACAATGCAGTTTATGAAACAAAACTGGATAAACCAGTAGCAAGACTTGGAGAATTACTTGATTTTTTTCACATCTAACCTCAATGATTCATAGAGACTGCAATACTGGCTGCCTTTCCTTTGTCATTTGTCACAGAGTGCTGTATTTTGACAGAATATTCATGATATTACCTGTTACATGCACCCCAAACCAAGCAGTAAGTTTTTCATCTGCTAAAGTGAAAAGAAAATGGAGTTGTCACCTTGTAAGAAATTAATTTCCAACACTATGGTTTCTTTCCTGGAGGTTGCTGAGGTGTACTTGTTACTGCTGCTGTGCTGTCAATGTTCATTAAATGTCCCAGTCTCATGTAGCGATTGAAATAAACAGAAGTGGAAATTATCTAAAAGCAGGACTAGTTAGATTCTTTTTCTTTTTATTGCATCTACCCAATAAATTCTGCCTCAGTAAATCCAAAAATTCTCTTTAGATCACTTTAAGGAAAAATAAAAGGCACTAAATGATTATTCACAGCACAAGAAGAACTTGTATATTTCCCCAAAACTCAAAGTTTGCATATGTGTACATATTTTACTATATGTATTCCTATAAAATACATTTAAATACATTAATAGTATTTTATTTATGGTTTATCACTGCTGACTCTTGTCCAGACAATACCAATACTTAGTATTTTAAGTCATAAAACTTTAAATAAGAATAAGTCAGGTGCAACAGGTAGATACAAACATTTGAGATTATGTTTTAGATCAGCTTGTGTCTGAGTTATGACAGAACAGTTTGACCATTGGGGTGTAAACATAAAGACTACTCATTGTCCCTAGTAGCTAATGTCTCCAGGTCCAACACAGTCAACAGGAAGAGAGAGGTTCCACCTGAGGGCAAAGATAAATCTAAAATTAGACTCAGGTTTTCTCTTCTGAAGACTATAGAACGTTATCCTGAATTGCTGGTAGAGATACTTCTGTCTCTCCATCATCTGTAGCGAGTCTTAGGAGATTCCCTGAGCTAAGATTGGTTTTCTGAAGAATTGCTTTTCTCTAAGAACTGCAAGACTTGTGTTCATTTCTATGGACTTTGGATCCAGACATTTCTCATGATGAAAAGAAGGCACTCACCTAGAAATCAGGACATTTCCATTCATTCTCAGTCAGATTTATCTTATCGTTTTTAAACTGGAAAACACAGTAAAAAGCCATAGTGCATATGTATGTGTCTGAAGGTTTTTCTGGGGTTGTTAAGAATCCCACTGAGCTGTACAGATCAGAACTTATGAGTTCAGGCTGCTGTGGTCTGCTAAGAAGAATGGTCCGCTTTTGTGATTTGATGAACAGGACTATCTAGAAAATCTTGACATTTAGTGAAATATCATGAAGAGTGATTGAATGTAAAGGAAGCTTATAGTACATATTTAACCATTATTTTTCATACTTAAAAACAGATATTATAAAATGTATCTTTCTTTTAAATATACCTAAATCCTCTAAGAGCACTACTTATAAAAATACTGTAATTTTCTTAATTGTTGTTAGTAAGTAATTTATAGAGTGAATCTAAGGAAACATTTTGAGTTACTTTAGATACTTTAGACCTGGAGAACACGTCATTGGGATCCTACATATATAGCTTGTTTCACAGTAGCATGCTCAGAGCTTGTGGGGTATGCTTTTCCTGAAGTCCTGAAGTTAATGTTTGTAGACAAACTTAGTGTCTCCAGACACAGGCATCAGGAAGAAAGAGTTAATTTCAAGTTACTCACATCTACTATCCTCTTCTAAAAAACTAATTGTGAAGAAACCCTTTCAACACAAACTGAATCTCTCTTTAGAAACCACAGCAAGGAAAAAAATTATCTGTGAGGCAAAGGAAAGTCTTTTTCTTTGCTCAATTCAAATAATACTAGCTTATGAATAACTATTATTTCATACAAATTTTTGTCAGGATGCAAAAAAAGGAAAGTGGTATCATTACAAGCAAACCCTGTGATAAATAATTGAATCTCACTGAGATATTCATTTTAATAACATTTGTTCTGACTGCCCATGAAAAGCATAATGACTTCCAATGAGCTAAGTCTTTTAAAACTTTCTTCAAGACCTAGCGTATAATTCAAACAGAATAAGTCTAGAATATTCTTTGATATTTAAAAATTATATGTAGCTAATTGTATCAGAAGCCTACTTGAAGTCGAAATTAGTTCTAAGATGGTTTAGAGAACAAAAGTGGATAATGCCTGTGCTTCTTCAAATTTGGATATAAAACCAAATATTTCCTGCACATTTTAAAAATAATACAAATTGGTCCTGAACAGCATATATTTAATAGTATTAGGAAATAATGTAATTAGTATAAAAACATGTGCTAAAATCTCAACTCAATTAGTACATCATGATACTTAAAGGGAGCAGTTTTCATTTTACCTAAGGAAAAGTAATTTCACATTTTTCAGAGTAAGGGTGGCATTCATTTTGCTCATTTTAAATAAACCAAATAGTACAAACTTATTTAAGAAACGTGATGAATAGTATTATAGTATCATCAGGCGCTATCATTTATTGCACTGTTTTTATTAAGACATGCTTAAAAATACAGGAATAAATTAGAAAAAAGTTTTTGAGTCTCCCAGGAAGCCAAAAGAAAGAATGATAGGATTCAAATATACAGAATTATGCAAGCATAAAGTGATGATAAATAGCAATTTATCATTTCTATTAACAGGAGAAATAATGTCAGATCATTTAAAAAATAATGCCTAATTAATTAATTGATATGAATATTTACCACTGAAAGTAATGTATCTGAGGAAAGTTATTGTTTAGTGTTACATTGGCTTATAGTTACAGGTTAGATTGATTGGATATAGTCAAACTTGATGAGTCATAAAGAAAAGATATTTCAAGAAGTAGTCATTTGAACATTTGGTATGCTGATGAAACAATACTGATGAAACGAGTTTGATATTTCAACATCTACTTTGCTGAAGGTGTTTCTACCCTGGTAAACAAGGTGCATATCAGACTCATTTTCTCTGCTGTAGCATCTTGGTTTAATTAATTTTTTTTCTGTTAGTTCTCTTCAAGAAGATTATTACATTTCTCTGTCAACTGTTATTTTTTGAACATATAATTAGACCTAAACCTTTCTGAGAGCGTTTTATCAAATTTGATAGCTTAAATGAGAGACATTGTCCTTTGCAAATTTATACTTTTTCATTAGATCAAAAGGCCTCCTATTAGAACTTTTCATTTAAATTTATATGAGATTTCTGGTGTGTAATTCCATGCTTCACAATATTCGATTTCTTCTGCAATATTATCCTAACACTGTTGCTTTTTTATTACATTTATTGTTACATTTCCATCCTTGGTGCTGTTATGCTGAAGGAGATGATAATTACAGCTGCATAGCTTTGGCTGATTTTTTTTACAGAAGAAAGATATTTTTATGGATGCCAGAAAAATAATCGCTAATAGCTTCACTAAATCTTTAAATGCAGTTCTAATGAGATAAATTTCCTTTCTGAATTAGATGCTTGTTAACATGTTGAAATTTTTTTCTTTAACCTCTGCAAATTAGAGTAATAATGTACAGAAAATGCCATTAACTTTAATGGAAATAACAGTACCAATGATAATTTTTTTTTTGGCATTTTTATCAAAGACAACAAAAGATTCAGATTTTGATTTTAATCTGAATATATCAGCAAAACAAGTGCTGCTTGGTGATCATAATGCCATTCTCTGTTGGGGCTGTTTGGGGAGGAGACATATGGTAAGGTCTTGCTACTCAAAGAAATCCACTTTTTGGCAGGGCAATGTCGACCTTGAAACATCATTTTTGCCTTTGTAACATTGACATTAAGCACCTGCGTTTTACGCCTAACTGGTTTTTCTTTTAAGCTTGTACTTGTGATAGAAATGTTACAGTGGTTCTACCTGCTTGTTCTTTAAACTCAAAGAGAGTGATTTGGCCATGTTTGCCCCACTGTGCTCATGGGAGAGGTTAGGACTCACTTCTGCAGCAGATCATTGAGTTCTGCCAAATGTTGAAATCTAGTTCACTAATACCCTGAGATATTGCCTTGTGCTTTGAGAGCAAAATTGTCAGTCAGAAGTAAGAAGGTGGGAGCTCCTTAGAAATTCTTTGTATCGATTTCTGATAAGCCAGCAGGTATTTGTGACAGGTAAGTATGGAGCTGTAGGCCCATGATTTCAATAGATCCTTTCAAAAAAATGAACTGCACTCTTCCCATTCCTGCAAATCCACAAGAATTATCTGCCTACTGTGACAAGACAAGAAATAATCTTAAAAATATAAATAAGCAGAAGGCAGCTGTGTGAGCAGGCTATTTGCTTTGAGAAGCTGAAAAAGAAATGGGGCCCAACCGCTGAGATTTAAATGTGTTCAGACATCATATTCCAGAACACAAGAACACATTGATTTCCCCCTGGAAATCCCTCTGATATCAGATTGCCAGCTATGAACTTCTAGAATTAAGTACTTATGGCCAGCTCTTTCACCTGGGAGACAAGCAGGAGAAGGAAGACTTCCCTGACACCTATGGATATTGAGTACAGCAGTCACTGAGCCTTATCATCAAATCCCAGTAACACAGCTTAGAGGAGAAACATAAATTCTGTCTTCCAGGAAAAAAATCCAAACAAACATCCCCACAACAAAAAAGCACAAAACAGCAGTCTAGGAGAATGAATAATTTCATTATTTACTCTCCAAGCTAATTTATTTTTTTAATAAATAATTGCATATGAAAAGCAACTTTCCCAAACCCCACTAAAACCACCAAACCAAAACCCAACAATCCACCAGAGTCTCCTTATCTAGATCCCAGGTGAGAGTTTGAGCCACCAAGCCAAAAATAAATCATTTATTTTCTCTTTTCCTTTTATTTTCCCCCAAAAGATTCATTAGATTCAATAGACTGTCAAACTCTTCTCCCAGGGAATTGATAAGAAGTCTTCCTGCATGTAGGAGAGACCCAGGGCTCTGAGACACACAGCAAGATCAGTGGTCAAATACATATGACAACATACAGGTACCTACATGTGTCTCCATGTGATGGCTTCTCAGAAGTGTACGTACTATAGGGGTATGAAGTACTTCCAACACAAGATAGTATGTGAGTGTGGAATATAAGGCTCATCAACTTCTAGGCACTCTGTTTAGGCACATTAAGTCACAATTAGATGCTTAAATTTCCTCTAACATTGGCTGTTCAACTGCAGGCAAGGCTGAAATTTTCCGAGTTTGTCATCTCTTGTCCCTTCCAAGTGAAACATTTACAATAATACTGTTTCCTTTTCAAACCAACAGAAGGAAATTCTTGTCTCAAAGGTCTTTTATTTTTCTTACGATTGCATTACTCCAGGATCCTCTTCAGAGCATTTCTTTCTTCCCTTAAATTTCTACTATTGTGCTTGCAGAGCAGAATCAATTGCCAGGAAGAGAACTGTTTTATTGTTGTGATCGTGAAGAACAGCACACAAATGGAGCTCTTCTGTATCTTCTTGGTCACTGCCGCATGGGTGGACGCAAGAAGGAAAAAGACATGACATAAATTCTGTCTGCATTAACTAGGATCAATGTCCTGTATGCGAACATGGCATCTTAGGTGAATGCTTGTGTCCCATAAAGCTACAGTGCTCTCTTGTGTGTGCGCAGCAGGTAGTTCTGGTCTGCCTAAAAATGTTTTTATAAAGTGGTTTATTGTTTTGCCTCCTTTTTTTTTTTTCTTTACCTACCCATCCCTCAAAAGGGGATGCCTATTAACTACTATCTGTTATTAGCAAAACATATTTTCTATTTATATTTGAGCTTATGAAATTACCTGTGTTTTTTACAATACTCCCAGATAACTAATCTGTGTTACACCTATGTTATACTTGGCCTTGTGGAATCATGTAACTGATGAATTTGGAGTATAATTTGCATGAAGCTTTCCAGGTTTAAAGTTATTTAAAAATCAACTGAATTTTTACTTTAAAGTTCCTGGGATTCTCTAGTTTCTCCACTTTCCTTTCTCAGTCTTTTTCTGTGTTGCTGTAGCATTTCTGGATTTTCTTCCTCATGTTTATTTTATTTTTTGCAACAATTTGTCTTCAGCATTATTTTGTGGACTCCATGTCTCTTACCTCATATTTACCACATTCTAGCTCATAAGGCAGATCTGCTATTTCTGTGTTCAACCCATCAAAATGCTTAGTTCCTTTGTTGCTTCTGATTTGCTTTTTGGACCTCACACACCGAGCAGGTAAAAAGCAGCCCTGCACAAAGTGACCATAAAAATGGCAAAAAGTGAAATTCCAACATTTGAAACTGTAGAATGTCAGATGGCTTTTTCTGTAGAATATAATCTTTTTGAAACATGAAGGACTGCATATTTACTGAAATCCAGTATCCAGGCCAATAGCTGCAATATTCTGTGCTCTGGCCAGTATTCCTTTAAAGAGGAAATAACAGATATTCTTATAAACTTTGCAAATTCCATGGCATATACAAGAAGTGATTCTCCGTTATCAGATTCCCTGGAACTTCCTGATGCCAACAGGGACTAAAACAAGAAAGGGTCTGGAGACAGATAAACATTCATACTCTTGAGATTGAACAGAATTGAACTGTTTTGGGGGACTGTTCTGTGTATCCTCTAAAGTACATTGGCAGAAATCAAAAAAAAAGGTATTTTACAACTATCACATACTCTTGGGCAAGTGAATGAGTCAGTCATGCTGGAAGCATAGTTTGGTAGCAATTGGAGAACAGCACTTTTAGAAGATAGAAAAATGTCCAGAAAATGTTGTTTCAGAAGCCAGTAGGGTTTCTGAAAATGGCATAGGAGAGTCTGACATGACAAATGGTTACCTTGCTTGTCAAATAACCAAAGTGTTAACAAAGGGCTTGGGATAGATTTAGAAGTAGGATTTAAATAGAGTTAGACATTTAAGCTCTGAAAATCTAATCTTTTGTCCCCACAAGCAATTAAAATACTGTACTAAGTCATCTATTGATCTAAGAAATTCTGAATTGTGTAGTTCTGCAAGCAACCCTCCCTGTGCCATGCACAACTCCAAGAGACTAACTTGATTTTAACAGGTTGTCTATAAACAGATAGATACCTACCTGCAGTGAAATGGTTTCAGAATTAGGACTCTGCCCGGCAGAAGATGGGAGTGACTCCTGAACTGTCCAGGTGACTTCAGGAACATAGGCACAGCAAACTTCTAAGCCTCCTTGGCACTTGGCACTTCCAAAAATTTCCTCATTGCAAATGCATCATCTGGGTCTCAAGTGTACTGATTTAGTTAGTTTTTCTGAAGTGCTAAAGCCTGTTTTCCAGCTTGCCTTTGACCCGATTGCAACACACCCCACTGTGGGCAGAGTAGAAAAGCAATTTGTTAGGGTGTGGGATAGAAGTGCTCATGCACACTCATTTTGTGTTCTCATCTTTTGATCTTTTCCTTAAAACCCTGCACGACTCATGAGAATGTGTTTATAGCTGAATAGCCCTGAAATGTTATGTCACTGATGCAGATTGACCTCTATAAATAGCATGTCCTCTATACCAAGATCCATTTTCTCCACTCTCTACTGCTCCTTTGAGATGATTTTTACTGTTGTTCCTAGCTCCGGGGATTTTAGTTGAGAGCCTGTTTGCAGAACACATACCACACATACCTTTCAAGGATCTCTGGCTCTTATTACTGATATTACTTTTAAAAATGATTTAGTGATGTCTACAGATGTGCTAAATGGTTTGGCAAAAAGCATGGAATGCCTCTGAAGAGGGGCACCCACCTGCTGACTTGTGAGTCAGTGCTTCTTTGGTTTTACAGTGCTGAATATAAAATAAATAGCAGATGATGAGAAATGTTGTACACTGCAATAAAACACAGAGAATGCACAGTTCATGACAGAAAAGTAAATCACTGCTGCACATTTTGTTACAAAATGTTCACTCTAGTATTCTGTTTCTCAGAAGAGTTCAAGTGAAAATGCAAAAATCTCCTTTTGCAGAGCATTTTAATTTCAGATCACTCTTGCAATCCTCCAGTCTGTTTGTTCTCTCTCCCAGGAAGTAGCATCCTTTTTAAGTACTGAGTCAAATATGGCAAGTGGCTGACCTGAAGTATGTGTTTGCTATTAAGTTTCTTTAAAAACAAGAGAGAGAGGGAGAGAGAGACTAAATATCAGCATCATAAACTGCTGATAGAAGGAAACTAGGTAAACAAAACATATTTGGCATAAAGACAGTTCAGTGCCACAAATGCACTAATATGATGAGATAAAAAAATAAAAATAAAGGACTGTTGTTTCATCCTCCCCTGGATTGTAGTGATGCCCAGTAGTGGGTTTCTTAATATTTCCATTACATCCCCCTATTTTTAGAAGTTAATAGCTTGGCTATAAAAATTTGCTTCAGGCTGAAGCTTGGCGTACAAGATCTCAGTCAGGGAACACATTTAGTGAAATAGAAGATTACCCAGTTTAGAGCCATATTTTTTTTTTCCTGTCATGCAGTCTAAAAATAGTCTCCATTTCAGAAATTGCATTTGGCAACTGATTTATCTATAACATAATCCAATGCCTTTTCTTACTGCATTTGACCAATGAAAAGCCTCATCAGTTTAAAAAAAAAGGGCAATTTTTTGTTTGGTTATGTATATTCACATGAGATTGGCGGTCACTGTATTCACCTTTTTCAGAGTTTAAAACAAGCTGTAGCTGCTTGAAATTCAAGGAGATATGAGAGGAGTAAATTATACGACATCCGTCTAATGTGTGCATTTGCTAATTTGGTGTAAGCCATTGTAGGAGAAAAGAGACAGGAATAGGTGAACTGTGAGTTCAGAATCTATTATTGCAGTTCTTAGTTTTATCTGTTTTCTAGACCTTGATTTTTTTAGGTACTTATGCAATACCTACCTGAAAAGATACTTGCTAAAAAGACAAGGTATTTTCTCTGATCAGAATATGAAACTTAGAGAGTCTGATACCTGTCAGTTTTCTGTAAATGTCTTTTTCTATATGTGGAATTAAAGAAAATATAGCAAATAGATGGATAAGAGTTATGGAGAAAGGCATCTTTTAGAGAAATTAAGATAGCATAAAAGCCATGCACTAGTAGTTACAGAAGCAAAATGCACCTACAATAACGATCAAGAATACTGTAAGTAACATTAGATGTTTTCTGCTTGTTTAGAAAGTATTTCTGATTTTTAGTGACATGTTTGGTTTTGTTTGTATTGTGGCTAAGTGAAAATTGATTTCCCAAGTTATGTTATTGCTTTGCTGCATAATACTTCTAGGTCTTTTTTTTGACTGAAAGGATGTAGTAAAGCTACATTTATTTGGGTTTTTTACACATGTCAGTTTCTTTTACTTGCATAAAACTAACATTCTTTAATTTTTTGTTGAAGCACAGATGAAAGATTAAACTACATGAAATTTACATGGAAAGAGTGAAAGAGAATAGATGTTCTATACCTCAGTCTTGCCATGGTGTCTGTGTAGCCCAGTGTTTCATACACTGACCTGAACTTAAGTGGTTCTGTGTCTCTGTTGAGCAGTCAATCTACTTGATACAGAAATATGATAATACTTGTTTTCCCTGTAATATCTGCAACAGTTCTTGATATAACCCTGCTAAAAAGATAGTATCAGGCAGTTGTTACAGAGCAGAAAAACACTTAAGACTCAAAAAATTATTTTACACTTTTTTCCATGCAGTGGAATATACTTTTGTTAATCATAGGTTTCTGTATCAACTCATTCTCTTTCGTGGAAGATTTTATTTCAATATCTTTCTTTCCCCCCCCCCCATTATTTTCCACTTTAGAATGTGAATGACTCAGCTGTAGGAATAGCCTTTGTAGGAATCTGAGTCATCTGCAGGGCACATATTCTGTGACAAGTACAGCAGTATAATGCAGTGTATGCAGAAATTAGCCAATTTGTAGTCATACCTGGTTGGGTAACTTCTTTTATATTCTCTCTCCCTGACCCCAGCAGGAAATCCTAGCTGATCTTCTTCCACTGTCAGTCTTTTCCCAAAGAGGGAAAGCTTATTGTTCAACTCTTCAAAGCAGATTCACTAGGTTACAAGTATGCAAACATATTACAAATGTATATTGTACAGTCATTTTAGATGTTTAGATTAGCATGGCCCCTGCGCAAGGATGACACGCAAATTCGTGAAGCGTTCCATATTTTTTCCAAAAAGAACTGTCGTGGTTTAAACCCAGTCAGGTAACTCGTTCGCTCACTTCCAGTGAGTGGTGCCGAGCTGACACCAATCGAGGTCCGTGTCCCCCCCCCCCCCGCACCGGGGCTCTCCCCTTCCCCGCTCCCGGAGGAACGGGGAGGAGGATCGAGAGAGTGCAACTCCTACGGGTTGAGACAAGAACAGTCCAGCAACAAATCACCACCGCTACTATCAGCTAAAACAATGATAAGGGAAAATAACAAGGGAACAGAATACGATACCACCGGCCAAGAAAGCAAGTTCCACCCGGAAGCCCCTGTCCTTCCGGGTAACTCCCAGTTACCCCCCACCCCGGGCATGACGTGCTGTGGTATGGAATACCTCCCCGGCTAGCCCGGGTCAGGCGCCCCGTCTCTGCTTCCTCACAGCTTCCCCTCCTCCCTGGCAGAGCATGAGCCTCACAGAGTCCTTGGTCAGGGTAAACATCACTTAGCAACAACCGAAAACATCGGCTTCACCAACACTGTTCTCAAACTAGAAGTCAAAACACAGCACTGCACCAGTTAACACAAAGGAAAAAACATGACTGCTACTGCTGAACCCAGGACACTGATCTACCTCTCGAAAGCCGTAATCGCTGGTCCTTTGTTCAATGGGGACTGGGAAATGCCAATGTTTTTCTCACACATTATCACCTCTAGAATAAGTACAATATTGTTGGGAATTACTTTCATCAGGTGATGGCAAATTTGTGTTTGAACTACAGACATCTGACAAGTATTGAGGAAATAAAGGAGAAAAAGCCTTAGTCAGTCTTTGGAATAGTAACATTTATTGAACAGCTTTTAACAGGCATTTTATTTTTTCTATTATTATTTTTTTCAAAAATATGCATGCATTAGATCAGTAAATTTGGTTGAATTTTTTGTTTTCATCCTTCTGTCATCTGCAGTATAAGTAGTGTAGAATCAGCCTCAATAGAAAGTTGACATTTATTATTAATTCTGTGCTCCCAAATTTTTTGAGTGTCCCTGTTATGCAATAAATTTTGATGAAGAATGATAGACTCTAGGTACTCATTCCTTCCTTCCTCTCTTCCACCCTTCCTCCCTTCTGTCACTGTCTTCCCTTTCTTTCCTTTTGCTTTTCTAAAACTCAACATTCATCCCTTGAACTTGTATGTTATTACATATCATACACAGTTTAGAGTAACCTTCACTTTAAATTCCATGGCTTTTGTTGGCTAAATCAGTATTTCCACAGCATTATTACAGTTCTCTTTGTGTGAATATTGTCAGTCAGACACTTAGCACAGGTAAGTATGTTGCAGTTCTACTTACAGCTTAGTGGTGAATGTCACCTATTAGGCCTTTGCAAAATCCTCACAACTGATCAGAAATGACACTGCATGGAAAAAATTGTCTATTGTTAAGCAGAGCCTTAATTAAAGCTATACTTTGTTTTCAATCCTCTTTAGGAAAAAATACAAAAAGAGAAAGATGCAAATTTTACAATGCCTGGCTATGTATCCAATTCTGAGCTGAACAAAGAAGCTTATATGCTGAAAATCTTGTAGGAATAAAGAATGTAAGATAAATAAAAGGCTTCCAGTGCTTAATTCCAATCGTCTCCACAACAACTGGAGCTGCTGATAAGACACCTACTCAGAGTAATGATGCATAATGTGAAGAAGCAATAACCCAGACTGCATAAGTACGAAGGAATGCCATTCTTTAAAGAAAAGTGTGGCAAATTTGAAGCTCTGTTAATTTTCTGAGCCATTTTTAAAGGTATTTTTGTGAACATGGCAAATTATCAAGGTTTAGCTTTTTTCCAAGTGTGGTAGGGAGAACAGGAAACATAACTAATATAAAGATATCCAACATTTGTCCATGTACTATCATATAAATATTTATGTACTGTTAGTTTATTATTAGTAGAGGTTCTAATAGGAATATAAATATTATAAATTGTGTTTACAAGAGATAAATCATAGGGGTGCTGAAGTAATTTGCAACACTAAAGCTCATTTTGGATAATTACAGAGCCCCAGAAGATTGTATTTGTGTATTACAAAGGAAGGGGATGTTAAAAAGAAAACTGTTTTGGGCTGCTGACATTCTGAGGAGACTAGAGGCTGATCCTGCCTGGAACTGACTTAGGAACATGCAAATGCTAATGAAGGATTTTGTGAATAGAAGAGAGGGGAAAATTGGTGTGGTTTCAATTGCAAGGCTAACCTTATTCAGTCAAATTTCATGCAGATGAATTACTGTAACTATAGAAATAATATAAGAAAGGATTAGTTAAGATTATGCTGGCAATAAAGATCCTAATGTTTTATTACACATGGAGTTCTATTTTGCATTTTATGTGGGGGTAAGTTAGACCGCAATGTTGTTTATCCTTGTTTTATGAAGGCTATTTTCATATCTATATTAGAGCTTATTACTGTCCTTGCCTTCACTTCCCCCCTCCCCCATCCCCATCTACATTTTATTTAGGCAAACTAAATACTTGACTTGGTGCATCTTCTTCTGCATGACTTAAATAAAGTTGAAGTTATGGAAAAAACAAAGCGACAATTCTATCCATCCCCAAAAAGGGCTAAGCAAAAGAGCAATAGACTTTGGAAGGTCATATTATAATGAGATTAAAATGTAGTTCTATGAGCTAGTGCTTAGAAGCAAATAAATGCAGTTCAGCTCTTTTCCATGAATGTTTTACTGATAAGATTAATTTAAAGTGAAACATCCATTCTTCTCTTCTATGACAAGGTAGTGAACATCTATCTGGTAGATGACTGTTCAAGTAAAACACTATGAGAGGGAACTGAATTATTTTCTGAACTGCAATAAAAGAGCTTAAAATTGGAATGAAATCTATCTCATGCTTTTTTCTTCATGGCAATAAAAGCTATCAAAGCCTTTGTTGTTTGTTGTGCTAGACTGGTTATTGGACCTTGACTGCCTTTGGAGGACAATATTGCACCTAGCAATCTCGATGTCTTATCTTTTGGTCTTTTTCCCAGACCCCTGGTAAGAACTGGGTTTTTTTAATTGTATTTGTCATCATAAATAAATAAATAAACCTACTAAATACAATAATAGGCAGCTAATTGGAAACCTACTAAATACAATAATAGGCAGCTAATTGGTTCTGTTGAGGCAGGGGATCCGGGTCACGGCTCCCTGAAGTAGGAGTTACATAGCTCACGAAGTTCTCCACATTGAACATTCTTTCACACAGAGACCACACCTGTTTAGCAATGTCCCTCCTTAAGTCCAGAATGTTAGAACAAGCCAAGATAGTTGCCTTCCAACAATTAAAACCCATTGTCCTGCCTGATCCAGTACATTCAACCCCTCACTACTCCCCAGCAGAGCTCCCTCCTGATAACTACTAGGACTTCACCTGCTAAGACTTGGGTCTAATTGACTATGGGTATTAACGGTTAAGTTGTGTCATACAAAAAAAACCTGAGTTATTCCTGGACAGCCTAGGAAGACTGCAGTCCATTAGGCTGCTGCCAGTGCTATTTCATTTCCTTTCTCCACAGAGTATAATTTTCTGCATGTGGTCACTTTTGACTTGCCACTCTTGACTTTTCATCATTTCCTTCCAGCCTAGTCTTTCTCATGGCAGCATGATGAGTTAAAACTCCTGCCATGGGCTAGGCCTGGAGAGACAACTTCAAGTACTGAGAAACAGAAAATAAGAATTGACTTGTTAACTAGATACAAGAATACAAGTACTTTCTATTTCTAGCACTGTATCTTCTATGTGATTCAAAGAATTAATTTAGATAGCATTTAACCAGATAGAAGTTGATTTTTTTTTCTTTTTTTTCCTAAGAATATAGCAGGTTTAATATATTTTTTCCATTGTTATTTTTATATAATGTTACCAGTCTCTTGATTTTCAACTGTCATCTTCTTTTCTGCATTCTCTCTTCACCTTCTGGTTTTCAGTGGATTTTGCCATAATCCCAGGTTCAAAAGTTACCCCTTGATGCTTATAATAGTTTAGACAATGTAATATATCATGTACTAACTTTTTACCTACTAATCTTATATACAGATGTTTTTGTATACTCAAATAATAAACATTCAATAAAATACAATTAATTTGAATGTGGAGACAATCTGTCACAAAAAAAGAAGGGAAAAAGGCAGAAGGAAACTTAGCTTCTTTCCTTATACCACTTTCATTGTACTGAAAGCAGTTATGTGCTTAATCTTCTCAGCTAGTAGTTCTATGCTTTTAAGAGGATTATATTATTAATAGTTTAATTATTCATTACACATGATTTTTCCAAATCTTACAAAGGTTTTTGTCATTTGGTTTCAAAAAAATGAATTTAATGTTTTCTTCCTTTTAATAGTCATGAGTTATTCTGGTTTTGCCTGTATTTCCATGAAATGTGCTTCAAGAAGGACACAAGGAGATGCCTGTAGCAGAAGCAGGTAGGTCCCCTGCCAGCATAGTGACTCAAGGCCCTGGAAGACTAGCACAATCAGGCTCTACTTCAGAGACTATGGTTTGATTACTGTCGCTACCAGTTGGATCATTAATCATAACAGTGATAGTGACAGCAAGTTTCTTGACCTCATCATGAAAGGCAGGGAGGCCATCCACTGGAGCAATTCATCCTCCAGGCAAAAGAAAACTGTAGGGAGGATGTCTTTTATTATATAGTGTGCTCTTTATTTGCCCATTATTTCTGCCTATAATCTTGGTAAAAATGTGAGGGCTTTAGGGAGGCAAGATCTTGCATTTATTCTGCTCCTAAGGAAACAAGTATCTTTTGTTTCTGATCACTGAGGAGCAAGCTCATTTTCTCACTGTTCTGCATTCCTCAGTATGTAGTAGTTTGACATTGAAAGCCAGCAATATAAGTAAGCAACTGCAGCTGTATATAACAATAGTGCATGAGACTGTCTTTCGTTACATGGAGGTTGGCTGCATGGAAAATTACTATGGGTCTCCTTCTGAACAGCAAAACATATATTCCTTATAGAATGGTTATTATCTAGTGGCTGAGGTATATTTACAATCTCTTACTGCCGAAGGATTTAATCCTGAAAACCCAGAGGGACTTCTAAAAACTAAAGATTGCAAGGTAGAAAATATCTAGGGTTCCTGTTCATTTTGCAGATGAAACTGACAGCACTGTGACCTGCTTTCCAGTCCATGAAAGATATGATTCTTTTTTTTTTTTTTTTGTAGTCTGTAGTATTTATGCCATTCTGCTGACAGCATCTGTTATTTGCTGGTTTTAATTTCCTGATGTGAAACTCCCCCATTTTCCAAGTTATTGAAATACGACTGTTCTTCAATGAAAAGAGCTCAAGAAATTCCTGAAAATTAAAGACAATTTGATTCTCATTTTCCTTCAAGATTACTTGAAAAACCTGAAAAAACTGTTACTTTTGTCAACAGATTCAATAATGAAAGTGCATTTTTAGATACTTTTTTTTTTCAGGATAAGCAAGGTCAAGTTTCAAGGGATTTCTATTTTGAGGCTCAGAATATGATTGGGAATGATACCTTTATTGAAAAGCCTCAAAGACATGATCAAACATAGTAACAAAGTGCTTGCAAGTCATACATAAAAATGTCAAAGTATCTACTCAAATAAATACTCACATGGGAGGATCATTTACATGGGTGTGTCAAAGGAGTCCCTTTATGATTTAACTTCTTTTTTTTTATTAGTGATCCACTTTCCATACAATGTAAGCAATGCAGTATCATTGGATGATTACCCAGAAACACATACTTTCCAAGACCATAGATAGCCTTTCACTGGACTGAGTGTTTTCTGCAATTTTTTAATTTATATACTGCTCTGAGAGTTAATGGGTATTTAAATGGTTTAAAAAGCAGTTTGCAAAGCAAAATTTTATAATAGCCAGAATAAATCTATAGTTATGAAACTGGGCTTTGCACACAAAAGTATACATAATTTGGAATTCAATATGGCAACAGCAGCTTTGATTCATGCACACATAACTGCGTAAGAAGTGTCCATTAAATGGCACTCATCATGACTTCCAGTCATAGGAGAGGAACTTAAGCATATTAGCCAAAGGCAACATACATAATATTATTCCTTTTTTTTTTTTTTACACTGTTGGTGCTTAATAAAGACTATTTAAATGATTATTTGTGTGTGCCATCTAAATTATATGGTATTTTAAATACAGTGGTTTAAGTACAGTATTTCAAAGTCCAGCTCCAGGCACCATCCCTTGATACCAAGCAATAAGCACAATGGGATTAGGCACAAAGTTCTGTCTGAGACCTAGTTTTCATTGTATTTACTCAAAACCTCAACATTGCACTTCATAGCTTACACCCCAAACTTCCATATTTCTTGGTTTTGTTGACAAAACAGCTAAAGGTATTATTTTATTGTATCTATATAATTCATATTTGTATCTCCAATTGTTCAGATGTCTCCTGGAAATAGTCACTTTGTGTTAGATTCATTTGGACTTGTGCTTAAAGCCTAAATCTCATTATTTTTTTCATCTGCTGAGTCCCGGATTTCTTAAAGTGTGGCCTTGACCATCTTGGATTTTTACCTCTCCAATTCTGCACAATATTAGCTTGTATCTTCATATTTCAAAAAAAATTAAATTGTTTTTCTTTTGCTCCTGTCAGGGCTTCTTGGTCCTTGTCCTGTATTTGGATGTTTGCTTTGTACTTTTTTCACTAATTTTCTTTCTGACTCTTTTACCCACACTTTTTGTTTTCATATTACTTTCTTTTTTTTTAAATATATTTTCACACATGCAGTTCACAGCGTTAACATATGTTCATATAAAACTATTTGGTAAATGTTAGCATTCATACAAGTAGGTCACAGCTAAATCTTGGCTGGTGCTGAGAGTTAGCACAGTGGAACGGAACCATATAACTCACTAAATCACCTCAGTCTTAACCTCTGTCTCATCCAGTCATGTGATGCGGGCTTTACATTAGAGAGTTTGTAAAGTGTACAGAAGAGCCAAACATTTATGTATTTACTATTTCGCTTAATATATAGAGAGACAAATATAAACAGACTTTGAAATAAAGACCACTCAAAACTTTCAAATTAATATATAATAGTAATATTACTACTACTTATTAGTAACACCATTAATAATAATATAATTAATAATAACATCATTCATACTGAGATAATTAATAATAATAATAACATCAACAATCTAGCAACATACAACACATGTATCAACCTGGAGGGACCAGAGATGAATTAATATTTTAGGGTGAATATTACCTAAAATTTGGAAATTTTGTCAGAAATTACACTAATATTTTGTACTAATCCTAAAAACATCTGGCCACAAATCCTCATAGAATTTATGTGCAAAAGTAAAACACAACAAACCTAGTGAACAGAAATCACTAAGATTTTCAAAAATTCAACATCTTTTACAATTAATAAAATTTACTGGACAATAAATGCTGTGCATTAATATAAATTCTTGAAAATATAAATGTTTGGCAGGCTGGATATATTACATCAGCTTTCTTGTTTCTAGTTTCCGTTTCCCTTTGCACCCTTTCAGCTGTATATAGAGATATGAGGGATTATTGAAAAAGCATAATATTGTTGAGAGAAGAAGGACAGGGGACACTGAAATGGATCTGGGAAAAAAAAGAAAATAGAACTACGACATTTTTGCTAGGTCAGAAATAATGCTTTTATGCATTCAACGGTTCTGTGATAATAGTGGATTTGTGCTGCATGCTTAAGTGGATACATTGAACAATCTTATTCCATAATACATTGTTTTGTTTTCCATATGAAATCCTCCAGTCAAGCTACTTCCGACATATTAACAGACACGACATGGGTTAAAACTTAAACTGGAGAAGTTCGGGTTAGGTATAAGGAAGAATCATAGAATCAGAGCATCGTTAGGGTTGGAAAGGACCTTAAGATCATCTAGTTCCAACCCCCCTGCCATGGGCAGGGACACCTTACGCTAAATCATATAACCCAAGGCCTCGTCCAACCTGGTCTTGAACACTGCCAGGGATGAAACATTCACAACCTCCCTGGGCAACCTATTCCAGTGCCTCACCACCCTAACAGGAAAGAATTTCCTTCTTCTATCCAATCTAAAGTTCCCCTGTTTAAGTTTTAACCCATTACCCCTTGTCCTATCACTACAGTCTCTAATGAAAAGCCCAACCCCAGCATCCCTATAGGCCCCCTTCAGATACTGGAAGGCTGCTATGAGGTCTCCATGCAGCCTTCTCTTCTCCAGGCTGAACAGCCCCAACTTCCTCAGCCTGTCTTCATATGGGAGGTGCTCCCTGATCATCCTCGTGGCCCTTCTCTGGACTTGTTCCAACAGATCCATGTCCTTTTTATGTAGAGGACACCAGAACTGCACACAATACTCCAGGTGAGGTCTCACAAGAGCAGAGTAGAGGGGCAGGATCACCTCCTTCGACCTGCTGGTCACACTCCTTTTGATGCAGCCCAAGATACGGTTGGCTTTTTGGGCTGCAAGCGCATACTGCCTGCTCATGTTCATTTTCTCATCCACCAACACCCCCAAATCCTTCTCTGCAGGGCTGCTCTGAATCTCTGCTCAACCTGTAGCTGTGCCTGGGACTGCTCCCACCCAGGTGTAGGACCTTGCACTTGGCATGGTTAAACCTCATGAGGTTGGCATCAGCCCACCTCACAAGCGCGTCCAGGTCCCTCTGGATGGCATTCCTTCCCTCCAGCGTATCAACCGAACCACACATCTTGGTGTCATTGGCAAACTTGCTGAGGGTGCACTCAATCCCGCTGTCTGTGTCATTGACAAAGATCTTGAACAAGACTGGTCCCAACACCGATCCCTGAGGGACGCCACTTGTTACTGGTCTCCAGCCGGACATTGAGCCATTAACCACAACTCTTTGCCATCCAGCCAGTTCTTTATCCACCGAGTGGTCCATCCATCAAATTGATGTCTCTCCAATTCAGAGACAAGGATGGCGTGTGGGACAGTGTCGAACGTTTTGCAGAAGTCCAGGTAGGTGACATCAACTGCGCTACACCTGTCCATCAGTTCTGTAGCCCCATCATTGAAGGCCACCAACTTGGTGTCCTGGGTTCAGCAGTAGCAGTCATGTTTTTTTTTCCTTTGTGGTAGCTGGTGCAGTGCTGTGTTTTGACTTCCAGCTTGAGAACAGTGTTGGTGAAGCCGATGTTTTCAGTTGTTGCTAAGTGATGTTTACCCTGACCAAAGACTTTGTGAGGCTTGTGCTCTGCCAGGGAGGAGGGGAGGCTGTGAGGAAGCAGGGACGGGGCGCCTGACCCAGGCTGGCCCGGGAGGTATTCCATACCACAGCACGTCATGCAGGGGGTGAGGGGTAACTGGGAGTTACCCGGAAGGACAGGGGCTTCCGGGTGGGACTCATTTTCTTGGCCGGTGGTATCGTATTCGCTTCCCTTGTTATTTTCCCTTATTATTGTTGTAGTTGATAGTAGCGGTGGTGATTTGTGTTGTACATTGGTTGCTGGACTGTTCTTGTCTCAACCCGTAGGATTGAGATCCTCCTCGATCCTCCTCCCCGTTCCTCCGGGAGCGGGGAAGGGGAGAGCCCTGGTGTGGGAGGGGGGGGGGGGACACGGACTTCGATTGTTGTCAGCTCGGCACCACTCACTGGGAGTGAGTGAACAAGTTACCTGACTGGGTTTAAACCATGACACTTGGTCAGGCAGGATTTCCCCTTAGTGAAGCCATGCTGGCTGTCACCAAGCACCTTGTTGTTTTTCATGTGCCTTAGCATGCCTTCCAGGAGAATCGGCTCCAAGATTTTGTCAGGCACAGAGATGAGACTGACTGGTCTGTAGTTCCCTGGGTCATCCATTTTCCCCTTCTTGAAAATGGGGGTTATATTTCCCTTTTTCTTGAAAAATGGGGTTATATTTCCCTTTTTCCAGTTGTCGGGAACTTCACCTGACTGCCATGATTTTTCAAATATGATGGCCAGAGGCTTAGCAACTTCATTTGCCAGCTCCTTCAGGACCCGAAGATGGATCTCATGAGGACCCACGGACTTGTGCATGCTCAGATTGTTAAGATGGTCTCGAGACAGATCCTTTCCTACAGTGGGCCCAAGGTCTTCATTCTCACAGTCCCTGCTTCATCTCTGGCAGTGTTCAAGGTCAGGTTGGACAGGCATTTTAAACCAGAAAATCCACCATGGGCAAATTCTTGAAGTTTTTCCTATTGCCTCATTCTTAATTCCAATATAGGCAGTTGTAAATCCTACTTTCCCTACTGCAGGTGAGTAAGCCTTTTAGGACCAAAACCTCAGCATGAGTAAATGATAAATATTATATTAAAAAAAACCAACACTTTTTTTCATCCTAATTAACAATCACATCTTAAAATTTAATACTGTAAAAGAATGTCCTCTCACATACCTTTAAAATGCATACTTATGTTCTAAACTACCCAGAACGAAAACTGCAGTAGGATAGTAAGTTTTCCTTATAGTATATATTCTGTTCTCTTGAGTCTACCTTTTTTGTATTCTTTATTTTGAGGTATCAACAAAATTAAAGTATCTTTAAAACAGATCAGCATACTTCTGCCTCTCCATTTCTGTATCTTTTTAACTTTAAAGATGAGGTCTGGGGAGGTTGGCAGTGTCACTGTGCAATCTACTTTGTAAAATCTGTATTGTGATACATGGCATGAAAGGAAGTAGGCAGCCAAAGATACAGAAAAAGATTGGGAAACTACTTTCTATGCTGAATTGTGCTGTGCAGTGAGCGTTGATTTTTTTGTTATATCCTGCAGCTATCTTGTAATAATTTTTTTGTAAGTCCTTTCCTTTTGTTTCTAGATTTTCCAAGACTTAGCAGCCTGTCTGAAAGAAATGAATGTTAACTCTGAAAATTCTTTGGTACAGTATGAATACTGATTAATTTTCTGATGTATTTTTAGTCATATTCCATTAAATATGTAAAATGATGAGTTGCTAGTATTGGTGAGAGGGGGAAGTGGAATATAATTAATAGATGAAAGAATGCCCCTTCAAAATGTAGCTGCTATAAGTACACTCGGCTGATCATGAAATTTCTAATTCCAGCCCTCATATCTATATTTTACATTGACTATACCCCGGAGCCTTAGAAGTGAGCTTCATTTACTGAAAAGTCATGGGAAGTCATGTTTACTGTCTCAGCAGGTAGCTGCACTTTAAGTGCAATACTGAAAGACAAGAGAAAACAGAGTCCAGTGTATTAGAGGCACACCATAGCTTCCTGACAGGTGTGTGTGGCAGAAAAATGAAGAAAAAAAAGAAGAAAAAAGAAAATAAGAATGGCCCATGCATCAGATCTGTAAACCTTTAAATATTTCTGCTTTAAGTATGTCAGCCTAAGTTCTTCAGTGTTGCAAAATACGTAGGAATGGTGTAAGTAATCTATCTCTCCTGTGGAAGGAAATGTGAGAATCCATCTATCTAAGAAACTCTGTGAGCTTTGGCGTAGGCTGTAAGCTTTTCAGTTTTATCCCTCAAACTAATATTAGTTCTTTAACCATACACATGGAAGGATTTGTGTATTAAAACTGACTACTGTAATGAAATATTTGTTTATTCAATTTCAGAAAGGATACTTATCTCTCTAAGGTTGCAAAGCAAAACATTATGCTAACATATTTCATATATGTAGGCAGCAGCAAGGCAACCCTGGACAATCTGCTCTCTTTCTGTCACATAATGTTCTTAGTGCCTAATAACATTGTGATAAAGGGTCTGTACTGTATCTGTGTAGCTGTGTTTATTGCCATATGGTAGTTCCCAAATTACATTGCACTCTGATGAGTAGAGATTGGCCAAAATGGTCTGGCTGGCTCCCAGCGTCAAGCAGCTGCTGAAAGGGATGGTGCACACTAATGGTGGCAATATGACTGGTAATACAGCATTTTCATTGAGTTACCTTTACTGCCAGCTATTATATTTTCTACATTTGAAAAAGGAGTTCTTGTTTACCTTTGTTATTAATTATTACATATCCCTAAGGCACATCACCCATGCTTCTGTTAATAACACCTTTCCTGGTGTATAACATTAACTAATTAATCCATTAACAAATTAATCCAAATCCTTGACAAAGTTCATTTGAGGGTTCCTATTAAGACTGTCAGTCATACTAGTTACTCTAACCCTTTGACTTCTGGGTTTCTTGCTTGTATTTCTGGGCGAAGTAGCATATGTAATTTTTTGAACATAAGCTTCACAAGATTAAGTGGGATGAGCCAGAAAAACCTGCTAAATTTGGACCAGCACACTAAATGATGTGTTTATTATGATACTTAACATCCTGACCTAATGTAAAAATGTGTTTCACCAGTTTTTCTGACCATTTTTGGAGACTTTAGTCTTTTGTGACACCTGCCATGAAATTGCTGTATCTTTATCTAACCAAAAAATCCAATCCTAACCTGATCTAATAATTAACAGCTCAGCCAAACAGTCCCAGTACATTGACAAGTTCACATGGCAGATTTCTGTGTGACTTACAGGCATCCTAGCAAGCTCTAAATAAATTATCTCATATACTAGGATATAATATATAAGGATTGTAAGGGTCATCTCCCATTTGAAGGCAGGTTAAGAAAATGGGCTGTTCAGCCTGGAGAAGAGAAGGTTGCACTGAGACCTCATAGTATCTGAAGGGGGCATACAAGGATGCCAGAGAGGGACCCTTCATCAGGGACTGTCATGATAGACAAAGGGCAGTGGATCCAAAGTTAAACAGAGGAGATTTAGGTTAGATACTAGGAAGAAGTTCTTTACTGTGAGGGTGCTGAGGCACTGGAACTGGCTGCTTAAGGATGCTGTGAATGTCCCACCCCTGGTGGTGTTCAAGGCCAGATTTGATGGGGCTTTAAGCAACCTGGCCTACTGGAAAGTTTCCCTGCACATGGCAGAGGGGGTTCAACAAGATGATCTTCAAGGTCCTTTCCAACATGAACCATTCTATGATTCTATGATTCTGTGACTGATTCTCTACTGAGCTGTAGGTTGATTCATAGCTTAATCTAAATTCTTGGAAAAATAAATGAGTTTACATTAATTTTTGCTATGTAGACAGTTACAGTACAGTTCCATCAGTGATGTTGAGGTGCTCTATGTTGCAGCACATTTCCGTGCTCACAATAAACTCTAAAGTTATAGAAATAAGGCATATCTAAATCTGTAAAACAAAGCATTTGCATTTTGGAATTACTGAATTGTACACAGAAAACCATAATTGCATCTCTTCATATTCTGTTATATCCTGTTATCCCACAGTGGATTAGCAGTAATATAATTCACAGTGTTTCCAGAACAGAAATACACTGGAGAAGTCAGAAGGCTTATATTAGTTATTGAATTCTCAAGGGAAACTTAGTCTGCTATTATACCTAGCACTTCATAAGCTTTGTTTCTTAGGACTAAAACTGAAAAAAATTCTATGAAACAGAAAGATGTTAAGATTTTATAGCTGTTGAAAGTTATTTAATAGTGTGCCTGAATAGCTTATTTTGTATCTGAATTTAAAATTCTAGAGGAAGCAGGATACAATCCTCTCTGCTCTTTATAGAATTAAAAATCTGAAAAAGATTGTGTCACACTTAACAAAAGATTTCTGTTATCCTAAGTTATTTTTATTTTTTCTAATCAGTTTCTGTTTATTCTAAAAAAATGTATTTATTGATGTTTCTTGATAAATGATTAAAAAAAAAACCAAAATAGAAATTAAATTTTTTCTTTGTAAAAATGCTTTCTTATGTCTCCAAGGGTAAAACTATGAACAAATGCTATTTAAATTCATTGAAGTTCTTCCAGGAATATTTTTTTCTCACAAATATACTTCCTACCTGTATATAGTGCTGTAAAATACTTATGATTATGACCAAATCTTCTCATTTATTAAGTCCTATGCATGATATCAAGCCCTTGGCTTCAGAAAGGTTTTCATTAGATGACACGAAAGACTTATTTTCAGTAAAATCAATAAAAACCCATAAAAAGTCTTGTTTTGTCTGCAGTCTTTTTTTCAGAAGTTGTTCTGTCATAAACATGACTCCCCAAAACCTCTGCTTTCTTTATGTGTTCTCTATCTAGCTTTAAGTATCCTCTTGGTTCTATCTTTGACAGAAGTACCTGTTTCCATCTTTGGGATCGTGTATAACTTTCAACTGATCCTAATGCCTTACAACTGAGTGTTAGGGAGAAAGGGTATCTCTAAAAGCTAAAAGGAAGGTTCCCAGACAGCTCTGACATGGTGCAGCTGTGACCTTGAGTTAGTTTGCTGGGAAAATAACTTTTCTGTCCTCATTTTGCTTGGGAACTGCATTTAAACTGACACACTCAGCCTTGGTCCTTGCTTGAGCTGTTGTGCCTAGCTGTGCACCTCACTGATCCTGATCCTGACCCACTGATTTGAATTCCTGCCCTGACCCTGGATTTGTCTCATTACCATGGACTTTCCTGGGTGCTAGACTGTTGGCTGAACTGTGTTACTGTCATGAGACTTGCTCTGCTCGCCTTGCTCAGGGTCCATGTCCCTTCGAAACCAGTTCACTTGCCCTGCCTGCATTGCTGCTGCTTGTGGCTCCAAGCCTTCCTTTCCTGGCAGAACACACAACCACTCTCTCTCCCTGACAGTGAGGTTCACTAAATGAGACCCTACTTCTTTACTGCTGCACTATTCCCTTAATAATGCTGTAGCAAAAGACATAGTACTTTCTAGAAATAAAACACATAGCAAAAAAGAAAATTACAGATAAATTTCTCTTTAGGAGTGGAGCAGCAAAGAGAGTTCTAGATAGCTACTTCTGTACATTCAAATGACTAACCTTCCCATGATTAAGATGTCCTTTGCAGGAGCAAGAGACAGTTACTGTAAAGGGTCTAGAGGTTGTAACCCTCACATAATGCTAAGGAAAATTGAAATACTGGCAGAAAATTACTTGGCATAATGAAAACATCACTTGATTATCATTCATTGAGTAATATTATTTTCATTAAGTAAATGGAGATTTCAAGAGCTTTCATGCCTCAGTCTCTCAGAAAAGAACACTGAAAAGCTGACCCTCAGCATGAATGTGAGCTAATAAAAGCTTTCCCAAATTGGAGGTAGACAGTGGTGCCTACCAAGGTGATGTTTGTCACTGTTTGAATTGACCTTTCTGTGAAGCTTTAAAACCAATTCAGATGTGGTTGCAAAAGCTGTCTTTTCGTAATATCCTATTTTATTGACAAAAGGGGATAGGGTCAACTATAACAATCTGCTTGAAAAAACTCATTTACACTTGTTTTGAAATACAGCCTATGAAAATATTATTTGGCTTCGAATAGGGGAAAAGGAGGAAAATGGCAATGTTTCTATCTCTTTTTCTTTTTTTTTAATAGCTGTTTTAAGAAGAAAAGTCTACCTTTAATAAGCAAAAAAAAAAGATAATCAACTTTTTCTCTGTCCATGAATGTATTCTAGCTTTGAAACACTGCTTCCTTTAAAAGCAAATAGTTCTAATTGAAACTTTTCACAAATGAAACAAATGGAAAAGGAAAATAAAAAAGATACCATAAAAGCAAGGAAGTGGCTTTGTAAAGCAGACACATTTGAAAGACTCCTTTTTTGTAGAAGTCAGCAATGGCTACTGACAATGGGTGATAAGTGGTTGTCAGGAGACCTCTTTCTGGTTTTGGTTCACTACTTACAATTATGGTTTCAGTGAATTTACTCTTTTATCTGATTTTGGATTATCCTAGTTCAAGTCATAATTTTCACTGATTATTTATTATTCATAATTGGTGAATGAATCATTTGATTGGACAAATTACTGCTTATCAATTGTTCCTGAACAGTTCACTACAAGGTATTTGTAATTTTTTCTCTGAGTTGCATGAATGGTTACCCATGTCACATAGCAATGTTTTTGGTCCTTGAGGGGATGAAATAAGCTTTCTGAACTAATGTGCCTGAAGAAAAAATCCTGCAGATTTGATTCTTGTCATTAGGACTGGTTAAAGCAGATTGTTCATTGAGCATAGGGATGACAGACAGAGGTAATACAAGGCACAGAATACTTTAGGATATTTGAAATATTTTGGTGACTTTCCTTAGCTCAATAAAAGACAGCCTTTTCTACGGATCAGAGATTAAGAAAACAAATGATGAAACTCAACAGATTTATCAGCTGCTGTATAGTACTTCATTCCGTTTTTCTTTTGTGATACTGAAATGCAGCAATTCACACCAAGTATATTTCTGATAAGGAAGCTGAAGCTACATGTGTGTTTTCTTCACCTGCTTTATTCTGTAGCTGGACAGAAACACCAGAGTGTTTAGGAAGCTTTTGTGTCATTTCTCCCTCTTATAAACAGTAGGCCAGGATTATATATGTGCTGAAGAAGAGCATGGATTGAGTGCTTTGCTCTTTACCTTGTGTCACGCTCTTACCAGCTATTCACTGCTTTTAGCAGCATAGATGTGCACAGTGGTCTTTGTCTCGTACTGAATGTGTTAGTGCCAGGTCTTTTCTTTAGGCTTTTAGAAAACAACATCTTGCTGCTCCATTAAATATTCCAAACTAAATAAAACCAAAAGGTCATCTCTTCTGTCAGTGTTTAGTTGTTCTCAGGCAATCAGCAGAGTTTCCAGATGCATCCTTGGTGCTCAGTGTCTTCCAGGATATGGGGCCCTCTTGAATTCTTGTGAGGGTATCACTTCACTCTGTGACTTCTGTCTTCCGCTGCTGCAGGTCATTGTTTACTTTGGCCTCCTTTGCTTAGATAGCAGCCTTCCTCCTTCCTTTTCCTTTACTCAGCACAATACCTATATTCAAATGCTTCCTTGCACCTTTGTGCCTGCACAAATCTCCTCTACATTTTCCAGTTTTAAATTTTGAACAAAATCTTACTCTCTTCAATGCTCTCAAGAATAAACCCAACAACTTTAAGCCAAATTAACTGGCAAGTGCTATTATTTGCAAGCATATGTTTCAATTTTTCTTTTGCTTTATTTCCCTGGTCTGGTGCAACTCCTGTAATAAACAGGTCATGAGGACTCCAAGGATGATCATGCAGAAAGGAAACCAGCTCTGTTCCAGAGTTTAAAAGTGTTTTACTCCTGCTGAGGAACTAGACATGTATTTTTAGTTATCAGTTTTGTGATTAGTCCTTCAATACTGCTCCCTCCGAAGAGAGTTATTTTGTTAACACAATATTAGCCAATTCAGCTATTTAAAAATCCGAACACACCCAAAAATGTTTGTTTTAATTAATTATAAAGGGCAAAACCAGGAAAAAAACCAAATATTAATAAAAGACGGCAGTCTTGAAAAGGGCAAGAGAGAGATTAATACATGTATGTTCTATTGTATATGCAGAAGCACTTTAAATGAAGCTGTGTGCAGAGTCAGACACAATGGAATATCCATTCTTGCAAATTGTTCTCAGTAAATCTATCTAATCTATTTATTTATCCTCAGATCATGCACATTTACATCAGAGTTCTGCCAGCTGAGTTAATAATTCTTATCTGAAAGTAATTATATTGGTCCATAAGTTTTCACCACTCTGTTGTTCCAGATCATAACAAACTGTGTGATGTCTCATCACATTAACATAAAATGGGTTGTGGTGGTGCACAGCGTGGTGTAGCAGCAGATTAAAAATGATGCAGCATTCCTAACAGTAGTGAACTAGTAAGTGTCACTGATATTTGGAAACTTGTGCGTACTGCAATTTGATTACTCTCTGGAGGATCTGGCTTTTATCCTTTCCTTTACATTTAAAGGGCTTGGAATGGATGTTAACTTTTATGAACCAGATCTGGTGCTCCAAGGAGCACAGTGAGAACCCGAAAAAACTTCAAACCTAGGTTTTGGTTACAAAAATATGTCAGTTCTGAATTTATTGACCATCTGTCAGACTTCACTCACTACTTGGTAGCTGTCATTGTTTGTTATTTGATGCACTTCTATAATGACTCACTGCAGGGAGCCACCAATATCTCCATCACAGTGATTAATGAGGTCACTGTCTATCCGCAAGCACCTCATCCTATAATTATTTCTAGTCACTATCAGCTAGTATGCCAGATCAGATAAAAATAATGTGATTATATATAATATTTGCCCCTAATAATAATATTCACCTGTTGTGAAGATATTTGGCTGATTGTTTTCAATTTGTATTTTTCTTTAATTGCATTTGAGATGACTTTTAAGCTAAGACAAGTCAAAATCATCTTCTCATGATCAATAAAATCAATTGTCACAACTGAGCTCCCATATCCTTCCTTTGTCATGAAATGCCTACTGTACTCCATATTCATATTTGATGCATGAATATTTCTTTTGTGCCTAAGATACTTTGTAGATAAATAAAATTTTAAAATTTTCTCAATACTGTTGCTGCTACTGCTGTTTTTAGATAGTGGTGCTTGCCTTAATCATAGAATCAGAGACTCATAGAATGGTTTGGATTGGAAGGAACCTTAAAGATCCTCTGGTTCCATACCCCCTGCCATGGGCAGGGACACTTTCTACTAGGTGCTTAAAGCGCTATCATCATACCTGTCCTTGAACATAATCCATAATAGGGATCTAGCAAGCAAGCACAGAGGTAGGTTTTCCTTCTTTGAAAAACCTGTAAAATTTTCCATTTTTTTTTAATTTTATTTTTTATTTTTATAACAGTAGTTATGCCTATGAAGACATAATTCCCTTCCTAAGGAATTTAAAATCAGAAGAGGCAAGCTTGATTGTGTTAGGGACTAAAAAAGAAAGCTAAAATATTTCATCAGAATTAGAGAAGTACTTTTGTATCATACAAGTATCATAGTAAGGACAACATTAGGGCTTATCTCCAGTATATTACTTAGGACTGTGTAAAATGTCTCTTCTGAACTGAGAGATTTACTTTGGGTATTTTCTGTAGAAGCTAAGATACAAAATGATCCAGACTCAGAAAACAAAAGCAACAGTGGGACTTCCTGTTCTCGCTACCAAATACACATTTCATGTGGTGGCGCAGCAAAGGGAACTTACTCATCCAATATAAGGGAACACTCAGGTTCAACTTTTTTGTATTCCAGAGTGATTTAGCACTTTTAGAATGACAAAAAGAACTTGTAAGAGATGTCAGATCTTCTTTTTATCACTTTAGTTTTGTGTAAATTATTGGAAAATATTGAGAAAACTGCAAATAATTTTGGCTGCCTTAAATTCCACACTTGGTGGACTCACCCAAAATTTACCAACTTGCACTCTTATTTGGACCATCAAGTCTATATTCTGTATTTGTAAAAAAATTTCTGAGGATGATTATATCAACATTTGTAATGCACTAAAATACCACAATGGCATAGACTATGTACATAAAAGGAGACAACAATAATCTTACGATCAACAATAACCTTTCATGTCAATCTGACAGTTTTTCATGAATATTCATTCATTAGTTAGTGGAAAATGCTATCAAAGTTAAAGCAATAGAACAAAATATGTTTTGCCAGAAAAGTTTTTTTATCTCTGCCGTGGTTTAAACCCAGTCAGGTAACTTGTTCACTCACTCCCCGTGAGTGGTGCCGAGCTGACAACAATCGAGGTCCGTGTCCCCCCCCCCCCCCCCCGGGGTTCTCCCCCACTCCCGGAGGAACGGGGAGGAGGATCGAAAGAGTGCAACTCCCACGGGTTGAGACAAGAACAGTCCAGCAACCAATGTACACAAATCACCACCGCAACTATCAACTACAACAATGATAAGGGAAAATAACAAGGGAAGAGAATACGATACCACCGGCCAAGAAGACGAGTTCCACCCGGAAGCCCCGTGTCCTTCCGGGTAGCTCCCAGTCACCCCCCACCCCGGCCATGACGTGCTGTGGTATGGAATACCTCCCTGGCTAGCCCGAGTCAGGCGCCCCATTTCTGCTTCCTCCCGGCTTCCCCTCCTCCCTGGCAGAGCATGAGCCTCACAAAGTCCTTGGTCAGGGTAAACATCACTTAGCAACAACTGAAAACATTGACTTCACCAACACTGTTCTCAAGCTGGAAGTCAAAACACAGCACTGCACCAGCTAGCACAAAGGAAAAAAAAACCAAACATGACTACTACTGCTGAACCCAGGACAATCTCTTAACAATAAATTTGCTCTTTGAACTGTTAAAAATCTGTTTAACTGTTAATAAAACTGTTTCCTTTTATGATGGCCATTATCTTCTGCTCTAATGTACTCTATTTACCAGAATACCTTGTCGGAACTATTATTCATTGTTAGAGTAATTAGCTTTTCTATTAAGATATGATAATAAAATTCCTTTCTTTTCTGAAGTCCAGTCACAGGTGCACACTGAAACCCAGGTTGTAATTTCTCACTACCAGCTCTAACAGTTTGCCCTTTTTGCAGTGAAAAACCTTTACTGCACTAAATAAACTGTTTATTCGAGGAGCACAGTGAGGCCTAGTGAGAAATCACTAGTAAAACACAGGATAGAGCAAGATTTCTGGGCAGAACTGAAAAAAAGGAGCAGAGATGTTTGCCTACATGGACAAAGCTGGAGAAATAGAGCACTTCTTCTGATGTGTGGAAGGATGTTAGGGCTAGGAAAAGGGTTAGAGTTACACCAGAAACTATTTTCAGGGCTGAATTTTGGAGAAAAGGAGAGCTAAGACAACAAGTCTTGTGTGCCAGCTAAGTGCTGAAGAGCAAGGGATGGAGAGACCGAAATGTATGGGAAATTTGTTCAGGTGATAAGAAGCTGAGGGAGTATTGGCAACTAGCAAGCCTAATGTGTGGATGTGATGATCATCTTAGAAAGCGTCTGGGTAAGTCCTGCTCAAAGGTCTCCAGAGAAAGGGCTGAGAGGTAAGTTAAATCAAATGTAAGTATAGTTGGTCAAAGAGTAACTATATCATCTGTGTAATGTCTTACCTGGGACTTCTTAAAACTGAAACATCATGGGACAAACAGATTTTATGTGGTTTGTTATGTTATATGTTTATTGTGAAGGATATATTTTTGTACTGCTAAGGGAAATGCTTTATACAAGAGTAGCTCCAAGGTTGAAAAGAGCTATGGGGGTGTTCTGGAAGTGCTCTTGACAAAAAAAGAAGAAACATGAAAAAAATGCATGTGAGGATGTGTTGAGCTGAGAACTGTACCTGTGCACATCCAGAGCATACAAAAATCACCAGTTTGTTGACAGTTGTCCTGGTTTCAGCTGTGGGTACTTAGTTGCTGGTGGGGGTTAAACCACAACACAGTTGATTGCCAGGACGCGCTATTTTCAGGGGAGTACTTCATGGTTGTTTTTATATCTTGCTGGAAAAGTAGTCAAGATTTTCCTTTTTTCCTCAGCATTTGAGGGGTAACTTTGAAAAATGGAAGGGAGAGAGAAATTGCCTAATATTATTCTCTGTTCTCTCTCTCTTCTTTTTCAGAAATACTAGTTTGGAAGAGAAAGGTGAATAGCTTCCAGAGGAAAAGCTAAAAAAGAAGAAAAAGAAAGAGAGAAACCAGAGGTATGTATTTCACTGCTCAGATGGGGAAAAGATGGCGACTTTGATGAATACTGGTGATGCAGGAACTGAATAAATATGAGGAGGCTGGGGAAGATATAGTCTTGTGGTTCCTTTCAGTTAATGGCTTGGGTGGTGCTTTAAAATATGATGCAATGAATCTGATCTTGTTCAGTGAATGTTTAACTCTCTTTAACATATGAAGAGAATGAGCAGTGCTGTGGCTTCCATATGGTCTGAAGATGTCCCAGCATTGTTTTGAAAAACCTAGTCAGGAAAACTCATACAATATAGCCTCAAGAAAACTTTATTAACTGGGAGGGGGGCAGCAGATTTCACTACACTTTTTTGATCCTTACAGATGGTAATAGTGTACTTTGAATGAAAAAATCCCCAAACAGCTCTAGCAGACTGTAAATTTTGAACTTAATGAAAATAATTCTATAATACTGAATCAAACACAAAGGCAAGTTCTAATCTCAAAAGCTACTCCTTTTCTTAGTTCTATTTCACAGTCTATTCGCTAGTTAAAAGCCATTTATTTAGCTTCATAATACCATAGAATTGGCATTTTTGTTGTAAGGAATAAAGAAGTACTTGTTTCACCAAAAGCTTTACTGTTTAGAGCTGTAGGAAACTTGTACAATCTCTTCCTTTACATTACCTATTCTATTTTTATTTTCCTTTCAGTTTGGTATTTTTTCCCACCATACATCTTTGTCTCATTCAGATTGTCAAATTTGTCAGTATGCCTTATTTGTTTGAAACTTTTCAAGCATAAGGGTTATTTTTCTACTAACACTTCTAAAAATATATCCCTAGAAGATATGACTTGTGTAATAGATAAACTAGGCTGCAAGAAGGGACATGACTGAATAACAGAAAACAAACTAAATAAAACTAACATTTCCTTCATGTGCACAAATCAGCTGGGAGTTTTTCCTTTACATGAGTTTTGAATTTGAGTAGATCCAGTTGTTCATTATGACAGGTTATAATCAGTCAGCATGCTGCTTACACTTGCTTAAGAGTTTCCTACTTGCTGGAATATAGAAAATGTTTTGAATGAAAGGAAGCCATAGAACCTTTGACTGACCTAACCCACTCATCTGTCTGGAGATATTAATGGATTCATTGTTTATGCTAGCAACTGATTTCAGGAAAAATGCTGTAAACCACAGCTTTCCTCTGACTGTCTCTTTCATTGCGTTAGTGATGTCATTTATTGCAGTCTAATTTTATAAAATTTTTTGAGGTACCATTGTTTTTTATTATTAAGTATTTCTGCAATTCCTAGCACAAGGGGAGCCTGAAATGGGGACTTGTAACTCTGCTGTTATACACATCATGACAACAGTTAACAGCATTTTGTCTCTGAGGCATTAAGAGTATAAATTGAGCTGTGTTAATGACTAATTAGTGTTTTCAGCAACTTCCCAGTGCACAAGTCAAGTAAAAGGTAATTTTCTTGGCTTTTTTTTTATTGCCCCCAAAGTTAAACATTGTATTATATTAAATTCCTTAATATTTTTTTTCAGGAAAAAAATGTAAAATTTTATTTTAAAATTTGATAACAAATCACATTTAACTTGAGAAGTTTCCAGCCATGGAAACTTCTGATATATTTTCTCTGTATTGTGGAAAATCTGTGGTTATGATAAATGACATTAATGTAAAGACTATAATGAGATATAAACATTGTATATAATATTGTCCATAGACGGAAAAAGAGGGAGACATTCCATTACCTATACCTAGTCATTATGGTGTCCATGCGATTTTAAACACATAGTTTTCCCATAAACCTTCTGAATTTCAGCAGGCTAGCTAACTTTTGAGGTTTGGGGTATTTACTTTCATATTCACTTTGATACGCAAATTTTTTCTCAAAACTATGGTGCTCACCTTACATCTTAAAGCTATGGCCCACATACGAAGGCAATACATTGTTTAAAGATCAACTTCAGATTGAAAGTTTCTCAACAATAACGAAAAGACACTTAAGAGAAGTAAAGAGTTTATTTAAGTAGATGGATAATTCTTGCTGACGGGTCAGAAAACTTCTGGAGGACAATAATTTTAGTTGAGGTTTCCAGGAAAAAAAATAGCCCACTTTTGCTTTTCTGTATTCCAGATAAAGTCATCTATGTTTTGCAAGCAAAAGGCTAATATAATAATTTTACATTCAAAGCACTAATTTCTACCTTACCTTTGAACTCCTTTCACAAGAAATTTGAACTCTCTCCAAGCTGCAGATCTGCTGTTGTCTGGAAAGAGCAACAGTATTTTGTTTCCCATTCCTTTCCTACTGCCTTTTAAATCAGTCTGTCTTCTCCTATCTGCCTGAGGGCTTGCTATCACTTTCCCTCAAATAAATAGATACTATAGTTAAAGTGGGCCTTTTAAAAACATTCAATGCCATATTAAGTAGCAGTGGACACAAACTCTCGTTCTTATTATTTATATGAACCTCCACTTTTGATTTTCTTATTATATGCTTTTTCTTTTTTTCTGAGTTCCATGAGTTACTCTTTTCCTGGTCTGGGGAGACAATGCATTTAAATATTTAAACAATTCAATTTAAATTCATAGCATCATTCTGATGTGTCCATCCATAGCACGAATTTGAGAAGCACATCAGATACTACATCTGATATAGCTCTCATCCTGCTGGTCAGGATACTTTATAAAAAACTGGGAACATCAAGAGTTGGGCTTGTTCAGCCTGCAGAGGAGAAGGCTCTGGGGAGACCCTGTAGCAGCTTTCCAATACCACCACGAGCCTAAAAGAAAGCTGGAGAGGGAACTTTTTACAAAGTGATGTAGTGATAGGACAAGGGGTAGTGGCTTTAAACTGACAGAAGGGAGATTTAGATTACATGTAAGGAAGAAGCTCTTTACTATAAGAAGTGAGACATTGGATCAGGTTGCCCAGAGAAGCTGTGGCTGCCCCATTCCTGGAAGTGTTGAAAGCAAGGTTGGATTGGGCTTTGAGCAACCTGGTCCAGTGGAAGGTGTCACTGCCCATGGCAGGGGGGTTGGAACCAGATGATCTTTAAGGTTCCTTCCAATCCAAACCACTCCATGATTCTATGATTCTATGAGAGTTTGAACTGCCTGATGCTGAGCAAGATAATGAACTTGAATTTCCCATCTACTGCACTGTGCAATCTACTAGGCTGTAACAGTATATGTAGATACAACTTGATCTCCCTCTCTAAATAAAATTGGAAACATTTCATGAGCTGTCTGTTTTCCAGATGTGTGTTCTGGGAATATGGATTAGGATGTGTCTCCTATAGGAATGAAGCATTTGTAATAGGACTGAGGCAAGAAATCCCAGTAAGCGGAGGTTCTGAGATTAGCAGAAGCAAAACTAGGGGCTCAGATATCTTTTCATTTAAACAGGAGAATATTTAACAGGGCCAGCAGTAGCAGAATAGGGGTTTTGGACTGAAATCTTGATCTTTTCTGCAGTCTTGCTTATGTTAAGCTTTGTGATATTCCCTCTCATCCTTTTCTATTCCAAATCCATTGAGATAACAGTGATTTACTGCTGCTCTGGCTCATAAAGATGCACTAAGAGCCTGATCCAGGAAGTCAGTAGGATTTTCAGCACAATGAATCAGTATAACCTAAAATGAGCAGACACAAAGTGCATTTCAGGTCATGGTATGGTCTTGTACTGTTCCCTGTGATGGAGCATGTAATTCCCCTGAAGAAAGCAACTACAGCTTTGTTTTGCTATTGTAGGGCAGAAACTTTTCACCTGGAAATTCATTTCTCTGTACGTTTCCTGTCAAGTCTCTGTGACTATTGGTTTCTGGGAGATAAGGCCACATCCTTGCCAAATTTATTAGTTTTAAAACTGTAACAACTACATCTGTGAATTTGTCTGCTTTTTAAATGTCTTTGCAACTACCACCCATTACACAACTTGCAGATTTTTAGGTGCTAATTTCTCAGGTGTGTCATTCTGTATTACTGTACCCTAAAAAGACATGGAAAGGAAGAAGAAAGAGGCAACTCAAGACAGTACCCCAAAAAGACATGGAAAGGAAGAAGGAAGAGACAACTCAGGACAGTATAAGGACAGAGAATCAGTCAGAACTCACAAAATCAGCAGATGTAGCTCAATTAAACTCAACAGTTCACAGGTGTTCACAGGAATGACTTTAACATAAAAGCAAACTTCTCTTCAGTGTTCCTTATATTTTTCCTAGTGCTCTTTACATTTCATATACTTCACCAAACTAAACTAGAAAAATATAGGTAATTGAAGATTAGTTGGATATAACTGACTTAAAATTCAGCATGTTAATTGTTTGTTTGTTTTGGAATCATGGTGAGCCATACTTACTGAGGGAATGAGTGTTAAATAATGCCATGTAATTTGTTCATATCG